>NC_068403.1:23232315-23559815 GCF_023724105.1 Carassius gibelio | reverse complement strand
GTCAGTTGGCATGGCCTCTTACCTGTCCCTGACCCCTGAACTCCCCGTCAATCTCTCTTCACCTTCCTTTTCTCTCATTCCTTCTTCCTTCTCAGTGATCTCCTCACCTCCACAATCTAAAGCTGCATCTCTCACTGCAGCGACCTTTCAATCACACCTGCTCCAAACTAAAATGCAGAAAGACCTTTCAAATGTTTGATTGTTTTGTGTGTGTGTGTGTGTGTGTGTGTGTGTGTGTGTTTGTGTTTGTGTGTTAGTCATTTTTGAAATCGGGTTTCCCCTTCTAAACTCAAGTGCACAGCATTGTGAGATACTACACACATGCAGCTGATTTTGAAATCAGCAGATGATTTTGTAAAACACTTTTTATTGGGTAAAAGTTATACACTACATGCTACCTTTGCTTCAGGCACGCTTCATCCCAGCAGAAAAGAAAGGAGAGTCACTTTCTCAGAGTTTAAATCTGAGCTTATCATTTTGTAAGTCACACTGTTAGTACACAGAGCTGAAGACAAAGGTAAACCTGACACTGAGGATGTGCTGGTGTGGTAGAAAAAAACCTAGCTGCTGAATACTGTTCAGAGGTGTACAGTCCTTGTGAATAATGAGTGCACTTTTAATTGTACTGCACTTGTAGTGTACTTCAAACCTTAAAAGTAGATTTTAAAATATTACTTAAAAGGCTACTTAAGTGTATTGAAGGAGTGGATGCCGAGTTGCCATATCCTTCATACTGATATTATATTATATTATTACATGATTTCTTGTTTGACTATTAATCAAGTTATAGCAAGAGTGAAATGTGTAACCTTATGTCTGCTGTATTTCTTTTCCTCAAGATTAATGTCCACATATTATGTGTGTGTATCCAATCGTAATGATAAGACACTTGCCAGTGCTAGAAAGCCTTGAATTTTAGATAAGTTCTCTGTGTATGTGTGTTAGTATCTGTCTGTACAGGGAGAAGCTCAGACAGTCCCAGGACAAACGATCAACTGCCAGTGTCCAGCGTATCAGATATACGTCTTTGGAGAGTTTTATCTAGGTTTTGGAACCAATCAGAATTTTGTTGTCTCATGTATTGACGCAATTAGTATCCTCTGTCAGGGTATAACTGTGGTTGATTTTGTATTGTACTGGGGGCGGCCTGCGAACTCCTTCGAGAGTGTTGAAGCTGACTTCTGCTGATGAAATTGCAAACTATTTTCTTCAAGTAAAATTATTATTATTAATTGAACTCATCTCTGACTCCTGGTCTTCATTGGGACATATCTGGTCCTTGGGTCTTAACTGTAAATTCCCCTACAGTATTTTAAGTCATACTCTAGAATTTTAATTTTTTAATACATTTATTTCATACTAAGTATAGTTCAAATCTATTAACATATTAACTGACAGGTAACTTATGAATTACTGATATAAAAAAAGCTTAATTTTTATTTTGGAGTACTACTTTTACACAATGCACATTTCTTAAAATTAAGCCTAAAATGTATTTAAATGTTACTATTGATGAGGATTGTATGATCTTTTAATAAAATTGGTGTTTAAATGCAAGATATTTAAAGTGTACATGAAGTATACTTGCAATAGTTCCAAGATTTGCAAGATTTCAATAGCACAATCAAATATACTTCAGCATATCTATATTTGGATCTCAGCACTACTTTTGCACAATTAAAGTGCATTAAGTAAAATTTTTTGAAGGCTTTAAGTATACCAGTTTAGTATATACCAAAAGTACAAATTTGGGGTATTTTTATTAAGCAGAAAAATATGTAAATGTAAAAGAGTTCAGATGCAAAAGCTTTTAAATGTCGTTTGAAATTTATGCTGCTATGTGTACGCCCAGTACGTTCTTTTCTTTGCCATTAAAGTCAAATAACTGAACATAAACATAGGAGCCTGAGAAATTTTAGAAGAAAACTTTATACAGCACTTCCCATAGGAAAAATGTATTGCTCAGTGGTTGCTTTCTCTCATTTTAGTATCACCAGCACTTCAGATGTTTCTCCTAAAATTCCTGAGGAGAAATAGGAGAAGACACAAATGAGACATGAGCAATATGAGAAAACAAAGCGTTAAAACAGAGAATTTTGTGGAGGAAACAAAGAATATCTCTTTATTGTCTCACTGCAATCTCTCTAAACAGCATCTCAGATGTTTCGCCTAAAAATCCTTAGGAGAAATAAAAGTAGACACAACTGAGACATGAGAAAATTCTGAAAGGAATCCAAAATGACAAATGGAGAGAAACGTGTGAGAAACAATGGAGATCTCTTCATTGTCTTGAAGTAATCTCTTTCAAGGCTTCATTATAAAAATGTTTTACTGCTGTTGATTTTTTTATTGCAACGGTTTTATCACCTTTTAAGCTCAGGACAGTAGGAGTAGAGACAGGGAACAATCTCCTGCATCTCAAACTTGTCTCCTGAGACAAAAACTCTAACAATCTCACAATGGTCTCCTTTAAAGCTTTAGAAGAGATCTCAGGTACATCACACACTGTGTTCAGATATTTCTCTTTAGCTAGAGACTCTGGATCTCTCACATTTGTCTCTTTTAAAGCTTTAGAAGAGATCTCAGGTACATCACACACTGTGTTCAGATTTTTCTCCTACACTAAAGACTCGAGAGCTCTCACATTTGTCTCCTCATAACTTCAGAAATGATCTCAATAACTTTACAAAGTGTGCAACAAGTCAAATGTCTCAATAGGAGCGCAAACATTTCTTCCATATAATATGTATTAATAATCAAATTAGACAATTAATAATCAAGAATGAGTCATAATCCATTTATGTGCCTTTCTGTAGATCAGCTTTGATTAAGGCATCCAGTACATTATTATTTCCAGCAACAAATTATGTGTCTATACATAAACACATTGTCCTACAAAAAGTAACATTATCCTTATATCTGCACAATTCTCTATCAGTATAGCCTTTAACTGTGAATTTATGACCCCCCCCCCCCCCCCTTAATTTAGTGCCTTTCAGGTGACTTGATGCAGACTTTGTAAAGTTGTTGAGATCTCTTCTAGCGTTTTACAGGAGACAAATGTGAGACCTCCATTTTATTAAGCTAAAGAGAAATATCTGAGCACAGTGTGTGATGAACCTGAGATCTCTTCTAAAGCTTTACAGGAGACCATTGTGAGATTGTTAGAGTTTTTCTCTCAGGAGACAAGTTTGAGAAGCAGGAGATTAAAGCTAAAATCTCCATTCAATCTTAAAGTAACCTCAAATGTTTTTAGTTCTTTCATCATTTACTCAGTTGTTCGAAACCTGTATGAGTTTCTTTCTTTTGCTGAACACAGGAGAAGATATTTTGAAGAAAACGTATAACTAAATAACTACTTATAATGTTAAGTAGTTATTTAGCTATTGGTTATTCTGAAGTTTGTGCGTCTTTAGAAAGATCAGTGAAAAGGAAAGTATTTTCAGTACGTTTCAAAATTATGAATGCATTTTTTATTTTAAATATCATGTGCACCAATGAATCACTCAAGGAATCGACTGGGAATGTGCATTAGGAAAGTAATCTAGGTGAATTTTTCATGTTGACTTTAAACTTTCTATTTGAAACATGAGATCAATGGACACCTTAGCATTTGGCTTCTTGGAAACGCATTTGGTCACTTCAGATTTGTCTCTTTAAACACACCAAATCAAATGCTCTGTCCAGCACTGACATCAGCACACAGCGAGTGATGGAGCGAGGCTTTGATGCTGTGTGTGTGTGTGTGTGTGTGTTTGAGGTCGGGCAGAGAGCAGGGTAACAGAACACCACTGCAGACAGCACTTAAACGCTCAGTGATAGACACTCTCTCAGCTCCTGTTCCCAGTCACCTGTGTGGATGTGTGCGCTGAGGAGAGCTCTGCAAGTTACTACAGGACCCCCACCAGTGACAGCACAGGGGCCACACTCATCCCGAGTGAACGAGAGAGAGAGACAGTGGTTACCGCTCACTGCTGATTGACTAGAAAAAGAATACAGAAACCTAGAATTTCTGACTGAAGTGCTGTATTTTTTTAAAGTGCATAATATAACAAAATTATAACAAATTACCATGTTTACATTGTTACCACATTCAAAAATGTTATGGAAACAATGTACATTAAAATAATAAACTGACACTTAATTGCATGTTATTTGCACCTAAATAAAATGTTTAAATTGATATCAAAAGCAATTTAAGTAGGACTTAAGTACATCTTTATATGTAATTTAATAATTATATTGTCTTTGAATATACGGAGCCCTGCACATGACACGCAGGATAAAACGTTCCCTCGATTTACTATTGCGTTCCCTCGATATGCTAAATCGTGCGCACAATTTAGCAAATTGAGCGGACGCAATAGTAATCGTGTGCACGTTTTAGTACGTTGAGGGAACGCATAAGTTAATCGTGCGCACAATTTATTTATTTTTTCTTGCATGTCATGTGCGGCGCTCCGTAGAAATATATTGCTGAATATACTGACAATCATTTATTGTAAACTAAAATTAACCTTTATGTATTTTCTATAGAAACTGGAATATATTTACACATTTATAATGAGGATGATAAATGAATTTAGTAAATTTAAATTATATTTACTTTAAATGTAATATCAAATATAACAGTTAAAATTATAAAAACATTTTATCTGTATGTTGAACATACACATCAAAAAAAGATAATGTACAACAAAAGACTACCTGAAACACAGTTATCAAACACAAGAAACATGTAAACTTCAACGTACAAACTGTGAATTTAACATTATCGCAAAGTGCTTTTTTAAAATAAACTTTTTAAGTACACTTAACATGCATTTAATTACAGTGATATCTGCAAGATACAATTGTATTTTTTTAATAACGAAGAATTGTGTCAGAATGAAGTGAAATGATGACATAATTATTATATTTGACGTCACTTTTTCTTGAATGTGCATCCCTGCACCTTCCACTGAATCACTTTTCATTATTACATTGCTTGCCAACCATAAACAAACTATTTAGGCTAATAAACTAGGCTATTATGCAGATCATTGTTTTAAGAAACACTGCTTAATTGTGGCACAATCACTGTAGTTTCCAATATCTTAGTGTACATGTAGCT
Source organism: Carassius gibelio (assembly GCF_023724105.1). NCBI lineage: Eukaryota > Metazoa > Chordata > Actinopteri > Cypriniformes > Cyprinidae > Carassius > Carassius gibelio. Next base: position 23,554,702 of record NC_068403.1, on the reverse strand, counting down.
GTAAAAAATGGTCTGAAAGGTTTTTGCATCAGGACATGGAGTACAGCTGCAAGAGTGTGTAACGTGTTTGGCCGGATAACATAAACACAGGTGGAGAGCTAGACAGCATGAACATGCATGTACACACACACATCTCTGAATGGTCAATGGTTACGTGTCAGTCCTCTGTGACAAGAACATTCCAGAAAAATATCGGCCTCTTACAGTGTTTTTGTCTCCACGCCTCACACTCTCTTTCCCTCTCCTGTGTGTGTGTGTGTGTGTGGGAAGCGGTGAGATATGGGGAAAAGCCTAGCTGTCCATCATACAGTGCTTCAGTCACACTCTGTTTCAAATACACAGAGACAGACTCTGTCAGACGCAGCCTCTCCTCATACTGTTCATTCCAGCTGCATATCTCTGATATATCACTAGGTATTAAATTAACTTCTCACAGTGTTGTTTTCTGTTCAATTGGAATTGCTTTTTTAAGAAGTCATCCATAAAGTCCGACTGGAATGATTGCTATTTTACATTTTCTTGGCTTGAACTTTCCTGATAAACTGGCAGTTGTCTTGTTTCATGTGCTGTTTTATGTAACATAAATCACACAGTAAAAGCTTTGCAGTGCCTAGTACTTTGCATCATCAGCTGCTGTATATTATGTATATAATGTTTGCACATTTCATGTCTATAATGTTGTTTCTTCAAGTTTCTTCTAGTACTTTATGTCCTGAAATTTTTTTTTTTTTAAACTAAGAGATTTTAACTTTTTCTTTTCTTTTTGTTATTTGAGTACCACATTGTATTGGTCATATTTTTATGTGTTTTCATCTTTTCATGTTTTCATTATTATTATTATTTTTTTTTTTACCATTTTTTTTATTTTATGTGCAGTGAAATAATTGTATTTATTTTTTACCCTTTAAAAAAACTAATAAATATAAACATCTGTCTCATATTTAGGCCTACATTTCTACCATAACAAGGAATTTAATCTCTAATAAGGTTTTTTACATCTATTTTTATTTATTTGTAACATTTTATGAAGTATATGAAATGAGAAACATATAAAATGTAAGGTAACTATCACTTTTTATTGTGTATTATTTTAATTTAAGCTGTAATTTTGTTAAATTGTGCAGAAAAATTTAAAATATTATTTGTGTGCAATTAGGACACATGATGCTAAGCATAAAACTACTTTTAGCATCACAAATAACCGTGCCATTGTATCCCGGAAATGTGTAAAATGTTATTTCTCCCACATAATGTTAAAAGTTCCCCTATATTTTAAAATAAAATAATAAAATAAGTCATGAGTCTTATTCTGCTGCATCACATGATACTTCAGAAAATAGTGTCTTCTTGTAAATGCTTTAAATAAATGGTTTTACAAGACTATCAATACGAAGACATATTTCCGTGCAGCTCTACAAATGCAGAGCTATATGAATCATATTGAAAGACGGGTCAAATGCCACTCTCATCTTGTGTGGCACCTTTCTTTTTGTCTTTCTGTTTTTGTACAACCGTCTATCCCTTGACCGTGTTTCATTAAACAAATGCAGCTAGCCTTTGGAAGCAGGGCAGAAATGAGGTCTGGGGTGAGGGGCATCATTACAAGGGTTTGGTTTATCTCCATCTTAACCGAGCAGAACGAGGTATGCTTTCCCAATCTGACCCACGCTGAGCCAAAGAATTCACTCTGAATGGGCAACAGGGAAACAGCATGTCGTTTTGTACAAAAGCACGGTTAGAAACAATTAGTTCCCCAGGCGGAGGTTTGATTTAGGTGGTTAATTGTGGGTGGGAGGTGGAGGCTCAGTCAGAGGTGGCCCGAGAGGCCCAAGCACAGGCGAGAGCTAAGCGATGGAGTCAGGGCTTCACAATGGCGGCCTTTCTTTCACATTCAGGTGCGACAAAGCAGGTATGCTAAAAGACTTAATCCCACATTCAGACCCCTGACAGGACAAGAGAGGCCTTTCACACAGGAAGGTGGTGCGTTTGTGTTTCAGGTATGTCCTCTCCTCCCATTCTCGCTCTGCACCTACACTCCCATCTCACGAGACAACTTGCAAAAGCATTTGCGTTTCCTCAAGGAAACAGCAGTGGATACAAGGCAGCAATATAATGTTGTGAAAGCTTTGGTTCTGTGTAGCGTGAGTTGTCATCACAAAACACGCATATGTCTTGCTTTCTGTCAGTCGAATAAACACATAGGCCCATCCCATATACCAGCTTCAATGTTCATACACTTTAGATGAAGAAACGGGTAAAAGTCAGCACCCCTTTACATGCCCTTTACATGCCTCTCAGGAACAACGTCACGAAACCCCATCATTTCAGCAACAAAGAGAAGATATCTAAGAATTAAGTCACTGGAACATGTGCGATCACAAAACGAACACGATAAATATATAAATTCAAAAGCATCGGTATTATACTATAGATTATAGACTCTATATACACTGATACATTGATCATAATGAATTAATTTATCAGGCTTGAAAATTTGTCACAGAAATAAATGTATTTCTATTTCATTTATTTATTTTTAACGCTGAACGTTATGAAAATAGCCTGCTTATTCAGTCGAGATTTAGAATTAATGATAATTTCTCTATTTTTATAAAAGCTCCGGAACAAAAACCATTATTATATTTTTATGACAGGCTACGTGGAGCTAAAGTCAGCACTCGCTGCTGACTGAAAGTGAGTTTTGAGCTCAAGTTATTTAAAAAAGTTTTTAATGCTGGTGTTATTGCTTTTGTCTTTCTGTGATGAATTGTGGCTATTGTGTCTTGCTCGAGGCACCCATCTGAAGCAGGAGATGCCAAATGAGACAAACAACACTACATAAAAGTTGTTTATTGACATCGATGGCTCTATGAAGAACTTTAACAGTGGAACATTTACACTTCACAAACTGGTTCTTTTACTGTTAAAAATCCTCTTTTCACTTTTAAAATGAACACTGTAAATTATTACAATTAATTTACAAGATGTTACTGTAACATTTCACAGTAAATTAACTTATTATCACTTCAAGGTTTTAACTGTGATATTTCACAATATAATTTGATATTTAGAATGTTATTGTAAAAAATTATGCAGGCAGGGAAGTTACAGGAAATAAATAGTGTAAATTCTGTCTTCTGCATGAGTTATCTTGTCTCCTCTCGGGTCACATCCAACGGATTTAGGGGTAAGTGTTGAAATTATACACCCCAATGAATTGTGTATCATATGCACGCGATAACTTTGAATTATATGCATGCCAAACACTTGCATATCATATGCACAGCAAAGTCAATTCCTGCATATTATTAAAATCATGAAAATCGATGAAAATCGTGTTACTGATACGCATTTTCATGAGACTGAGCTCAACTCAGAATTTTTTTGGAGCCATTATCTTTTAACTTTATATTTTCTTAGTGTTAACAGCCCTCTCTTTCCCTGTTATAGGTTCTCTCCAAAGCGGAGACCATAATAAAGTTGTAAGGTAAACTGTGCCCTTCACGTTATGACCGTCAGAGAAATTATAGTGTCTTGGATTAGGGCAACCGAGCAGGTGGGTTTTTTATTGGCACTGATGGTTCCATGAAGAACCTCTAACATCTATGGAACTTTTCTATTCCACAAAAGGTTCTTTATAGTGGAAGAGAATTCTTCAGATGATTAAAAAGTTCTTCACACTAAAGAAAATGGTTCTGTTAAGAACCGTTCACCGAAAGGTTCTTTGGGGAACCAAAAATGACAAACTGTGAAAATCCCCTTTTGGGACCTTTATTTTTAGGATTTTTGAATCATTATTTTTAAGAGCGTACATTCTTTTGGACTTCACTTTCGTAAATTAACTAAATTTAATCTAACCCTAAATTACAAATTCACTATCTAACAGTAAAAAAAATCAATCATTGGTCTTGTAATTTTCATAAAAAAAATTAAGGTGATACTTAAAAATAGTGTATGTTAATAAATAAAATAAACTATTGAGAACATTTCACATTCATTTTTAAAGGAAACTTTGTTTGAGGAACTGATTAGGCTGGTAAAATTAAAAGAAAGAAGGCTACCTATTTATTTTGAGAGATTTTATTCAATTAAGCAGTTTTATTTTGGCAGTGATTGTTTGTTCCTAGCATCCTTTTCATATGCATGGATATGGAGTAAATAAATATTGCTTTGTTCAGTGAACAGTAGCTTTGTGCAGTAACATGTTTTTCACCCCTTGAGCTGTCTAGCTGCATGTATGTAGTCTTTTACATGTTTGAGATAATTCTAAGTCAAATATAAAGAAGATGTGAGTCTGTGTTGCACAGATCCTGATCTTTTAGCTTTCCCTATAGCAAAAATGCTCCCTCTCTCTCCTCTTCTCTCTTTTCCTCTCTTTTTTTTTTTACTCCAGTCAGGTTTCACATACTAAGTACCCCTTACACTGAAATATCACCTGCTCTCTGCTCCTTTAATCACTTGACTCTGCATTCCTTCATGCAATTTAGGAAAGCCTTTCGTGTCCAGGTAGAAGCAAAGAATTTCCAAAACAAAAAAAGTGAAGCAATCCATGCAAGCCACAACCGACATCAGGTCCTCAGCAGAACCCTCTCTGCACTCAGTCATCATTTTGTCTCTAAACTCAAGTGTGACAACTAGCTTTATTTACGTTAGCCTCTGGAAATAATACTTTTATGACAAAGAATCACGAATCAAAATAAGAACCAAAATAAAAAAAGAGCTGCTTAATTTGGCAAATTAGTTCAGAATTGCACTACTAGTGGCACCAAATGGAACTGCAAACACAATGACTGTTTAAAAAAGCTTTCCAACACATGGGCCAGATTTCCTAAACAGGGCAAATTAGCACCAGATCGCAATTTCAAAATAGAGCAGATGAGTGTGAAAATTTCAGTGGGTGATTTACTGTCAATGCACAAATTAAAGAACCCAGACGCAAAATCTCATTTAAAATATTGACCAATGCAATATATAATCGCAGTGTAAATTCAGTGTAGTCACAAATAATGCTCATTAGGTGTGGATGATCTACTTATGACACCGACACAAAATAATTAGTTTGGGCGTTACATAATACCAGTAATTTGACAAACGCAAATGTTAGTAAATCGCATTGTGTGATTCATTTTAATACTCTCCTCCCATAGATTTTCCCTATACAGTATGCAAAAAAACTAACAAATGGATGCAGGAGGAACTGAATGTCCGAATTCATAGTATTCATAAAACAGGAGGTAAAGGTATCTGGATGAGCTACTACTTCCACCATGATTTTGAAGTGTGCAATCAGAGCCGATCCTCCATATGATCTCAAAGATGATTGACTGTTAGTTTGGGTTTTTGAATTTGGCCAGATTTGAGACGGAGGGAAACAAGGACAAATGTGTTTCATTCATTCGTTCATAACCACTCATACACCCATAACCCCCAGGGCCCCCAGAAGTCTAGGATCGGCTCTGTGTCCAATCAATGGATTTGTCAATGGCAGTGAAGCGACACAGTTGATGATGGTAGATCACATGACAGTGACAACATGATGGATGTAGTACGTCCAGATTACAGTCAGAATCCATGACTTAGGCTAGTTATTTTGTTGAAAATAAAAAATAAAATCTGTTACTGTTTTCTACTGTAATAAAATGTTAAAGGTTATTTATACATTCGGGGACAGTTTTAATAACAGCTAGCACCAGCGCAAACCGTCTTTTGGCATTAAAATAGTACTATAAGATTTTACTAAAGAAGTAAAACCTGACAGTACTGAAAAGGCATGGACCATTATTTTTGTGCCTGACCTTATTGAATATGCATATTGAATATGAGTTTCCTTTTCAGACGCAAAATTTACAGGAGGAGAGTATTCAAATGAATCACGCAGCGCGTTTTTTGTGCTCGTCAAATTACTGGCATTTGTGCCATTATTTTACGCCCAAAAAGGAGGCTGGGAGGAGGGTTTTTCCACATGTATTAATTTATTTTGAATGCTAGAAGAACACATTATCTGAACATATCATTTGCCAAGCCAAGTTATTTTTAATTTGCTTTAGGAAATAAAAGATGACTTGGAATACATCTGTCAAAACCTCTAGCAAACTTACATTTTTGGCCTCCGGTTCTTTTTTAATGTACTGTTGCTTTTTTTTATTTCTTATTCTTTATTTGCGACTACGCTAATTTGTGCTGTGCTTGGTATATTGCATTGGTCGATATGTAAATTAGATGTTACTTCTGTGTTCTCTCATTTTTGCTCTGTTAGTAAATCACCCACAGAAATGTCCACAACCATCGGTTCTTTTTTGGTATTTGGCTCTCACGCTAATTTACCCTGTTTAGTAAAACTAGCCCAAGTTTGGCTACATTTTTTATTTATTCCACATTTTGCCAAGACATTGGCATGCATTTTAAAACAGTTCCTATACAGTATATAACATGTTCAGTGCCTTGTTTTCAGGTTTCAGGGCTCTCTCAGGCCTTCTCAGATTGGGACCCCTGGAAGGCAGTGGCCCCAGGACACCGGCCCCACTCTTGGCGCTTGCGTCAGCCAACTGAGACTTCAGTATAGGTCCAAACATCAAATGTCCTGTGACATTAATGAAGTATTTCTCCTGTGATAAGTGATGGCGTCATCAGTCATCAAAAGTTCTTAAAATGCTCATTGATCAGTGTAATAGCGTAATAACCCCATTAACATTTCTCACTGTTGATTCATGCTTTCACGGCTTATCCATCTCTCCACATCAAGCCGTGCAGCTCACCAGCTCCTATTGTGTGCACAGTCTCACGTCTGTGTTGTGGCTTCCAGTTACAAAGCGTGTGTTGGGGATGGGAGAGAGGTGTTTTCTCGGCCCTGGAATGCACCATTCGGCAGAGCCGCCCCCCAAGCCCCAGTCCACGTCGGGTCGCCGGCTGGCAGTCTGTCCGAGGACACTGAACTGTGGGTGACACCGGAGCAGGAGAAACTCTCTGGAGGTGGGCAGGGGGGTGCAGATACATGCTTGTTTTATTGCCTGAACAGAGCGGGGGGAAGAACACAAATGGCACTGAGGTGAAGAGGTCGGGAACATAATTCTGAAATGCACAGATAAATCAGCGTGTGCAAGCACAGACAGAGCTGCTTCAAACACCTGATGTTTCCTTTACAAACAGATCAGCCTGCTGCCCCCCACTAGACCTGGCACCTACCTCCAGTCTTCTCCTTTAATGCACGAAAACTCGCCTCATGTAACCCCAAAACACAGAGACGGTCAGAAAATGCACACATTCCAAAAACAGCAAACTGGCCGTTGTTACGCATCGCATGAGTCAGGGCAACACGGGGACATTCACACCTTGTTAAGTTTTACTACTCGTGCATTTGTTTGGCCCAGTTCTCTATTGCCCCCTTTGATGTAAACTGAAGCTGCTGTAGCCACAGAATATATACTGTATATATATATGTGTGTGTGTGTGTGTGTATGGAGTTCACATATTGTGTAGAGTTTAGAGTTATACATATGTATATAACTGTACACTTTTATTCAGCAGGGACACATTAAACTAATCAAAAGTGACAGTAAAGACTTCTGTTTTTAATTTCTACTTCTTTCTATTTCTTTCCAATCCTGTTTTTAATAAATGGGTTTATTTATTTGTTTTCAATGTTGATATCTGTAATAAATGTTTCTTTAAAAGGCAAATCAGCATATTAAAATGATTTCTAAATAATCATGACACTGAGGACTGTAATGATATTTCACAGTATTACTGCTTTACTATATTTTTGATCAAATAAATCCATAAAAAATATTGAAAAAACATTATTTATTCCCAGTAGCATAATCAGACCAGTAGTTTAAATTTATTACAATAAAAACCTTGTAGTTGTGACTTTTTTCTTCTCACAATTACTTATTAGTTTTTTGTATATTTGCAATTTACTTTCTTGTTGTTTCTTGTTATTTGGATAATAATGACATGGAATTATGCATAAGGGAAATATGGATTAAAGGGTTCATTCACCCCCAAAACCCCAAATTCTGTCATCATTTATTAACCCCCTGACTTTATTTATTGTGGAACACAAAAGAAAATCTTCTCTCCAACAACACAATGGAAGTTGTTGGAATCCAACGTTGTTTTGTTCTTCAAAATATCATGTCCCGAAGATAAAATATGTAAATTATCAATAATTTAATTTTAGATAACAAACTGTAGACCCTGATTACATATGTTTCAGCACTTGACATTTGCAATTATGAAATAAAATCTCAAATATTTTAAGTTGAGTTAGCAGTTACTAGATACAAAGAGAAAGAGGGGGCCTCCAAAGAAGCGGTTGACTTTTAAGGCCAAAATTCATCTTTGGCAGGCACATGAATTCAGAATGATTTAAAGTAACTAATCAAAATGTTATCTATATGGAAGCAGTTAAAAATGTTCTGTCCAGTAAGTGACACTCAGGTCCATGTGATGGCCGAGAGCCATCCTTTCCGAGGGTCTTTGAGCTTCCCAAAGACTAGTCCCACTGAGCCCCAAATTACCTCAGAGTGACAGCACACCCCATGTGCACACGCGGACCCCTGCAGAGAGTGTAAACACGCTCACCTGGATCACACTCAGCACACATCAAAAGAGAGGTGCCGTCTGTCTCAATACGAGAAAACTAAATGAGTAAAACAACTGTAAGGCTGATGATACACTGGGCAACGTTTAAAGCAATTTTGCCGGGAAACATTTTTTGAGCAATGTTGCCCATTGAGAATGAGAAATAATTTTCTAGCTGGATACTTTAGATCGGTCGTGGGCCTTCTGTCTCACTTGGTTGCCCAAAGTTGCCCAGCAACACTGCTCAAAAGTTGCCCTATATATCATTAACCTAAAACTCTTAAGCCATCAGTCATTTTTGAACTGACTTTAAACCCTGTAGTATATATATATATATATATATATGTATATATTGGGGGAGGTGTTCCTGTAACTCATTTTACATACTGATTACAAAATTTGTGTAATTTTTAAACAGGCTTTTATTTAATGAAAAACTAGACTTCTTAAATGAACTAATATTTATAATCTTTTTTTCTTCATGTGCCTGAAATTGAGGAATTTTGGGTAATATTTTGCTTCATGTGTTTTTGTGCTGGTAGTGCTGCTGCCACAGTGGCTGGTTTTGCCCGTCATGGATAAATAATGATGACAATCAAAAGCACCAGTAGGTGACAGCAAGTCCATGTTTTAATAAACGATTTATTGAATCATTAAAAAAAAATCAAACAATTCAAACAAAATGAAACAAGTGAGTACATCTGAATGGACTGTTGAATCACTGGTTCACTCGATTCTTTCAATATCTGATTCATTCAAGGAACGAAGCACTGTGTTGCTATGCATTGTTGTATAAAATATAGCACAATGGGTATTTTTTGCTTTCATTGCTTGAATTATAAAGGCATTCTAACTATTCTAACAGGCTTCATCGTGCAGTAAATGTTTTTGGACTCGAGACGTGTTTGGTTTTTGCAACGTCGGTGACTCGATAATGTCAGCTCTACTATCGTCTCAATCCATCACACATACAGCACAATAACATCATGTCGAGGAATGTCTTTAGTTTATAATCAAGGAAAAATCATAGCTTTTCTGTTATCCTCTTTTTTAAAAACTTCAAAAGTTCCGCTTGAACCATTTTGCGCTCAAAAATGAAAAATTGCTTCAGCTTGTGCGCAACTTGTCACAATACAGAGTTCTGATTGGCCAATTGGCGCTATTTAGTTATATGTATAGACGTATATACACACACACACACACACACATGCACACACATCACAGACTTGAGAAATGTCACAAGTTACAAAATATACTAATAGTTTTCTATGGTGCCCGTAAGATGACTTGTTTGGTTTACTTAGTTTTGTCGTGGCCAAGAAATAATAACTTGTGGGAACGTGATAATATGTCGTGGCCACAAGATCATTTTGTCGAGGTTACGACATCCTTATGTCGTGGCCTCGAGATGCTATGTTGAGGTAATGACATGTTTTTCTCGTGGACACGAGTTTAATGCGTAAGCAAACCTGCATGACCATAGCAACCCGGGATAATCAGAGATGGATTCATTCATATTTTATTTAGAATTAAGTAATTATTATATTACCATACGCGTTGGCTACCAGGCTGTATTTCATGCGATCGTCAGCATTCACATGAAGTTTAACATAAATAAATATTACATAAAGTGCATAATAAAATATAAAAGCTTTTTTTTATCCTACAGTCTTTCAAGTCCATTAACTGATTGTCTTTCCCCCGTAATATGTGTACATTATTATTATTATTAACCTATTATCATTATTGGTTTTATTTTTTTATTTCGTTCATATTCTTTTTTTTTTTTTGCTTCAATTTCGATCTCTTAACATTCTGAATACTTTTGTAAATAATAGAGTACTGTAAATGCTCGAAATTAACATAAAATGAAATAAATGCATAAAATGTAAATGCATAAATTTTATATGTGTAAATAATATAATAATTTCTTAATTCTAAATAAAATATGAATGAATCCATCTCTGATTATCCCGGGTTGCTATGGTCACGCAGGTTTGTTTACGCATGACAGTAACTCATAAGTGTAGTCTAACAATACCAGGTGGTATTTTGTAGAAATGTAGAAAGACTTCAGTATAATTTCACTTTGAACATAAGTTGCACATTGTTACTTTCGACCCCATCGGTTGGGACGAAAATAACACACAGGTGGGTCAAAAGTAACACAACAATATAAGCTGGATTTTTTTCTGTTAGTCTTATTTTTCTTAAGTATACCTGATTGTGACCTTGTTAATAAGTAACTGCAAACATATTTTGTCCTTTATCTTTGCAAAAAAATTATTAAATTACATTTTCATATTTTCATTTTAAATTTAAGTTTAAGTTTCATCAGATGTCAGAATGCACAATATAAAAATTTACTTTTGTCCCGACAGGAACTCCTGACATTTAAACTCGATTTAATTTTATATTAAAAAATTGAAAATGCAAACTTTAGGATGTGTTAAAGCACTAAATAACCTGTAGATTGATCATTACTGTGACACATGAAACAAGAAAAACAACACAACTAATAAAAAATAATTACCGCTTCAACAAATTACTTTTTGTGCTCGAAAACAGTTTTACGGACCTAACTTCCGGAAACGATGAGGAAATCACATGATATTTCTCAGCTCCGTCAAGGATTGCATGCTGAATATGCTGTCATAGCTGGGAATGCAAATACAGAAAGAGGCTCGGAGAAAATCGCTTTGTTACTTTCGTCCCACGTTACTTTCGACCCCGCTCTCCCCTATGACATTCCCACAAATTAATATCTCGTGACCATGACATATTATCACGTTCCCACGAGTTATTATTTCGTGGCCACGACAAAATTAAGTAAACCGAACAAGTCACTTCACGGGCACCGTAGTTTTCATCTATAATATGCGATTTATTAAATGGTACAGCACAACTAAGTAATAGCTAGGAATTTGCTCATGTCTTTGATAATGCAGCGCTTTAGAACAATGGCAGAGAGTAATTACAATGACATTAATAAAACTCTCTGTTTTAGAGCTCAGACTAATTGCATTCATCTGTGGCTGTAAATAAAACAAAGGTCATAATGAGGTTTCGTTTCTGTCTCGTGTCAACCAAGTGACAAGCAGCATGTCAGATGGTAAAGAGAGCAGTTGTTCAGTAACGGCCTCTTGTGGACAGAGCATGCATTGCAACCTAAAAGATGATCAAAACTGCTCCAGGACCAGGGCTACTGTAGTAACAGGATTTTATCACAAAATCAAGTGCAAGTCTTTTCTACATTCTTCAGGCTCGTGCTGTAGGCTATTATATTATATATTATTATATATGCCTTTATTTATTATAGGCTTACTTACACTCTGTTCAACCATACCTTATAGCCAATTTGCACTGGCTACTTCTTGTTAAGTCGGTAAAACTATGTGCATTACAAACCAGTGTTTACGATTGTGATAATAACAGATTTTTTTATTTTTTGTACTTGCCTTTTTGTTTGATGCTTTATTGATTCATATATTTTAAATAAATAATATTAGGTCAGTATATTTCACTGAAGGCAAGATACATACGTGGTGTTGCACTGCACTGAGTGACCACAAGGTGTCAGTGTGTGTCAAAAGCGTGCTGTGGCCTAGCTTCCAGACGAAAATGCAAGGTGATCTTTATACACGTCTTAAAAAATAAATGATATTTATACAGTACAGACCAAAAGTTTGGACACACCTTCTCATTCAAAGAGTTTTCTTTATTTTCATGATTCACACTGAAGGCATCAAAACTATGAATTAACACATGTGGTATTATATATGGAATTATATACATAACAAAAAAGTGTGAAACAACTGAAAATATGTCATATTCTAGGTTCTTCAAACCTTTTGCTTTGATTACTGCTTTGCACACTCTTGGCATTCTCTTGATGAGCTTCAAGAGGTAGTCTCCTGAAATGGTCTTCCAACAGTCTTTAAGGAGTTCCCCGAGAGATGCTTAGCACTTGTTGGCCCTTTTGCCTTCTGTCCGTGGTCCAGCTCACCCCTAAACCATCTCGATTGGGTTCAGGTCCGGTGACTGTGGAGGCCAGGTCATCTGGCACAGCACCCCATCACTCTCCTTCTTGCTCAAATAGCCCTTGATGCCTTCAGTGATGCCTTGAAATAGGTTTTATATATATATATATATATATATATATATATATATATATATATATATATATATATATATATATAAAACCTGTGTCAATAAAAAAAATTCAGATAACATATTCTGATTATTCTCTATACTGAACATTAGAATACAGGAGATGCACACCGAAGCTGTTCCAGCTCATCTCATCAGACGTGTATCCTCCCACTGGTTAATGATGGTCTAAAACCTGGGGTCAGTTAGGACAAATTGGTCATGTGACCTTCCAAACCCCGCACACCTTACACCATTCACCATTACACCATTTTCTGATTGGTCAAGGTCCATGTTTTTTTCTCCCACACCTCTTTGTTTTGCCACTGACACCCTCAGCATTTATGGCAGATCTTCTAAAAGAGCGTCTCTATGGTGATTTGTTGGCCGACAGAGGGTCGAGAGGGAGGACGGTCATAAAGCGTGTCTGCTGTGGTCAGATAGGCTTCGACAAACATGCTGCACACAAAGTGTCTGATAGGAATGTTTGCACACGAGAGAACATTCCATTATTTTATATTCAAAAAAATTTACACATCAGCTTTATCAAATAATACAGTGCTGTTTTCGGTCAGAGTTTTTCTAAAAGTGAGGATGGTTTGTGTTCCTGAGCAGTTTTGTGACACCAGAGGATCTTAGCAGTGAATGAAGGTTTTAATTGCTTCTTCACTGTAAAATAACACTCCTAGTGGCTAGTTGTTTCAGCATGTACACACAGGGCTAGGATTTTAACTTGTTCAGTGAAACTACAGCTAATGTGCTTAAATGTTGACTGATATCATCCTTTTTATACAATATGTAGAAAGTGTTGCACTACTGGTGCACATGGCAAAGAAAAAACAAAACAAAATGTTTTTCTATTTATTAAATTAAAGACTTATTATTAAATAGAAATATCTAAATAAACAAATGTTCTTCATTATATCAAATGAACTATGCACGACATTATTAATTTTCGCCACTTGTCCACCCATAAAATAAAATAAAATAAAATTAACTAAAATTAAATAAAATTAACTACAATAAAATAAAATAAAATAAAATTAAATTAAATAAAAATCCAATCAAATAAAATTAAATTAAAAAAGATAAAAAAAAAAGATATTTAAATAAATAAATAATATTGCACAACTTGTACGCTTAGAATAAATAAATAAATAATACACTTTAAAATATAAATATTAATATCTAAGTTATATTAATAATTAAATGTTGTTAATAAGGCTTAATAAACTATGGCATTATTATTTGTAGGTTGTAACCCTTGTCTGGATGGATGGATGCATGGATAGGGCCAATCTAGAAAAATCATCTTGCTGCTCCCTAAAATGTCACAAAAAAAAATAAAAAAAAAAAAAATATATATATATATATATATATATATATATATACAAGAATATGACACACAGTTTACCCACTGACACATCTACGCTTTAGTCCCCTTTCATTTATTAGCTTTCATCAATCCTTTCCACAGCCGAGAAGTCAAACTAAACGGGTTAAGAATGCATTTAACAATTAGAAAGACAAAGAAGGAAATGTTTCCACAAGCTTCTGTTCAGATCAAGACTCTCATGCTGCACGTCTGTCTTTCCATAAGTTTAAAAGCTTGTTTCATTCATCACAGATCACATGGCAGGGGTGAGAAACCAAAAAACGTGTTCTAAACTCAATCCTGTGGATTCCGGTGGGGGGAGATCTGCCTCCTCTCTACATGTAGGTCATGGTTTCTTTGTCTCTCCTGTTCTCGGCCGGGATACTATTTGACGTTGTCATGCCATTGATAGAAAGCTATTGTTGCCATGGAAATGTGCAACAAGTGATGGCAGTGGTGGGCTACAGTGGATGTGAAGAGAAGAGAAAGGGGCTTGTCAGTGAATTTAAGTGTAATGTTGAGGGAGGAAAGATAAATGCCTGTATGCTTTTGTTCGCTCTGGATACATGATGGGTCAAGGCTGATTGAAAGAAGCAGCTGGCTGCATTCGGCGTGTAGATGGAGCCGAACCGAAAAAGAGGGAGGGCCTTACTGGAAGATGAGACGTGATTTGTTGTTCAGTTGTTTTAGGTCCCACTCAAACCTCTTGATGTAAGGCATATATAAAGGGTTTTTCTGCTAAATGCAAATATGTATGGAAATGTAAATATAAACCACTCTCAGTGCATGTTAATACATGCTCACAGATGTTTAGCTTTTTTTTTTTTTTTAGTTTTATTGCTACGTGTTGTTTATAAAGTTAATAAATCTGCTTTCTCAGTGTTTAAACTTCCAAATTCTTAATTTGAAGTCATTTTAGAAAAGCTAATCAAACAGAAAAAGCAATGAACTTTCCATTAATTTATTTTTAATTAAATATTTTTCCAGTATTTTTCTTTGCAGTTTCCCTTCAGATTCAAGAAAGCATGTTCTTCTAATTATAAAAATATTAATATTAATATTAATATTATTATTTTTCCAGTATTTGATTTTCCATTTTTTTCCTTCACATTTAGGTGGGCTTTTTTTCCTCACAATACACACACACACACACACACACACACAAACATTAACAAGTTTCAAGTTTTTTTTCCGATTTATAAAATACTCTTACATGAGAGTAAAAATAGACTTACATGAAGATGATTTGTGATTTGTTTTTCTGTTGTTTTAAGTTCTGCTCAGTCCTCTTGATGATAAATATGTACAGCTTAGGAAATATCAAGGGTTTGTTGGCTAAAAATCAAGGGTTTGTCTCCTGCGTATGTAAATGAAAATATGCAGTAAATTTTTAAAACAATACTGAGAGCTGTTTTATGTAAATAAAATAATATATATACATTTTTTTATATGTACAGGAAATTAGACCATTTCCCCCTGCTTTTAACATTCCCAATGGCTCATTCGAACCTCTTTAGCTCGCATGGCTCTGGTCTTTTTGTCATTTTGGAAAAGCCCTAATCAGCTGTTTAACGAGTGATGGAGCATCTGCCGTGACAAAGCGACTGTTTAAAAGGTACTTCTCCACTTTTATTCACACTGCGGTTGTCTGTTGCTCTGGGTTTCCTCTGGAAAATGCCTGAACTTCTCCTCCTCCTTCTAAGACAGTAATGCTCATTTAAGCCCAAAACAGTGCTGTGTTTTATGACCCAGGATTCATTGCTGTAACTTAAGTTACTCTATCCAGTATGGCTGCCATCTGTAGGTGTTACAGGAGGGTCCTCGTAAAGGTCAGCCGAATGGTGGAACAATAACGACAACACAACTCAGCTGAGTTTTCTCTAGTAAATAGCATTTGTATTGTTGTAGATGACCCTGACTGCATTAGTAACTAGTCCTTCTGTTTTTTCTCTGGTGCCCCAGCCCCCTGTTCGGCAAATCAGTCAAACTGCTGTGTGGGAGCCAATATGGCCAACCCACATTCAGAGGACAAGTGTGTGGTCACTGCGGTCTGGGGGCTTTTGTTGAGGCCCAGGGGAATCAGGTATTATGTGGAGAGGGGAATTCTGCTGGACTTCTCAACGCCTGTCCCAAGAGATCCTGAAGCTGTTTTACAGGAAACAACTTCAAATCAAAATGATTAAATAAACGGAAATACTCATCATTTTGAAAAGGAGGGTCAAACGGTAAAAAAAAGTGAAATATAGATTAAAAAAATAAAATAAAAAGCAATAAACGTAGTTATCACACTCTATAACAATGAAGATTTCATCCATTTCATTTTCACTATATATTTTCAATATGACTTTTCTGTATTATTTTGCATTTAGGAGAGCATTGTATTTTTGTAAACAGAAATATACACATTTTACAACATTTTTAAACATTACACTTTTTTAACTTTAACTGTAAAACCATTAATGCATTATATTTTATGAGAGAATTTCACTCTGTCTACTTCTAAAAATATTACTTGCCATTTCTGTGTAATTATTTGAATTTCCTTGCAATTTCTGAGCAAAATTTTATCTACACCACATTTATTTTCAGTTGGGTCTGGAATACATATTTTTTTAAATCTCAAATAAAACACAAGTATTTTGCCCCACACATTTTGAATTGTTAGACATTTTTTTAATCTTGATTTTTGCCTGGATCTGGTTTGAAATGCATTGGCTGTGATCTCAGAGCTCTTGCTGGTGTTGATGCTGCACTCAATACTGTTGCGTGAGCTCCTGCCTACAGTGCATACTAATACCAGGTTTTCTTTGGCCCGCTGGTGTGCACTGTGCATTAGTGATGTCACTGCTTTTGTTGTCCTGCAGGACACTAAAGCTTTAGCCTACACAAAACAAACCAGCTTTATAGAGACGCTTTCAATGCAACAAGCAAAAAAAAGGTTGAACAAACATCATGGTGGAAATGACTTTCACTCGTTCCAGTTTGTGCATGCAGCTTACAGTGTGTGATCATCTCATCTGAAGTGTTGTAACAGTTAACAGAGTGTGTGTGTGTGTGTGTGTGTGTGTGTGTGTGAAGTTTGTCCACTAATGGACATAAATAAATGGCATTCTGCATTGGTAGGTGTCCCGCAGCTCTTGATGAACTTTCACACTGCTTGCGCAAGAAGTCGGCTTTAATAAATGACATCCATTAGCATTACAAAGCGCTGTACTAAAATGACGGCTGAGGCTGAGCTGGTGGGCTGGACATCTACGAGGGGGTCTGCGCTCACCTCCTTCCTAGAGCCACACACACACACACACACACACACACACACACCGGGATCAAGGAGGAGGACAGTTTGGATCAGATGGATTTTGAAATGGATATCACACTTGCAAGCTGAAGGATGAAGACCATGTAAAGTGCATATAGATAAGAGGAGAAAGATATTCAGATGCAATTCCAAGCACAGCCCAAACAAGTGTATGGATGCTAGGACTCCAACTGAGGAAGATCATCACAAGACAAGCAGCACAAGGCAGAGCTACAAATACATCTGTAAGTCACATCTCTTATATCCAATACAAAGTCCGATACCACTACTGAAACCCTTTTTTGGGTTCTTTTCTAATATCTAATGTGTTCTGATATGATTAATCAAATTTCATTACAAGTAGCTTTTCCACAAACTGAGGCAAATGGTAATTTCTAGAAGGTCATTCACACAAGCACAAAACACCATCATGTGGAAAACACACATGACACACATAAAAAAAAAAAAAACGCAATAAACATAAATTAAACAACATATGCTGTAACGTAAACCTTTATCTACATAACTAAGAAAAAAAAAATCACAATTAAACTAAATGCCATTAATTATGAAGCATCACATCAGAAAAAGTACACATCAAACTGTACAAAACAAAATTAATTGTGGTATATTGTGGTCTTTAACAGTTAAAATTACAATCATTTAAAGTGTAAATTTAATATGAATGTATTTTATAAAATCTTAGAATGTTGTTTATTTTGTTATTAATTATTTAAAATCTATACATTTATATATATATTTTTTAAATTGTGGTCTCTTACTTTTGACTCGCTCTTCTTCAGTTATATCTGCCGTTGTGTTTCATACGGCTGATGTACATGTTTTACAAAAGAACAAGGAAGTCACATTTGAGGAACACAAGTGATTTATTTACACGGCATACGGAAGTTTCCCTGATATTTCAGATATCTTTTTTGGGTTTGCATTCTTCATGTTGTTATTTATTATGTATTTTTATTTATTTGATTTGTGTCCAGATGTGAAGATGTCCCCGGTGCTCTTTGGAGTGATTTTGGCTAATGCAGTGGTAATGTTGGAATCACATTTCTCTACCTCATTTGTGAAATTCTTCAAGTATGATCTCATTTTGGCATCTTTTTTCTTTATGTGTTTAACAATGAAGTTTAAAGGTATGTGTGAACCAACTCAATCATGGTCAGTCGGGCTTTTGGGTGAGTAAACTCTGCATTTGTGCCACTTAGACATTAATTAATTCTATAAAGATTATGTACATGAATTTTGTCATCGGATTAATAAAAGGCTTTTTAGTTGTAAAAATGTCCACTTTCAGGTTGTGGTTAATGTGACTGTTTGCTGTGAAATCTTTACTGATTTTCATAAAGTAAATGAAAGAATAACTATTGTTATATATTGTTAACATATTAAGATGACCAGTTACTGAAGTAACTGATTATACACCATAGATCATTTTTTTAATCATGTTTATTAAATAGAATCTATTAGGCTGTTAAGGAATATTAATTTTAATGTGTTGTATTGGATTATATGTTTGAAACATCAACAAAACAAATTATTTAAACATCATATCTTAGGACTGATTGGGAGATATAGTGTGACAACTGACCATTTACAGTACATGCTATTTTATGCAATATATGGCCATTATTAACAACATCTACACCAAACTGCATAATTTCGCTCCGTTTGTGCCTGTGAATAAAATTGATGCGCACAATGTACAAAATCCTGATTCAGTAGATCTCAACCTGTTGCAGATGTGCCAGACTCTAACCTTCTGATCCAGAAGGATGCAGTGTACCATCTTGTGAACACATCGTTCACTTTCGAGCAAGCTCTGCGTTACTGCCGTGGTCAGTCCAGCGGCCTCACAACCTCAGGGGTCCGAGAGGACGAGGAGGGGGCCCGGAAGTTACTCTCTCAATCCAGCACGCAGGGCCCAGTCTGGTTCCAAACCAACAAAAAACAGAACCCGACAACTCATCTGGTGCTTCCCAAACAAAGTAAGTCTGCTTATGATGTTGGTTACAGTATAATGTCAAAAGGTGACCCTGGACACAAAAACAAGCCATTAAGTAGGCCCCTATATCAAAACTTATTTTTTTATTAGTAATACTAAAAACTTCATTTGGACAACCTCAAAGATGAATTTCTCAATATTTTGACTTTTTTTTTTCAGTTTTCAAATGATGCTTAAATCTCAATTTTAAATGTACTCTTGTTACAAGTTTTGTGGTGCAAGGTCACATATCTCTGTAACTCCACAGAAACGATCTTCAGAGGATTATCTTTCACGTCTAAGGACGGCTATGCGCGTGTGAACGCGTCTTTCCCGCCGCTGTCGGGGGTGAGCGTTTGCTTGCGCGTGCAGTGGGACCCGCGGCAAAATGACGTGTCCACGGTGTTCTCGTACGCAGCGCGCGCTTTCGTCAATGAGTTCCAGTTGCGCGGAAAGACAGACGACAGAAGAGTCCGCCTAGCGCTTCTCATTCAAGGACAGCATCATCGGCACAAAGCCGAGCTGCCCGTTGATGGAGAGTGGCACCATGTTTGCGTCACGTGGCGCTCGAGCGATGGATTTTGGGCCATTTACGTGGACGGGGAAACGGGAGATTCAGATAGAGGGACAGCTCGGGGAAATGCAAGGGATATCCACAGAGACGGGATATTTATATTGGGCCAAGACCAGGATACTTTTGGTGGGAATTTCACGGAGCCGTTTTTTGGGAACTTGACTGATCTGAGCGTCTGGGGTGAAGCTCTGGAGTTAGAACAGGTGACGGCGCTGCACACCTGCTCGCAGCTGACCAATCACAGAGCTTTATTCAGATGGCAGGACTGGAGCCTCACTGTCCATCAGTCTGTCCAGAATGTGTCTGCGTCACTCACCTGTCCAGGTCAGCTTCATTTACCCACCCAGAATATCCTACAAATAACAACTCTTATTATTGTTGTTGTAATAAAATATGCTTTAACAAATAACTTTTAGCACTTTTTAATATTTAATATTTGTATAATATGTATAATTTTTACATTTAATATTTTGATTTAATATTTTTGTGGAAAATCGGTGGATCTTTAGTCTTAGATAGACAGATAGATAGATAGATAGATAGACATTAGATTTAATTTAATATTTTAAACATCCTATTAAATGTAATATTACTATCATATTTTCTATTTAATTTAGTTCTAAGTATTCAAAAAATTTAGCTTGTATTTTTATTATTAAAAGTTTTATTATAACATACTTCAGATTTTCACTATTTATTTTTTTATGTATGAAATATATACAAAAAAGTATATGTCAATAATAATAATAATAATAATAATTGTATTATTATTATTATTATTACCTTATAGATTGAATTTGTTGGATCTTCTGATATTTAACAAAATTATCTTATTAAAGTTATCTTATTAAATATATAAATAATATTATACGAATACATTTAAAGCTACAATTAAGAACATATCCTTGCCAGTTGATAAATATTCAAAAATGTTTATTATATATATATATATATATATATATATATATATATATATATATATATATATGCAATATTAAAAATAAATTAAGTGTATGTTTATAATAATGATAATAATGTCGATGATGATTGTTATTGTTATTATTATTTGTTTACAGATCCTACTTGGATCTTCTGATATGATTACTTCAGTATTCATTTCAATTTTTAAAACAAGCGTATTTTTGTTAAATATTTTGACTAAAATTAAAGTACCTATTTAATGCGTTTCTAAGTGTTGTTTGGTGTTACATTTAATATTATATATTTAGTGTTATAATAAGTGTTTTGTTGTTTCAGCTGAAATGTGATGATAATAGGCTACTACTACTAATAATAATGCATTCATTTTAATTTCCAGTTAACTTGTGGTGGATATGCCTGTTTTTGCAGGGTCCCTGAAGTCAACACAGAAACAGGAAGAGCAATGTGTGGTTTTTAATGGCTGGTCTGACCGTCAGCCTCAGTACAGCACTGCCCCCTGCACACACACGCTCCCCTTCATCTGCAGAGTCAGCAAAGGTGTGTGTGAGAGCAGGCACAGTCAAACCAAAAACTGTTCAGGCACCAGATATCATTTTTTATATTTTTTTTACTATTGGATGCATGACCCTATAGTTAATTTATGTAAGTGAGGATAGCAAAATACTTCATACAGTGGACTACTGGTCAAATTTGGGACCAAAAATTATTCAGACCCTTTGCTTATTCAGACCATGTTTTGCTTGAGTGTTTTTTTCTTTAATTGCTAATCAACCTTTTTACACCACAGACTGAACAAAATGAAGCATTGCTTGGTAACTGGTCGAAATTGGTATATAATTGTGTACTTAAATTTATCAGCTGACAGCTATTCAGCTATTGAGTGAAATAAAGTGTGAATGTATTGAAGAATGTGAGCTGTGAGTGTGTACAGAGTGACAGTGCAGCTCTCTGATCCACAGACCATTATCTGAAGATGAAGAATGTGAAAGAATCTCTGACGTCCAACCCAAGCTCCTTCATGCAAAGTCTCATGCAGTATGGCGTGGTACAGTCGATTTCTAAAAAGTGCTTTCTCAGCACGACTATTCTGCACACAGTATTATTAGCACACTATCATTGTTAATAATCAAAGTTTAAAAGAAACCATCTGACTTGTATTTTGTCCCATGTCTGTCAGACCGCAGACGATGTGCTCTCTGATGCCGTAGATGGGCAGAGCTGGACCTCAGTGTCCCGTCTGTTGAACGCATCAGAGCAGGCTGTTAAGAAGGAGCAGAAGCAGCTGGAGGACAGGGACATGGTCTCTCTGATGCATGTTCTCTCTCGGGCCGCTGACCTGCCCAGCATTGCCAACCACAGCCGGCGTGATGCAGAG
The DNA here is from genome assembly GCF_023724105.1 of Carassius gibelio. Taxonomy (NCBI): domain Eukaryota; kingdom Metazoa; phylum Chordata; class Actinopteri; order Cypriniformes; family Cyprinidae; genus Carassius; species Carassius gibelio. The sequence continues at coordinate 23,532,407 of NC_068403.1, read as the reverse complement.
AGGCTCGGCCACAGCTTCATCACCATTGCAGATTCACTCATCAGCCAAGACAATGTCAGCAAATGGAACAGCATCAAAGAGGTGATCTATGCGTTAACTACTGATTATTTAAAGGGATATATGAAGATAGTCTGCCACACTTCTTGAGAACATTTTTGCAAATGTCTTTTATGAATTATAGATTATTTTCTTATATTGTTATCATATATATCTATATATTTTTGCAGTAGATTTGAATTCTACTGTCTTATATTACAGTTTTCTAAACCATCAACTTGCCACATTCCAATTGTTTTTATTTATTCATTTAATTATTTTATAATTCTGTAATAACTACTGCTTAAAAGTTTGTGATCAGTATTTTTTTAATTGTTCAAGTTGTTCAAAAGCGAAAGTAAAGGCATTGTTTTCATTCGGTTTTACTGTTCTTGCTGTATTTTGATCTAATAAATGCAGCCTTTGGTTAGTAAAGTTTTTTTTTTTTTTTTTAAATCTTACTGACCACAAACCTTTGAACTGTATTGTAACTCTTTATATGATACTTGATAATTCTGTAATTAATGATCATTCAAAGAGCAGTTCCACCTAATATCATCACTACAGCACAGCTGGCGTATGATATTTTGTTTATCCAACCATTAAATAAGTTCATTTATGAAGTTAACATTCGCTTACATTTTACATACAGAGTGACTAGTTTGTTTATTCATATATTGGGTTTGCATCAAAAATAATCTGTGCTTTGTAGGTAGTGAAGGGCCCAATGGCAGTCGTGCAGACTGTAGACCGTATGGTGAGCAACCTTAACTCTCTGCTGACAGACGACACAGACACTGTGCAGATACACAGCGACAATATCAGTGAGTTACACAGACATACAGAGCAACAAGACTGACATGCACTGAAATCAAAACCCTAGTGAAAAACTGTGGTCCTGTGTTGCAGAGCTGCAGGTCCAGCAGAAGCTGCTGTCTGAAGGTTCTCACGGTTCTGCGTTTTGTGGGATGGATGTGGGAAATCGTGACTGCATCTCTGTCCCAGCAGCAAACATGAAGGACCTACAGAACAATGGTTTGAATATTTAAAACCAGGAGATGAAGTCTTTTTGATTGATGCGCTTTTTTTTATTCCTTTCCTTATTTTTTATATCTTGTGCTTGTTCAGGCTTCAAAAAGGTGACGTTACTGAATACATGGTACAGCACTGTGAAATGTCTCTCAGAGAGAGAGGAGAACATTACCCTTTTCCCTATAGTCAGTGATGGATCTCATAGGTAAGATATGAATACAGTATGCAGATTCATTGAATTAATTCAGATCATCTGTGTCTGCGCTACATGAACACACTCTTAAAAACAAAGCTGCCATAATGGGTTTTCACAGCCATGCCAAGATGTTCTAAAGAACTTTTTGTGGAATGCAAAGATTCCATTGATGTTAACGGTTCTTCATGGAACCATAGATGCCAATAATGTGTGTGATACAAATCCCTTATTACAGAATTAGCATATTTCAGTGTAATTACAACATGAATGTGTTGTCATATTGCTGATGGTGTGACTGTGTGAATCAGGCATGTGCGAACAGTCTTGGGCTCGTCGGTCATCTCCAGTACAGTGCTGGCAGATGGACAGCCGATCAGCATGGCCATAAACTTCACACTCCAGCACAAGATTCAGGTACAGGAAATAGAATGTATCATTTTTATTGTGGAAGCATGTTTTCTAAATCCATGGACTCATTTCTGAAATTAGCTTTGGCTAAAGTCAGAGTAGTGGATGCCAGTAAAACCATTTAAAAAAAGTTATCGGAATCATTCAACCACATGTGAGTTCCTTACAAATCTAGATGACTTCCTTTTTTCCATGGATCAGTTGATTTTGCTGAATTTCAAAGCTGATCTTTTGCATACAGTTTAGTCACAAGAGGCATTCAAGCTCCAAAAGCACAAAAAGCAGCTTCAAGTACCTTAACACTAGTCAGTATATGCATGTTATATTTCAAGTCTCCTGAAGACGTAGATTGATTTTTAAATGTAGACTGCTGTTCAAACATCATTTTCACTAGATTTTATCATTTTAGGAGAACTGATTAAATGAGAACTGATCAGGGTTGAATGTACTGTGTTGATGGACAGTTACGCCTGACTTCATCTACATTGCTTCTCTTTTTCACTCTCTAGAACGCCTCACTGAATTTGACACCTATCTGTTCTTTCTGGGATTTCGACCTGATGTAAGCCATTTTCGTGTACTTATTTAATGAATTCTCATATGCTCTCATAAATGTTTTGTATAACTGTATAAAAATCTTGTTTTGCCTTGACGCCTCAGGCCAGAGGGGGGAGGGTGGTCAACAAAGGGTTGCACCTCTATTTCCACTAACAGAAACTCCACTTCCTGTTCCTGTAACCACACTACCAACTTTGCCTTGCTGTTACAGATCTCTGAAGTTCAGGTAAAGAGGCTTTTAATAAGAAGTACCTGCAACAGATGGAAAATCATAGTACAAAGAATAGATACTGATCTTACTTTTATATTTATATATTTATTTGATTTCACATTTATTTCAATTGCCAAAAAAAAAAAAAAAAAAATCAGTTACAGTAATGACCCTGGTTGCAGATAAACATGAGGAAACAAAGTCTGACCACTATAGGAAATAAACAGTTCAATTAAAAAAAAAGAGTAAAATTAAAAAGTAGTACGACAAATCAAATCCTACTACTTAAATTGTTTGTGTGTGTATATTAGCCAGATCCGGATCATCAGACAGCCCTGCAGATCTTCAGTTTGATTGGCTCTGGCGTGTCTCTGTGTGGTCTCATCTTCACATTTATTCTCTTTGTGGCTGTCGGGTGAGTTTCCCTGTGTTTGTAGATGGGAATATATAAAAAAGAATAATAATAATAATAAAAATAGTGCTGATCCACTGTTACTGCATTATGAGTCGCTCTCTGTTTTCCTCTAGCGTTCCAAAGTCAGATCGGACGACAGTTCACAAAAACCTGATCGTGGCGCTGGCTGTAGCTCAGCTTCTTCTTATTTTCAGCGACTGGGCTGAGGGAAACCAGGTGTGACGTCTATATCTGTCAACATATTCTTTTTTTATTCAGCAGTGTCATTTTATGCATCAGTGTGTCACAACACCTAATACTTGATAAGAAAAGACTGGAGAACTACAAAAATAATAATTTGTTTACCAAAAAGTTAATGGTCATCACTGCCAGATGCAAAAATAATATATGCCATTATGTCCATTATTTATTATGCAAATTAACAAATAATTAATTGAGACAATAGGATGATTTTAAATAGTTTTTTTGCTCCATCTCATTAAATTGTTGCCACCATTTTATAGTGTTGAAAAACGAATCATATTTTGAACATCACACTTGTTAAAGTGCCATTGTGTGTGTGTTTAATAATGCTGCTAGATACTAATATAACCTGCTTAAATTAAGGGAAATTATCTGAAATACAGTCCCAAATGATTTTTCTTTTACGTTTTTCTTTCTTTAAAAAAAAAATATATATATACTTAGTCTAAAATAATATATGAACAAAACATGAAATAAATGGTGAAATGTGAAAAGAGGATATTAAGACTTTGATATTGGCTGTTTTTATAAATTTCTTCATAAATATCAGATGGTATTGATAAAAAACAATAGAGAAACAGCTGTGAGATTGCCACATAGTAGTGTTTTCTTTAGAGATAAATCACTAAAGAACACTTGTATCTATCTATTTCTATTTCTATTTCTATGTAACAATCAAATAATATACTGTATATTTATTTAAATGATATTTTTGTATTCTAGTAAACATCTCTAATGTACTACTGCTAGCTGGTATGGGCCTGTTATTTGTCAGCTTTTGAATGAAGCATGTGTATATTGTTGTGGAGCAGGAAGTCTGCTGGCTGGTGACGGCGCTCCTGCATCTCTTTTTCCTGTCGTCTTTCTGCTGGATGCTGGTGGAGGGCTTGCTGCTCTGGAGTAAAGTGGTCTCTGTGAACATCAGCGAGGAGAGGCGCATGAAGCTGTACTATGTGCTGGGCTGGGGTGAGAACCGTGTGTGTGTGTGTGTAAATCATTATGATTCATGTTCTGTTTGATTAACCTTCCTCTCACACATTGTGTCTGTATTTGCTTTGTCTTAGGGCTGCCGGTTGTTATAGTCGCTGTAACCTTGGCAGCCACTTTGGATCAGTACAAAGCACAGCAGTACTGCTGGCTGAACCTGCAGTCGCACGTTATTTGGGCTTTTGCGGGGCCTGTGCTCTTTGTTTTGGCCGTAAGTATGTCACAAGTGCGCAGTTCCTCGAGTAAGTGTGTGTGTGTTTGCATCAGAATAATTGTCACAGTGGGCTCTTATTTGCTTTTGAGTGTATGAGTATATATGATATACTGTTCTGGGCCGGGTTTCCCGATAACGATTGATCTTAGAGCTTAAGAGCATTTTCTACGAGTAATTTTGCGATCGTTCGTTATTGTTTCACGTGTGTTTCCCAACAAAACTTTATATATTTATATATTATGTTAGGTAAAAAATGTTAGCCTGAATGCGCTGTAAGTTCCTTTGGATTAAAGCGTCTGTTAAATGCATAAAATTATTTCAATTAATTGAGAGAGAGAGTGAGACATTATTTCAGATCAAATACATAGCTGGTTTTCGTGCACTTCAGCAAGTCATTGACATATTTTTTTTTTCCCCCGGTCTTTGAAATTAATTATAAATTAATGAAACAAAAATAAGAAAACGAGTTATAAAGTGTACAATAAAGCACAATCAAATGCTTATATTATAATCACATTGCTCTTGAATCAAGTTAAATGTTTAATCTTCTGTTTGTCCTGCAGGTGACAGAATAAATCTGTTTTCTTACGATGCACTTAGGGCTTCACGATGACTCCAGAGCACTCGTAGATCTACGATGATTTTCAAGTGCTACTTAAGTTACGATGATTTTGGGAAACAGACCGTGATATTAAGATCAGTCGTACGATCGTTTTCACGAACTTCTTAGGCTTACGAAGCTTTTGGGAAACCTGGCTCTGATGATATTAAAGTCAACATGAAATCTATTTCCTAAATGGCTTTTATAGATCTTTTTGTGAAAGATTCATCATATGTTTGCTTTTTAAAAAAAAAAATGTTTTAGCCTTGTAATGTTTAATCAAAATGTCATAACTGGATCTTCTCTCTAGTGATTTCTCTCCAATCATTTAGTCAGTCTTTCTCCATCCAATCAACAACATCTGGATAGAATCAAGTTTTTTTTGTAAATTTTGTTAAATATATTGCACTCAGATACATTAACCTTTCTTCTTCTGATTCATCACAGCTTTAAAGCAGTCTGGACCGGAAAGGACACTTTTAATTAAAATGTCAGCTAAATGCATAATGTATGAATGCAATGTGGATATTAAATGCTAATGATCAGATTTTTTTTTAATGTAATTCAAATTCAAATTTAAGGTTGTTAGCACATCAAATAAACTTAAGGGATCGTATCATCAGGAAGCATATATTCTGCAAACATAAAATACATATTGTACATTTCTGTATATTATAGACTCCAGATTTTCTCCATATAGTGACTGTTATTTGTAGTATAGTGTTGTGGTGAACACAGACTTTTGTATGCCAAACATTTTTTGTTTTGTACATCATGATAATCTTCACAAATATGATTTATTTTAAAGCCTTGATACAGTAGCCAGATGTAAATAGCTAAACATGTGCTATAAATCAACTGCACGTGACTTCATCGTTAAGCTTTTAACTCTTTCAGACTTTATAAAAAAAAAAAGAGGTTTGGGATATTATAATTTACATAAATGTGATTATTTCAAGGCTGTAAAAAGTCGTGTTTTCAGGGCAACAAAAAGCTAAAAAGAAAAAGTAAAACATACAAATGTATGTTCATCGCAGATGACATTTTAGACAAATATACAAAAACCATTTCATAATTTACTTAAGGGTTATGGAGCTAAAATGCTAGCTCATTTCTGATCCTACAAAGATACATCATCCCTGCTGTGAACATGACAGAGTCGTTTATTAAAGGCACAGCATAAAAAAAGAACAAGAAAAAAGATTGAGGCCACAAACCTTCACAGCGATAAGTTCACCTGTTAAAGTGAGGTAATGGGAGATGTGCTTCTCTGTTCTTAGGTCAACGCTGTGGTGCTTTTTCGGGTGGTAACGGTCACAGTGGCCAGTGCACGTCGCAGAGCCAAAATGCTGACGCCCAGTTCTGACTCCAAACTTCACACGCTGGATCTTACCTGGTGAACGCTGTCTCCCTTTCAAACTTCCTTTGAAATAAAAACAGGCCAGAGCGAAGAGATAGCGAGCAGTTTCAGCCAGTCGTTTCTCATTATTGTACACATTTCTAGTTCTTCTCTTATCTTGTTGAACAGAGGAAGCAGCGAGAAAGCACCTGTTTGCCAGTAACTCATTTATTCCTATCAGCCACCTGGACTTGAGAAGATACCATACAAACAGCCACAGAGACTCGTTTGTCCTGTTATATAGATACTTCCTACAATGAATGAGCAGAAATGAATCAGAAGTGTCTGTATAATTAGCTAGTGTCCTTGAAGAAGAGTTTCAGTCATACTGAAGTAAAACTGAGCAGCCTAGCCACTGCATTCAGTAATCTGAAGGAGTGATATTGTGTTTGTGTGCACACGCAGGGCAGCGACGAGGCCAGTACTGATCCTGTTACCAGTGTTAGGTCTGACCTGGCTGTGTGGGGTGCTGGTGCATTTATCTGTCGTCGTGGCCTATCTGTTCATCACACTCAATGCTTTTCAGGTAACACTCCACACATTTATTTTCAATTAAGATTTATCTTGCAGTGATTATGAAATCAAAATTCTGTTGGCACATGGACATTGTTTTGTCTTGTATTACAAACTCTCTCCGTTACAGTGGTGCATTGTTATAAATATGTGTGTTACCTGCAATAAAATAAACTTTAACTGAAAAAATATATATATAAATAAAATAAAACTTAGTTGCCAAAGCAACAGTTCTTATTTTAATTGAGTTAAATTTAAAGTACATAATTAATCTAAAACGTTAAATCTATATAGACATATATTTATAAAACAAAAACTACTAAAGTGACAAAAATTGCTATAAAATGAAAAAAGAAATCGATTCAAAATATTAATTAAAATTACAATATTATCCCAATGATGCTAAAATAACACTGCAATGATGTGCTTCCACAGTATTTATTCATTTTGATGTTATTTATTTTTATTTTGTTTTAATGTGTATGTGTGTGTGTGTGTGTGTGTGTGTGTATTAGCTGTAATTTATGGCTCAACTGCTATGAACTTTAGAGAATAAAACTTAGATTTTTGAGATTTGAGGTAAACCTCCCTTTACTTCTATACAGTATTGTTCAAAATAATAGCAGTACAATGTGACTAACCAGAATAATCAAGGTTTTTCGTATATTTTTTTATTGCTACGTGACAAACAAGTTACCAGTAGGTTCAGTAGATTCTCAGAAAACAAATGAGACCCAGCATTCATGATATGCACGCTCTTAAGGCTGTGCAATTGGGCAATTAGTTGAATTAGTTGAAAGGGATGTGTTCAAAAAAATAGCAGTGTGGCATTCAATCACTGAGGTCATCAATTTTGTGAAGAAACAGGTGTGAATCAGGTGGCCCCTATTTAAGGATGAAGCCAACACTTGTTGAACATGCATTTGAAAGCTGAGGAAAATGGGTCATTCAAGACATTGTTCAGAAGAACAGCGTACTTTGATTAAAAAGTTGATTAGAGAGGGGAAAACCTATAAAGAGGTGCAAAAAATGATAGGCTGTTCAGCTAAAATGATCTCCAATGCCTTAAAATGGAGAGCAAAACCAGAGAGACGTGGAAGAAAACGGAAGACAACCATCAAAATGGATAGAAGAATAACCAGAATGGCAAAGGCTCAGCCAATGATCACCTCTAGGATGATCAAAGACAGTCTGGAGTTACCTGTAAGTACTGTGACAGTTAGAAGACGTCTGTGTGAAGCTAATCTATTTTCAAGAATCCCCCGCAAAGTCCCTCTGTTAAAAAAAAGGCATGTGCAGAAGAGGTTACAATTTGCCAAAGAACACATCAACTGGCCTAAAGAGAAATGGAGGAACATTTTGTGGACTGATGAGAGTAAAATTGTTCTTTTTGGGTCCAAGGGCCACAGGCAGTTTGTGAGACGACCCCCAAACTCTGAATTCAAGCCACAGTACACAGTGAAGACAGTGAAGCATGGAGGTGCAAGCATCATGATATGGGCATGTTTCTCCTACTATGGTGTTGGGCCTATTTATCGCATACCAGGGATCATGGATCAGTTTGCATATGTTAAAATACTTGAAGAGGTCATGTTGCCCTATGCTGAAGAGGACATGCCCTTGAAATGGTTGTTTCAACAAGACAATGACCCAAAACACACTAGTAAACGGGCAAAGTCTTGGTTCCAAACCAACAAAATTAATGTTATGGAGTGGCCAGCCCAATCTCCAGACCTTAATCCAATTGAGAACTTGTGGGGTGATATCAAAAATGCTGTTTCTGAAGCAAAACCAAGAAATGTGAATGAATTGTGGAATGTTGTTAAAGAATCATGGAGTGGAATAACAGCTGAGAGGTGCCACAAGTTGGTTGACTCCATGCCACACAGATGTCAAGCAGTTTTAAAAAACTGTGGTCATACAACTAAATATTAGTTTAGTGATTCAGAGGATTGCTAAATCCCAGAAAAAAAAATGTTTGTACAAAATAGTTTTGAGTTTGTACAGTCAAAGGTAGACACTGCTATTTTTTTGAACACACCCCTTTCAACTAATTGCCCAATTGCACAGCCTTAAGAGCGTGCATATCATGAATGCTGGGTCTTGTTTGTTTTCTGACAATCTACTGAACCTACTGGTAACTTGTTTGCCACGTAGCAATAAAAAATATACTAAAAACCTTGATTATTCTGGTTAGTCACATTGTACTGCTATTATTTTGAACAATACTGTAAGTAATCATTTTAAATAACTGTGACCTCGGTATGGACAAAAATAGTTGTTTTTTGTCATCTTTGACCAAATCGGCCAGCTCTGACTTTCCACGCACCTTTTGCCTTCTTCTCATTCAGATTCCAGTCTGTCAACACATTTGAAATGAACTTCCTCTCTCTGTTTTCAGCTTCACGTAGCTCTCTCGGACTGTGTCTCTTTCTTCCTCCCATGTCTATAATGAATGAGAGCTGAATTCCCTCCCAGAGCTTGTTAATGTAGATTTACTGTGTGCGTCTGGGAAAAAGATAAAAGAAGCAGAAGACAGATGGAGAAAATGGAGGAGAGGAGGAGACACATGAGCAGAGTCCGTCACTGGAAGGAAACTCTTCTCATATAATTAGCCAGTGCAGATCTGTCTCGAATGTTTTATGATGCAGGAAGAATATGGACCGTAGCTGTAATATATGGCTGATTCAATGCTAACTGATAACAAGAGCGGAGAATAAAACTGAAGTTTTGAGCTAAATGTCCCAAAACAAAAAAGTTTCTCCTGGTTATTTTTAGTAATAGATTTTAAATAATAATATATTATAATCATATATTTTTATAATAACTGTTTCTTAAACCACAGATGCTGAATCTTCAGACAGATCATCGAAATGTAGATCTTACTACATTTATATTTTAAATCTAAGAATTATATTCATAAATAAATAGAGTAAACATCATCTTAAGCAATTCTGAGATATTTTTTAATTTAATGTTAATTATACTATGATTTTCATTTAAATTCTTTCTTTACCTCTCTATTGCTTAATTTTAAAACACAGCCATTGATTGAAACACACAAAACCTTATATATCCTGTCATTTTATACCCCAAAATCGAAAATAAATTATTTTGCATATAGCATTATGAATATTCATTATATTTTAGATCTCGCAATTCACCTCCTTTTTAACTTTTTTCAACACTTTTCCACCTCCTCAAATTCTATTATTATTATTATTATTACTATTTGTATGGTATAGTAATTGTTGAATTTAATTTCACATTTTATTTTAATTGCATTTTAATAACTTCATGTCTGGATAATAACTAATGACCCATAAATAAGCTTCATTTTGTTTATGCAGACTGACACAAGATTGAGATTGACACAATCAGTTATTTACATCTTATTTTTATTCATGTATTATTGCAAAAGGTAAAGTAGAATGACCCATACACACTATTATATAAACCTATTTTAGTGCTGTTTTAGTGCTTTGCTCAGTGTTGTTAACATTATAATCACTCGCATGAGTGAGGGGAAATGTTATTTTATTAACGCTCTCCTCTCATTCTAGGGCCTGTATATTTTTCTGGTCTATGCGGTTTACAACAGTGAGGTATGACTTCTACAGTACAATATTTATCAGTTGGTATTTCTTATATTTCAGGAGTATGAGGAATTGATTTTCATTTCTAAATTACAACGCAATGCTGTTTCTGAATGTTTCACGGTAATGTAGGTGCGAAACGCTATAAGAAGAATTCAAGACAAGCGAAAAGCTTTGTCCTTTACAGTAAGACCGTATTTTTGCTCATTTGAACAGTTTCAATCTGTTTCTCTGTTACCGTGCTCACTTGTGATGTCATTTCCTCTTGCAGAACTGCTCGCAGCCTATCAGCTTCTTGCCCTCCCAGAAGTCTCCCAGTGCTTCATGGGTACACAGCCTGCCGACTCGTTCCAGCCCGGAGAGCAGCGAGAGCTCGACTCCCATCACCACATCCACAGCCGACTCGCTCGTCTTTAAGAACGGTACGTCAGACTCATGCGAATCCACCGTCTTCAGCTCAGTTTACTGTTGCTTACAGTCAATATGAGTTTTAGAAAAACTTGATTTGCTTACATGTAGCATCTCTGTCCTTTATATCTAAGAACGGTTTAAAGAGGACCATATTGTGAATTTCCCATTGAAACCAGCCAACAGAAGTCAGGTACGCTGCAAGCCACACATGGTTGGCACTGATATTATATACGCAGCACTTAACCGTGCCAATAATACACATAATCAAATAGGAATTAGGCTTGTCACAATAACCAGTTGTTATCAGATTGACCTGGCTTGATCTTGTGTTTCAGGTGGTTCAGCTGACAGCGTTTAAGCCCTCAGGTAAAGAAGCGTTTCACATGAACATGCTGCTGTAAGATAATGTGTCCACACTGAATCTCTAGGGGGCGCACTAGTTCTTCACTAACACAGGACTCATGCACTTTTCAAACAAATGACACTGAAACCATAACATCTGAGTTTGAGATTTGTCAGAATAGAATCTGAATACGTTTTTTGCTTCTCCGCAGGCTGTTGAGACTACACTACAGATCTGCATGGACCCGCGACTTATCCTGGGATGAAGTTGTAGCTCATTCTGTGGAGGAGCGAACACTGCCTCCTCCGCAATCCTGCAGGCCGTCTCATTCCCAGAGCTCAGTCTGTGTTGAGCGAGTTAAGGTTTTCTGATAAACATGGTACGACTGTTTCAGCAAATGTTCAATGAGACTGCGCTCATCGTTTTATAATGTACAGACGCTGTCAGAGTAAAGAGGCTCACAGTAGTAAAAATGGACAACCTGAGCATCATCGCACTATTAATCGTGACCAGACAACAGAATGAGTTGTTAGTGATTTTCAACTTCTATCAATGGAGATTCACATTCAGTTCTTTTGCAGAATAAGAAAACTGGACAATGAAACCTATCAGCTGTGCAAAGTATCTATATATCATTTCAATAACACATTATTGATGTTTTATATAAAGTCTAGTGCTCAAAATAGCAAGCATGTGAAGTTTATCTTATCATGACAGCATTATTTTTAATGGTTTGTTTTTGATTTCTTCATGCTGTAATTCTACTACCCAGTTGAAATAACGCAAAAGTATTTTACTGTAATAGGCATTCCCTGTTTTTATACAATGCATATAAAATGCATCATGTATTACTTTTTTTACTCCCACTATTAAAACTAATTTGTTTGTTTTGATGTGGAAAGTGTGGATCTCTAGTCTGTAGTCATTCATGAATCCTGATTTTATTTGATTTTTTTTTTTTCAAACGATACACTTGATTAAAATAAAAATGAATAGAAAAATAATTGGTTCGATCGGATTTCAAAAGAAGCTCTCTCTCTCTATACACTCACAAAGGTAGCAACATGTGTGAATGTTTTCTGACCTTCCCATAACCTCTTTTTATTGGCACACTGAAGAGACACTCAGAGTAGAGCAGCGTGTCTGTCTTTAGAAACAAGTCCTTTCAAAGTAAGATTGCTTTTGAGGCCGCCACACACACAGTCTTCAAACAACTGCAACGTCTCGTTTATATTATTTTATTGCAACCCATTCTTTTTTTTTCAGTTAAAAGGAAAGACAAATAAATGTGTAATCTATGTAAAAATGTGCTTTAAATAGTTTAATTGATACTGTTGATTACATTATTTCAATAAATATCTTTTTGTCTCATTCGATTCGTTTTCGGACAGGTCCTTTTGGAATGTTTTTTAAATACCAACTTAATAAATGTATTCGAATAAATCAAAGAAATTACAATACTCATCATCCATTCAAAAGCACAGGAGCATTAAGATAAAATAACAGAGATGCATAAGCATTCAAAATGAAACATCTGCAGAGATCACGCTTAGCCGAGAGAAAAACGTCACAAAGACGAAAGCGCTATAAAAACACCTCCGCGTCCACAAATGATTGTCATGCTCAGATGATTTTAAGAGAATACAAATGAAAAAACTCTGTACATTCGTCACATAAGGTAAAAAGAATTGCCTTTGGAAAACTGTTCACCATCTATTTTGCGCGTATGGCTTAAACTCTCAAAGCAGTGTCACCTTCACACGGCGGTGGACCTCTTGGCGTGAAGCATTTCTATGAGCAGATTGTTGCACGGCACTTCTCCGCACAGGTGCTTGTAGCACAGGAAGTCCTCGGCCTGCACGCTGAGTGACCGGACCTCAGCCAGCCGCAGTATGAGCTGACTGAAGCGGTCCAGACACTGAGGGTAAGAGTAGAGCGTGTACTCGAGCAGAGCGCTGTTCACCTGCTCCTGAAGGCTCTCCACATACTGCTGGTTCTCCAGGAGCTTCACATCTGCAGACGAGAGACGAATCATTACAGATCTCATAGGCTACATTCACCATCCAAATCTTGGTGCTCAATTCTGATTTATTGCTCAGATATATATATATATTTTTTTTTTTTGTATGGCTGTTCCCATTATTGTTTTAAATGAGATTTGAATGCAATTAAGAGTTGTGTGCAAGGCATGGCATGCAGGAAGCTGTCATACAGACATACACTGATGTGGCGCAGAGGCCTGCAAATTTGTGCACAGGTGATGAGGATGAAGACAAGTTTGGAGAAAAGGACTAGTTTTTCTAGTTTGCTCTCAACTTTTGCATTTAAGCTATCACCTACTGATGGGAGAAATTAACCTTTTTGAAGCTTTAAATGAATTCAAACATTTTCTTGACAAAATGATTCACTGTTTTGAAGCGCTCGAAACACTTCACACTGTTGATGCCTGCTGGTATGGAAGCTCGTTTCTATCACTGAATAAACAAAACAGGTAACTGCTACTTTTTATCTCACAATTTCATCTTTGCATCTCATTTTTCTCTCAGAATTGCCTGATACAAAGTCGCAATTCTGACTTGCGTGATATACACTCGCACTTGCAAGTTATAAAGTAAGAATTGCGAGATCTACACTAGCAATTGTCTTTTTTCCTCCTCAGAACTGGACTTTAAAACTCGCAATTGTGAGTGTATAAAGTTTCTATCTCACAATTATGAAAAAAATCAAATAAACTCGCAATTCCGAGAGAGAGAAAAGTCAGAATTGCAAGTTTATAGAACAATTATGAGAAAAAAAAAGTTAGAATTACAGGTTTATATCTCACAGTTGTGAGAAAAAAGTCAGAATTGCGAGCTTATATAATGCAATTGCGCGAAAAAAAGAATTAGGCCACCTTTTATTTTTTATTCAGAGATGGAAACAGGCCTACATAAACTGTGAATGCATAAAAACAGTTTTTAAAACCATTTTTGTTGTTTTATTCAAAGAATAATCTAACAAATGCAATAACTAATTATCTAATGTTCTTATTTTATTTTTATTTTTTGTTCAATGGAAGGCTTGGCTAAACAGAACAATAAATGACTATTAACTACTACTCTTCCTTTTAAATGACCCTTCACAAAAAACCTCCCCCCAGTTACTGTTGCTACGTCAGACAAGCCATAGCGCTCTCACGCCAGACATCATGTTCTCACAAAGTGAAAAGAACGAAAAAACAGTGTGATGCAAAGAGGAAACCAACAACTTGCCGACAGACAAGAAAAAGCAGGTTACTTTTGGTATGAAACAGGTAAGTCTCAGTTTTCAAATTTTGTCAACTTTTTAAGAAATTCAAACAATAAATCCCATATAGCTCTTTAACGTTTTGTGACAGATCGCTGTAGCACCTCAGTTCAAGCAGTCAAAAAACACCACTTTTCAAGTTCAAGTCCACCAACATTAATGTACTTCTGGTTTGTTTGTCTGACAAAATTCCTGTCAGAATTGTGATTAACATTGATGGAGTAAAAGTTGCATGAATGACCGTTCAGAATGAGCTCGCATTTGCAAAACATCTGACCAGCATCTGATTTTGTATCACATATAAGTGGCGTAAAACCAGAATAAAAAAAAAATCAGATTTCAAGTCAGTCGTGCTGTTATGAAAACACAAATCAGAGTCACATGTAAGAGAATAAATCTGATTTGGGCATTCTGAACATAGCTATATAATCTAAATAGAGATGTGTGTGTGTTTTTCGCTGTAGTCTATCTCTGCGCGTTTGTGTTTGGGGCGACAATAGCTGCGCCCATTAATGGAGCACTTTAAAGCATTAGCAGAGCTCATCAGAAGAGCCATTCACACAGTAATTAACATGTTGAATAATCTTTTCAATACATCTGAAGGACACAAATTACTCAAAGCTGCTTCCATTTAGGCAAAGAATGAAAAAAATCAATGTGGCAGAGTGAGAGGAGATGACAAATTCTTTCGCTTTCAAATGCAGTTTCTTCCTTTCAGCTGTTTGTGTATTGTGCCAAATGAGATTGAAATTGAACATTTCTAGGAAAAAAGTTTGTTGCTAGGTACAAGAAATAAGAGGTGCTGTGTTTATTTCATTTGGTGTCCACTACATTTAATAAACTGTATTGTATTCACGATATAATGATTATAATTAGTGCTTCCAAAATCTAAATATGTTGAAAATATTGCTTAAATGATAAAGGGCTAGTTTTCATGTGAGATCTCTGTAACTAGATGGTCAAATTAAACAAATGTTTAAACACCTACATCTAGTTTGAACACACACACACACACAGACACACACATGCACTGGCATATGATTAAGAAAAAGTCACTAAATAATGTAGGCCAAAAGCCTTTTTTTTTTTTTTAGGAATGTCAGGATGTAACATTTGTATCAGAGCAATACAACATTTTGTCACGCGTTTACATATTGTAATTTTATACAATGTATTACTTTTTTTGTCCAGTCCACGGTTTGACATTTTGTGTTGTCTTTGACATTTCTCGCTGTTTCAGTAGTTGTTTTGTTTAATAACTATTAAACTGTTCACTTTTTTGCTTAATCTCTACTAGACTGTTTCATGGCAATCTCCACTGTGCCAATTTACCGCATCTAGCCTTAAGATTAGAACATATTATCACATAAAAGCATCATATATTTAATCTTCTTTTTTTATTTTAAGGCAGTGGTTCTTATCTTTTTTTGACTTCAAGGCTCACTATTCTCCACAAAAAGCCCCATGACTTTGTGATCTTTTATTAATTTTCATTACATTATTATTTTAATATATTTTATTTTATTATATTTTGTTAATTAATCATTTTATTGATTTCTACATGATATAACATTTTGGAGCTTGTCATAACTAAAAAATATAAATATTCACAAAATGTATAAGAATGCTCATGATGTACTAAGACTTGATTAATTTGCATGACTGTTGCATTAAAGAGATGTCTTGTTTTTTTTGTTGTTTTTTTTTGGCACTTTGGTTTGTTTTAATCCTGTTTTTATTTTCAACAATTTGAACTCGTCATGAAGTTTGCTGAGACCCACCGGTTGAGAACTGCTTCAAGGTCTATGATCATACAAAATCAATCAATAAAACTTAACTTTACAACTTCCTAGAGGAATTGAAAATTGGTCTCTTTCAGTTTTGCATAATGTTTCTTGTCCCTCTGTAGACTGTCACTGTGGCCCTGTGATGCCACATGCATGCAGATGCAGTCGTACTCACTGGGGTTGAAGAGGATGAGGAACTTCAGACAGGCCATCTCTCTTCTGTCCACCTGCAGCAGCTGCAGTCTCCTGGCCAGCTCCTGTCCTCTCTGCACCATACTGACCAGAGGAGGTCCCGCGTCAGACACCGCCGACAGATCCACCTGCAGCACACAGCACCTTCACCACACTCGCTCTACTAACATCTTCTGCTTCTCTGCAAACAATGAAGCTTTTATTATTGTGCTATAATGCTGAGGGCCGGAAACACCCACCTCCTGTCCTGTAATGAGTAGCAGACTGTTGTCTCTCCCATGATGCACCTGTCTGCAGATATGATCGAGTAGCAGCAGCTCACTCCAGCAGTTATGCAGCAGTCGCATCTGATCTCCTACCTAAATCAGGAGAAAATAATGTAGAGTTATTAAATGCTTACAGCATCAGGCCATGCTACTGATTTATTCTTTTGCATAGTAGGAGATAATTCATTCATTTATTCACCATCATGTCATCCAAAACCCACATGACTTTCTTTTACCTGTGGAATACAAAAGCTTGTCTTTTTGTCCACACAATGAATTTTAATGGGGTCAGTGTTAATAAATTATGTTCTAAAACTATTATTATTATTTTTTTTTTGGTAATTGAAAAAAAGATTAAAAAACAAATATTAGATGAAAACCCTTAAGGTAAAAATCTAGATCAGAGTCTTGTGGGAAATAGTATGCGAGTCACAAAGGTGGACTATAACTAAAATGTTAATAAAAGATAAATATAAATATAAACCATGTAACACAATAAGTGAAACTAACTAAATTACTCAAGTAAAAATGAATTATAATATGATTTTACTTTAATAAATACAATAATAGCATAGAAATAGTCCTAAAATAATTCTGAATAGGGTCCAACTGACTTCCAGTGTATGGACAGGAGCGTTTGAACACAAATGAAGATATTCCTGAATACATTTGAAAAAGTGTTTCTGTCCATACAGTAAGATTAATGGGTCCAAACCTTCACCGGAGACCTTTGACTTTCCCAGTTTGGACAAAAAAAAACACAGAGATATGTTCTTTTGAGCTCCACACAACAAAGAAAGTGAGGTTCGGAACGAAACGAGGCTTGTAAATAGAGTCGAGTGAATGGTTTGGTTTGAGATCTCAGAGCTTGCCTATAACTGAGTGTGTGCGATAAAAGCTTCAGAAACTGTACGCAGACTATATAAAATAACTGCAAACAGCAAACTGACTACTTTTTGTGAAAATCGAAAAATATTACAAATACGATAACAAAAAATATATATATAGTGACCAATATTTGAAAGCCTTGCCAACAATTCTCCTCTCAATGAAAGCCTAAACAACAATAAATGTGTAGGCGGTTTTACTCAAATCATAGTACACTGCACAAGCCCGAGCATGTCATCTCTCAGTTTAAAACCCAAAGAAATACAACCCTTGTACACAGATGAACAGCTAGATCATAAAACGAGGGAATGGGAGTCCTTGGGACGAGCAGCCGTCAAGCACACATCGAATGCGCTGTATTTATGAGCGCCAAATGATGACCTCTGGCACCTTCTCACCTCTCGTCCTTCATCGGCCTCTCGTCTTCCTCCCCCACTAATGCTCTGTCCGCATACAGTACACAGTGATTTGAAGGCCGCGTTGTGTCAGTATTACGCACAGTGAGCGGCAGTAAAGCCCTAATAGAAGCATAGCGCTACATATATCAACCGCAGCCCAGACAAAATTACTCAAACCATATATCCACATCTAATCCACATCCTCGAGCCCCGGAAACTTGACCTCTCTCGCGGTTGTGGATACAAACCCTCCCTAGTATGTACACAAACATGCCTTAAATTGAGTTTATCAAAGCGCTTTTCAATCCAGATGCACATTTCCCACATCGCATGATACCTTTCAGCAGTCTGGAACAATTGCTGAGCTATTGCTGGACGCAATGTAATTCAGTGTTTCTGAAAGCGGTGTGCCTGCAGGAGTCAGTCGCTGGCATGCGTTCTCAAACTCGGACACATTTTATGCTAGCAATCGCAGAACACTAGTTGCCATGGCTGCAGAATGGAATGAAATGGAATGAAAAATATGCGACGGTCATGCAGGTGTGAATGTGCAAAAACAAAGTTTGACATTGTACATTATTTGCTTGAATGCATTGGGACATGCAGAGTCGAGACCGATGATTAAGACACTTATAAGAGGTGAGAGCTTTGAGAGGGCAAATTCTGTGTGTGTCAACACTGTATCTATAATCACAGCAACAACAAATCTATTGTGATTTGCAACACCCCCTGATGCGAATATAGCAACTGAGTGTCTGAATTCGAGATTCCAAACTCACATCTGATGCCTTTTTGCCAAAATTCCAAATCTACCAAAAAACTTTTTTGGAAACTGAGCAAGAATCTGGACTTCGACACATATAAGTGATACCACTACGATCTAAACGTTAAATGTAATCCTACTCTTAAAACTGCTTGGCAAACATGCTGCAACAAAGCATTCACAACATCTGATTGTCTTGGTGTGCCTAAATGTTATCTTTCGGTGAGATACATGGTTTGGCGACAAAATAGTATTAGACAAAACACTGCAGAGAATCATTTGGATGATCAGAGGGGTGTCCACATAAACACACACACACACACACACATGCACTTTGTCTTATCTCAGAGCTGTACCTTTAGTTCCTTGAAGAAGACACAGCTTCTTGCCCACTCGACTATTGAGAACAATGTCTGGTCTGCCATGACACACAACAGGCTGGACGGCCGTGGTTTGTCCAGCTTCCCCTTGCCGCTTTGCTCCTGGTGCAGGTATGCACAGATCTTTCCTCTCACCTGGAAACATGAAGCAGAACACAGAGCAGCGAAGTCAAATTGAGAAGTCAGTGTATAAGAATTTTGTGTGATATTAAATACCTTTGCTCTGTTTTGAACTTAAATACTGCAGAATTGAAAAATCGAAAATCTTTCATTTAATATTGTAATACGTGTCACATAATTAAGTGGCAAATGTTGTTCAGTTCCCTCGAAATACAAAATACTAAAGAAAAAGTGGTAACACTTTACAATATGGTTCTATTAGCTAAAGGCACTAACGATGACCAATAAGTGTTTATGAATTTTTGGTAATCTTAGTTAATAATAATACATTGCTCATTGCAAATTCATGTTCGCTCAGGTCCATTAAATATTCTTGACAGATACAACTTTAGATTTTTTTGTAATGGATTATGTACTGTTAACTAAGATTAATAAATGCAATGTATTTTTTACTGTTAGTTCATGTTACCTAAACGAACAGTAGGTAACTAATGTTAACAAATGGCATCTTAAGAGATACCAAAAAATATTATATTATTAAACTAAAATATAGAACATCCAATTCATAAAAACACTGATAGTAATAATAGTTAAATAAATAAAAATACAAATGTTACACTTGTCTTTGGTCTGTTTTGACCGTCTAAGTGAGAAATGCCAAAGGTTTGAATTGAACAGTGCACCCTTCGAAATCCCAGAATTCTCCTCCCTTTAAAGGGACAGTTCAATCAAAAATAAAAACTCAACAATCCTGTGTTATTCCAAACCTAGATGAGAAAATTAAGTGGCTAAAGTCTTGTTTTTTTCTTTAATGTTTAAAATCTTCTTTTGCATTCAGAACAGGTTTGTAAAAACTGTAAAGACAGCTTTTGAATTATTGTTCAATCCGTGCTAGATTTTTTTTTTTTTCAAGATTAGTAAAAGTTATTTTTCGGGTAAACAAAATTGTGCTTAGTTTAGTACATCTAAGTTAACTGATTTTTTTCATTTAATCTGACTAAATTAACCTGAAAAAAAATGTAAAGTCATTTTTATAGGCTAAATAAAATAGATTTCTTTATTTAGTCTTTTTAGTGAAGTGATTAATCTTCAGATGATTTAACTCATACCTGCTCTTCATCTGGATCACAGCTGACCAGCTCGAGCACCAGCGGGGGCAAGCCAGGGTTCATGGGGCTGGTGTGCGGGGACGCAGGCATGCAGCCGTCAGGGTACGGGTACCCCAGCGAGGAGTCTGGTGAGCTGGAGTACGCGTCTGGATATTCAGCTTTAATCGATCTGCTGGGTAAGGAGGGAGCAGTGTAGTGGTACTGAGCCGGGAATGAACCATAGCTCTGCAGCGCTACACCCAGGGCCGGGGGGCAGAGAGGAGGGCAGTCGTACTCCAGAGAGGACAGAGAAGTGGGATGGAGTCCTGAGAGCGATCCGGGAAGCTGGTATTCTGTCTGAGAGCTGGACAGGAGAGACGGGTTGGCCTCTATTTTAAAACCGCTGGCTCGAATTAAAGCTCTCTTCTGCTGTTTCAGGGCACGGTCCCGCTTGTACATGGGACCGAACTTGTTCCTTCCTCCTCTCATTCGATCTGTACGGACAGCTGGGAGGAAAGAGGTTGAAAGTGTTATAGGATGCATATCAAATATTATTTACATTTTGCAGACATGCTGTTTGTCTGATACAATTGGAAGTGTAAGCCTATTTTAAGAGCACAGTGGATAAAAGGCCAAATAAAGCAAGGAATGCTGGGCACGGTTTCGCTTAAGTAAGGCAGGGCAAAAGCAAATGGATATTTCTCTTCATATGGACATTTTCCGGGCTGGTTTTTGTGAACTCTCAACATGAATCCGCGAGTCTTATCAGCGCGTGAGGAATGTGTCACAGGCGCGCGCGGAAACAGGTGCTTCTCTGCACTCGGCCTGGGAATCGCGCGCACAGAGAGCAAAATAAGATACTGGACAAGGATATTTTCCATCTGTGAAAATTTCTAATAAAATAAATAAGTTATTTAATAATAATTGAAATTAATTTGGAAGAAAATAAGCTTGGGTCACTTGATCATAAATGGCTATGAAATATTAAAAAAATTATATTTTGAACAAGATGTTAACTAACTGGTATATATTCACATTTTGCCCAATGTGTCAAAACACATGTTTTTTATTACTTTAAGTAAGGCTTTTATATATATACATATATATATATATATATATATATATATATATATATATATATATATATATATATATATATTTAAATCTTTCATCTTCTGAGTTTAAACTCCATAATAAGTGTTATTAAATATTCAATCATGATAATGAAATTTTGCATTAAAGGCTTTCCCCTTTCTCTAAATATATTGATATTTTACTAAAATGTCATTAATGACTAGCGATGCTTGTCGAAATACCATAAACACATATAATACATGATTTAATGTCAAATAATAAGCATTATATTCTCTCAGGACCAGCTGTTCAACACAACAGTATTAGAATCAGGACAATAAGGTTGGCTTTTTAAATGATAAGATATCTTATACATTCTTTACAGCAAAACCTTTTCTGTTTTCTCCACATTTAACGAGAAGCCGCACGGCTCACCCTCGAGTCTCATGCCGACGCTGAGGCACTTCTGGAAGCGACAGAAGGGGCATCTCTTCCTCTGGGTTTTGTCGATGCCACAGTCCTGGTTCTGTGTGCACGTGTATCTCTTGTTATTCTGAACCGTCCTCTTGAAAAAACCCTGTCAAGATGATGCACACAATAAGGATTATATTCTGTCAAGCTCTGTTTAAAAACAACAGCAATATAGCATATAATCATATTGGATTGTTCTAAATGAACATATCATCTAAAAATGAGTCTGGGCTTTCTCACAGGAATATGGATGTAAATGTGAACAGACTGTCTGTTGACAGTCAATGCATTTGCATACACAATGAAGCCAAAAATAAATACATTAATAAAGATTGGGTTAGATCTTATTTTAAGGTGTCCTTGTTACAGGGAAATTATACATTTAAGTACTAAGTAATATTAACAACACGTGCTTAGGGTTATTTGCATGCATGCATTTTTTCATAATATAGCCTATAGGCTACTGATATTACTACGTACATGCAACATGCATAACAATGACAGTAATAAAGGAAAATAAGGCATTACAAAAGGCTATTATTACTTTAAAACTACTAAATAATAATGCATATATTATGACTAAATAAATGCCATTAACATTAACAAAGAGTGTTACGTCGTAATGATTTTCACAGCACTGGGCTAGCTACATCATGTAATCCTCCACCGTTCATGAACTTTTTGATTAATAATTATTAAGCGTTTCCTAAATATTTAAGTTTTTTTTTTTTTTTAAGCGAAACACGCACACGAGTTTAAATGGGAAAATGAGTTTAAATAAGATTACCTTACAGCTTTCGCAGGTAAGAAGGCCGTAATGATATCCGGACACTTTATCTCCACACACCGGACACAGCTCCTGCAGCTCCTCGTCTGCTGTGAAGTCCATCTCCCTCACAGATGCGTCGGGACACAGCGCGTGCTTCTCTTACAGATGCTATGAGCGTTCGAAAAGAATCAAAAATAAAAAAAACATTTCCTTCATAAAACTCTATTTTATTTTATTTTTATTTTTATTATTATTGTTACTAGTTACATAGAAATAGCCTCCAATATTATTCTCTTTTCAAGGCCGTTTATTTGTGCACGTGCATTCTGACCACTATAATGTTATAATGATCTAAACATCACATCAATTCCACAAGACAAGTTTAGCACATCAAATAAAGCACGTACTATGAAATGCCCATCAAATACCTTAGCGTAGGCTATCCCTGAGTGATCAAATAAAACGAAGGCTGTTTAAAAGTATCAAGTCAAAAATATGGTAATGGTAAAAAAATAATAATGCTGGAGAGAGCTCTCGGTGCATCTGTCTGGTCGTGTATCTGGACACGCAGAGGAAAAGATGGATTTGATCTTATTATTGACTCTTGCCATGCCTCCTATATGGACGTGACCACCCACCCACCGAACGACTCCCACGCCCACTTCACGACACAAACACACACACACACACACACACAAGCTAAATGCGATGCTTAGTTCACCCTTTCGTACTAAAATAACTGAGTTAGCAATTATCAAATGCAACTGGAATTCAAATAGCAAAAATTATTTGATTATAGCCTACTTTCACTATAGGCCTACTTTCATTATTAATTATTATTTACTGACAAATGAATGAATATTTACGATGAATACCAACGATTCTCATATGGAAATTATATCTGCAGAACAAATGTAAGTGTTGAAATATGAATGTTTCGGAATAACTAACGATAAAATGTCCTTGCTGCTTTGTGTTTGTATATATTTAATATAAGAAAAAAGGCCTATATCAGTATTAAACTGATGCAAAATAAAGTTTGACGGAAATAAATGCTTGATTGAAAAAAGATTTCACAGATCTTAATGGATGGCATAAATGGAAGATTTTCCTTTTCAGTGTCGGACCTGTTAAACCACAATTTAACTATATTAACGTAGCTATATGCATTAATTGAAAAATAGATATCCCATGTTTAACTATGCTACATTTAGGCTAAATAAAAAATGAATATCAAATAAAAAAACAGGATATTTCCCATGCTGAAAATTCAACGGCAGAAAAAAAAAAAAAACACATTTCAATAACGATTTTTAATTTGATAGGCCTATTCATTTTTTAGAGAGACGATGTATCTGCATCTGCGCAGTTTAAAAACATTTTTTTTCACCTATTATAGACGAGACCCTTATAGATGATCAGTAGGCTATTAATCTGTCTGTTTTTCGATGTTTTGTAGCTCTCCCAAAATCGGTTCCATTTCACTGCGTTAGAACTCAAACGTAAAATGCGACGAGGATGACTGAGGCAAAGCGAAGCGCATTTCTGAATTCGAACTTTTCTGAATTTTCCAAACCTGTAGAGACTTACCATTAATCTGCGCGTCTAGCATGCGCGAGCCGCTTCACGAGCGTCTTTCTCATTCAGCTCCAGTGATAGCTATAACGTCCAGACCTCCAGAAACTTCAGGAGCGAATCTAACAGGTCTGAGGTCTTCCTCGGTGTCTGAACGTCTTCCTCTGCACTGGAGCTGAGTGTGGAGAGGTCTTCATTGGATAACGCGCTCATGTGACAGTTCTCCAGAAGATGATGCGCGCCAGTCCTTACAACCGCGGTATTTTATTATCAGACCAGAACACACACAAAATAAAAAATAATTATTTTTATTATTTATTTTACATTTTAAAAGTAAAAAAGAAACCGGTTTGGCCTTCCATACTTACTGATTGGTATACATTCCAGTATTTACATTTTGTTATTTTACGCATAGTTGTTTTCATTGTTTAATTCTCTCTCTCTTCGTTGTTTTAAAATAAGTTTATTATTATCCAGTGATATGATTACCTTACTTATTAGTTGATATAATAATATTGGCATCTCGCATACAAGCCTACTCTTGAAGATGCACCGAGACTCAAAACAGTTATTGCCTCCTTTCTCTGAGATTTACAAAACGAAATGTAGGGATCAGTGACGTTGCAAAGTCTACATTTTTATAAAGACATTCAAAAATACATTAAAATTCGTTGTTGTTGTTTTTTTCCCCGTCCGGATGTATTCACAAAAAGGAAATCAAATGTTAGCTAGCCTACTAATATATTGTTAAGAAAACCATAAATCAGGGGTTCATTATTGACCCTGTTTGATATCATCAGGCTAGATTTATTAATGTAGATATTCATTGTGAAAAGGGACGCTTTGTCTAAATGAAACAAACTTTAAAAACTTAATGTGACTCAAAAAAAAGTATGACTTAGCTTACATTGAGAAAGTCTTAAAAAAATGACTTGTGTGAAAATGAAAGGAACATAGCCTATTTCAGCTATTTTTCCTCCTGTGGTTCCACCACGTGACATTTCGGAATCATTAAATCCAATTTTTGCATTAAATAGAATCAATACGTTTCACAAACCAACTGATTACAAAGATTACACTTCTACGAAATCCCGTGTGTTTTGAAAAGGATTTGTAAAATATTACTCCATTTAACATCTCAACGTCCTTTTTATGTCACAGAGCAACAGTGGACAAAATGGGCTGCTCTCAGGAGAATATGAGGGAACTAATGTAGATATTATTGGTCTGTCACGATTCAATTCTACAAAAGCATGCATATTATTTTATATTACATGCTTATTCAAAATGCATAATACAATAAAGTTTACATTGATTTATATCCTATTTAACATAAAGGCTGACTGTCTGGAGTCAGATCTCTAGTCTAAATAGTGTAAGTTGTGTGTGAAGTGGCCGTCGCTTCGTGCAGTTAAACTGTGTCGCGGTGAGAGACGTGATAGTGTATCAGTTAGCACTGTCAAGGTTAGCGGTGTTATGCTGGGCTGCTGTGGCTGCACTGCTCGGGTTTGGCGTTCTGTTCCTGATATGAAGCGCTTCACCGCGATGCTTTGACTCCGGGGAGACTATTTTTGCTTGGCGAGCATTCCTCCGTCTTCTGCTAAAACATCAATGTCTGATAGTGAATGAGTACAATGAGGACGAGGAGCCACATCTCGTGCTTTGCATGGAAAGAAATGCTGATTTGGCGAGCGGTAGATTTGTTCAGAGAAGAGGGATACTGGAAAAACTAGTGAATAAAAAGTGCGCGTAATTGCATTGAATGTGCACTTGTAGTGTCTATATATATATATATATATAATTTTGATTAAATAAAATGAAACTTAAGTGTAGCCTACTTAAAGAGAACACGGTTTAAATGACATGTCATTCCACATACAAGTGCAAAAAAAAAAAAAAAAAAAACTTTTGTTGCGCTTTGAAGTAAACTTATTTTAATGTGTTTACTGTAATGTGTTTATTATAATGTGTTTACTAAATGTGTTTACTATAATGTGTTTATTATAATGTGTTTACTAAATGTGTCTACTAAATTCACAAAAAAAGAAAATCCAAATCCAGTTTCTTTCTTCTGCTGAACACAAAATAAGATATTTTGAACCGAACCTCTATAGTAACTATCCCTTTAAGGAGTAAAGAAGGTACTCTGAAGTTCAATTAATTGCATTTGTTATAGGCCTATTGTGCATTTTCATTTATCTGAAAATATAAATAATCACATTTATGAAGATATCACATTAAGCAGCATCTGCAAACAAACATCTAGAACTTTACTTTCCTTAGCCGTTTTCCCAATGACTTTTAACCAATTGATCCCAAGGAGGTTTTATTAGATGTCAGTTCTGCTCAAGGTCACACAGGTGTCCTGTCAGAGAAACCACAGGTGTAGTTCATCACAAAATCATAATGTCACAATACCGTTGTCTTTGTTTAAAAGAGTACATTCAGCATTTGAGACCTAACAAAATGACAAGAACTGCCATTTATACTGACATTTTGTTGAAAACAAAATTACAAAATTACATTACATACATTCTTAAATGTGGCTTGAGTGTCCAAATATATCTTTTGGGGTAATATTTTATATAGTTTATACATATCTATATATCTATCTATCTATCTATCTATCTATATATATATATATATATATATATATATATATATATATATATATATATATATATATATATATATATATATATATATATAGGGATTTTTCTCAAGCGTTTTTGAAGAGATCCTCATCCAGACTCTAAGTCAATCCTTAATCTCCCAATCTAATTGCTTAATTTTCTTATACAAATAACGCATAGTATTAATAACTATTATGTAACAAGTTTCCTCAAGGACTGGTTTTAGCAGGTGGATGGCATGAATGCATGAATGTTTAGAACTATTTTATAAAAGCAAGAAGGCAAGCCAAGTCTTGCCAAACTGTAGCACAGTCACTCACACCTTGAAAAATAATACACACTTTTTTTTTGCATTACAATATACACAATTATTATTCATATTATTATGAAGAATGTGCGGTTTCAAACTTCCTCCGTCCAGCTGTCACATCTTCCATCTTAAATGCTACACACGTCACCCTTTGTCCTTTGCAGGGGTAAAAGCACAAAAAATGGCCTCAACAATAGTTCACAACAGACTGAGATGTTCTGGAAAGGGGTTGGGGTATTCTTGAGAAATTTCTTGCCCTTGAAGGGTTTCTAAAACGAAGACGTGCTCTTTTCCCGTTGGTGCCCGTTTGAGAGATTTACTTTGTCCATAAACAACAATGTCGTGTGCACGTTTTGACAGTCACAAGGCCAATTGCAAAGGCAGCCTTGGACACATACGGTATAAATATATTTACCCAAGTAGTAAGGCAGTGACAGGATGTTCATTTCAACAGGAGACACTGAGTGTGTCTCAATATAGAAACAATCCTCGTCATACATACTGTAATGCTGCTTTAGGAGCAATATAAGATTCCGGTAACAATGTTCTGATATCTGACAATGTTCTGCCTATAAAACAGTTTCATTGTTGGCACTATTAATGTAATACATAGGCCAAACACGCTTTTGTCCTCAGAAGGAGCTTATAAGTCCATGCCTGCCAACCTTTGGATATGAATAGTATCTTAAACAGATGAATCAAAATTTTTAGCAAAACTAAGTCCCCCTTTGGCCGTCTGCGGACCATCTCTACACATGAGATTTCTGGGCTCCCGCAGCTGGTAAGATCCAGTGCCAGAAAAGCCTCCTCATCCCCCACGTTCTCAAGGCTGCAGCGAGCCTGTAGGTACACTACACACTCAGGCAAACACATTCACTCTCTGCTTCTCATTCATCTCAATGAGTGACCTGACATGCCACATAAGAGAAACCCTTTAGAAACTCACACTCATGGCCAAATTAGTGCAGCCAGAATAAACATATTTCTTAGTGTTGGTGGTGGTTGCATTAAGTAGTTTACAATGCTGTTTCTCTATAATTTCTGTTCAGTCCAAAACTTCATGTGATTGACTGGATGTTACATGTGACACTGAAGGCTGGAGTAATGATGCTGAAAATTCAGCTTTGCATCACAGGAATAATTTTTTTTTTTAAAGTATATTCAAATAGAAAACTATTATTTTAAGTTGTAATAATATTTCGTAATATAACAGTTTTTTCTGTATTTTTGATCAAATAAATGCAGGCTTGATGAGCAGAAGAAACTTCTTTCAAAAACATAAAAAATAGTAATATATCTATATCTATCTCTCTCTCTCTCTCTCTCTCTCTCTCTCTCTCTCTCTCTATATATATATATATATATATATATATATATATATATATGGCTAGTCGACGGTTAAATTTTAGGTGAAGAAACAATTTCTAATGAAATTGACCGTCTGCTATCGGCCTAACTTCACAGAAATCCATTAATTCTCAGCACATAGAGACTCTTTCACTTAGATATTACACTATAGAGACTGTGTCTGTTCCCCAGTTAGAAAATAAAAAAGGGGGGGTGAAATGCTATTTCATGCATACTGAGTTTTTTACATTGTTAAAGAGTTGGATTCCCATGCTAAACATGGACAAAGTTTAAAAATTAAGTTGTACGTTTCAAGGAGTATTTTTGTTCCCAAAATACTCCTTCCGGTTTGTCACAAGTTTCGGAAAGTTTTTTTCGAGTATGGCTCTGTGTGACGTTAGATGGAGCGGAATTTCCTTATATGGGTGCTAAGGGCGCGTCTGCCAGAAGAGCGCGCGCTCCCGTATAGCAGAGCACTGAGAGCACAACAGACATTCACTGATCAGAGCGAGAGCGTCGCGAAATGTCACAAAAGGAGTGTGTTTTTGGTTGCCAGGGCAAGACAACCCTGCACAGATTACCAAAAAAAAAAAAAAAACAGCATTAAGGGACCAGTGGATGGAGTTTGTTTTTACAGAGCATCAACGGAGTTGTGCAAGTGTTTTTGTTTGTTCCCTGCATTTCGAAGATGCTTGTTTCACAAACAAGGCCCAGTTTGACGACGGATTTGCATATCGTTTATTTCTTAAGGATGATGCAATCCCAACGAAAAAGGGTCACGATCGTGTGTTGGAACCACAGGCGGTGAGTAAAACTGCTTAAAATATCTCTGCCTCCTTGTTAGTGCGTCCGCCTCCCGTTTCAGTTTCAGCCTCCGGATCTGATTCTGGATCATAAATAAACGGCTGAATCTGACTGTAAGCCATGGTTTGTTTTGGATGATGGTTTTTCCCTCACGGTAATGTCACAGCTTCCACATGCTCTCAACGCAAAAGCCTACTGGCGCTCGTGATTCTTTAGCTCCGCCCACACGTCACGCCTCCAGGCGCTCGTGTTTTTCCGGGAAAAATCGGTACAGACTATCTTTCTCTTATAAAGTGAAAACTGTTATAAAGTGAAAGTCGTGACATTTGCCAAGTATGGTAACCCATACTTGGAATTGGTGCTCTGCATTTAACCCATCCAAGTGTACACACACAGCAGTCAGAAGTGAACACACACCCGGAGCAGTGGGCAGCTATATATCCAGCGCCCGGGGAGCAACTGGGAGTTCAGTGCCTTGCACAAGGGCACTTGAGACATGGGTATTGAGGGTGGATGAGAGAGCTGTTCATTCACCCCCCTCCCACCAGCACAGAGACTCGACCTTCTGTTAACTAGTCCACAACTGCCCTTTCATGAGCCACTGTGTCACAATGGGGTGAAAGAAGGACTGGAAACAATAGCAAGTTAACAGGTTTAATGAAAATAAACAAACAAACAAACAAACAAGAAGAGACAATGATGCTGGGAAGACGACAATCCAAGATGGTGGTGAGGTGGTGAGGAATCTGGATCATGGTGACAAAGAATCGGGTTTGAAATTCTTGGAACCCGGGCGGTACGATAAAGTAAATTCAAAGCGACCGAAAAAAAAGCCTGCCTGGACCGAGCCTGCCTGGAATTGAGTCTTTTGGCAGTTCTAAATGTACTCTAAATTCTTATGATCGGTCAAAACAATGAAAGGTACCCCTGAGCCTTCCAGCCAGTGACGCCACTCCTCCAATGCTAATTTGACGGCCAACAACTCTCTATTGCCAATGTCATAATTACGTTCGGCAGGAGATAAACGATGAGAAGAGAACACGCAAGGATGTACCTTATCATCCAAAACAGCATGTTGGGACAACACTGCTCCTACCCCCACCTCTGACATGTCAACTTCCACCACGAACTGCCGTGTGGGATCAGGGGCCACCAGGATGGGAGCCAAAACGAAGCAGCTCTTGAGGTTAGTGAATGCAGCCTCAGCTGCGTCCGACCACCTGAACGGAGTACTGGGAGAGGTCAAGGCTGTCAGAGGTGAGGCTAGTTGGCTGAAATTCCCACGCCGGAAGTCGTGGCTCTGGGTGGAAGTGATCCAAGGGGGTCTCCCGGGGAACGGGCGGTGCAGGCGGTGCGATGGGCGCAGTGGGAGAGGTGAGCTGAGATCGTTCTGTGATGGTGGGGTGAAGGAAGGACTGGAAACAATAGCGAGTTAACAGGTTTAATGAAAATAAACAAACAAACAAACAAACAAACGAGAAGAGACAATGATGCCGGGAAGATGACAATCCAAGAAGGTGGTGAGGTGGTGAGGAATCCGGATAATGGCGGTGAGAAGGCAGCAGGAGAGGATGGCATAGGAACTGCGGGGAATAGAGCTGAAGGTAAGTGTTTGTGGCTGAGTGGAAGTGCGTAGAGTGGATGAGGTTCCGGGAAAACACGAACATCCAACACAGAAGCCGACAAACAGGGTTAACGACATGAAACAACGATCTCACAAACACAAGACGTAAGACAAGCCATTATAGAGAGAGAGAGAGTAATGAGTGACAGCTGTTGCTGATGACAATTAACGGAGACGCCCACAAACTAATCAGTGCAGACGCGAAACACACAGATTTCACCACAATGTACAAAACCCAGAGATCACGGTTTACCAACCGTGACAGCCACGTCCAAAAGGTTAAAGAGGAGGTGTTGTTTCAATTTATAACAACATTTTCAGTATTTCTCAGAGGGCGGGCTTCAAGTATAACTCGTATGAAGTAATGGTGCTTCATATAACATTATCCAAAGAAACAAGTTTCAATGATAAATCCCCTGTGATGTTTGTACTGGCTACTGTATACAGGCCACCAGGGCACCATACAGACTTTATTAAAGAATTTGCTGATTTTCTATCTGAGTTAGTGCTGACTGCAGATAAAGTCTTATTTGTTGCTGATTTAATATCCATGTTGATAATGATAAAAATACATTGGGATCAGCATTTATAGACATTCTGAGCTCTATTGGGACTAGAAAACACTTGTCAGGTCCTACTCATTGTCAAAATCATACTCTAGATTTAATACTGTCATATGGAATTGATATTAAAAGTGTTGAAATTCTGCAGCAAAGTGATGACATCTCAGATCATTATCTAGTCTGGTGTAAACTACAGATAGCTAAAATTCTACCAATTAAATTCTACTCCTTATTACAAGTATGGTAGAACCATCACTTTTACCACAAAAGACTGCTTTGTAAGCAATCTTCCTGATTTATCTTAATTCCTCAGATTATCTAATAGCTCAGAAAAACTTTATGATTTAACAGAAACTATGGACTCTCTATTTTCTAGCATTTTAGACACAGTTGCTCCTTTACGCTTAAAGGGTTAGTTCACCCAAAATGAAATGAAAATGAAAATGAAGCCATAAATTACTCACCTTGAAGTCTTCCTAGGTGTATATGACCTTCTTCTTTCATACGAATGCAGTCAGAGTTATACAAAAACATTTCTTTGATCTTTCATGCTGTTTGATGCCACTTAGCAGATATTGCACTGCATCAGTTAACGAGAAGTTGGATAAAAAGCGCATACCATTTAAAAGTGTCTCACACATCTCTGGGGAGTGAACAAAGGCCCTAAAGAGAGCAGACTGGAAAATGGAGCGCTGCTGGAGGAAAACAAAACTAGAAGTATTTTGTATTGCATGCCGGGAAAATACTCTATCCTACAAAAAAGAAAAGAAAATGGCTAGATCTAATTATTTTTTGTCTCTTTTAGAAGAAAACAAACATAACCGCAGGTATTTATTCAATACAGTGGCTGAATTAACAAAAAAATAAATCACCAACAAAAAACTAATTTTATAAACTTATAAACCTAAAATAGGTGCTTCCAAAAATCATAGATCCTCTACTGACTATTATTAATTTGTCAATGTCATTAGGATCTGTCCCCGAAACCTTTAAATTTGCTGTTATTAAGCCTCTCATTTAAAAACCACAACTTGATCCCAAAGATCTAGTTAATTACAGACCGATCTCCCTTTTCTGTCAAAGATACTAGAAAAGGTAGTATCCCCACAATTATATTACTTCTTCGAAAAAAATGTTATCTGTGAGGATTTCAAGTCAGGATTTAGACCGTATCATAGTACTGAGACTGCTCTCATTACAGTTACAAATGAGCTGCTCTTATCATCTAATCATGTTTGTATCTCTCTATTAGTGGTATTGAATCTTAGTGTTGCATTGGACACTGTCGATCACAGCATTCTTTTGAATAGACTAGAAAACATTGTTGGCATTAATGGGAGTGCATTAGTGCATTAGAATGGTTCAAATCATACTCATCTGACCACCATCAATTCATAGCAGTGAATGAAAAGGTATCATATTGATCACAAGTGCAGTATGGAGTACCTCAAGGCTCAGTACCGGTACCATTACTTTACACACTTTATATGTTATCCTTAGGAGATATCATCAGGAAACACAGTGCTAGCTTTCACTTTTATGCTGATGAAGCTCTATATTTCTTCATGGACTGGTGAAAAATACCAATTTTAAAAAATGGAGTGCATTGTCGATATAAAAAATGGATGGCGAGTAATTTCTTCTGGCCAGAGGAGAACTGTACCCCCCATCCTAGCTTTGACACAATCTGTATTGTTAAAAGCGCTATATAAATAAAGGTTACTGATGACTAATTGTTGTTATTAATATTAATTATTATTACCAATGATCCTGAATTCTTTCTATACAACTTCTGAAATCAACAGACTTCAATAATATACAGCATAACCCTACTCATTTCCACCAGGGATGAGTTTAATCAAAACCAAAAAAAGATTAATCCTTTTTGGCCTGTGGTTTTCTGGCATCTAACAGGCCTCTCACAGGCGTCTGCTGTGTCCTTAAAGACACGCTCATGGAGTGCGCCGGCTACAGGTGTGGTCCTCTCCTCCTCTATATCTCTTATTTTTCCCCTCTCATCTAATTTCCTTCAACCCTGACACACGCAGAACGCCTGCCATTTTACGTGCCACACACACCGTTCACACACAGGCATGCTTGAAGAAAAGCCGCACACACGCATGTCCTTACCCCTCGACCCTGACACACGCCAAACTGCCGAACTGATAGCAGCCAGCCTCACCATTCCCCACATAATATATCCACCACACCAACACACACACACACACACTTCATCAAGCTGACATGCATTCCGACAGATGCAACCTTGTACACAAACATTCCTCTGACATCTCCTCCATGCCTCACTATTGCTCCTAGCATTGCATAAATGTCATAAAACTCCTTTACCTGAATTTTCATACAAAAAGTATTTAAACAGACAATGGTTTAAATTTCATTGCATTAGATACAAAAATATCGAAGAAATTATGCCAGAGCTTTTCTCAGAACTACATTCTTCTAGGCCATTTTGTTGCAGTGATTTGATTGGTTGTGTGAAGTCAGATGACACAAACATGAGACACTAATGGTTTCACAGATCTAAATACTTTTTGTGAAATATTCTTTTTGTGATTTTTTTTTTTCATTAAAAGTGAATTTCTTTAAAATAATGACTTGGTTTAATACCTTCAAATTGTATAAGTGCAGCTGAAGTGTAAACTGTCATTGGGTCAGTAATGTGGCATTCCTTAAGTTACATATAAAAAATTTATTTCATGCGTACAATGGTTTGGATAACCTCTTTGAAAGAAGTATTTTGACTCAGTCTTTATTGTTTCTTTAAAAAATAACCAATATAAAAATATTTTGCCCTCCAGAATTTAGTGTGTAACTAACATGCAGGAGTTGTTATGTGAAAATTATACATAGAAAAGAAAATGTTATCACCCTTACACCTACAAGGTCATTACCCTCTGTTGGTTTTGTTTCTCTTTAAAATGAATATATATTTAACCTTGAAAAGGAATGCTTTGTTCAAGTTAAATGCACTGTACAGTCAGATTTATTAAATGAAATTCATTTAAATGAGGTCACTGCACTCAAACATTAGTAAAAGTTAATTGCACTTAATAAAAAAGTTATGTGAACTCAGAAACTGATTGTAGTTAACAGAATTCAGACTGCTTTGTTTTGTTGTGGTAGCATATGGTAACTTTGAGTGTCAGTGCGATTAAAAGATTTTTTTTTTAATTTAGCTTTAATTAACAGTTAAGTTTAATCAACGAAATAATTTGATTGTATTTTAAGCAATATACTTTTAGTAAACTTAAATGAAATACATTTACAATAAAAAAGCCATAAAAATAAGGTACAATGTACAGTATTGTATTTTGAATTTTGCATTGTATTTTAATTTCAGAAAATTACCAGTACTTTGTGTGTATGTGTGTGTGTGTGTGTTGGAAATTTCGTAATAAATGGTTAGTGAATGATTTATCACTCTTGACCAATTGGTGGCGCTGTTACCAAAATGATGTGGTAACATTGTAATGATGTCGGTGTGAGGTGACAATGGCACATACAAAGTTTGGTGTAAATATGTCAAAGCTTTGCTGAGACAGCCTCAGGTGCAGTTTAGCATCTTTCCAGCTATTTTTTTAATGCACTAAACGCAAACTGTTTCGTATATTGTCACGAAACCCATAATTTTTGGCCAGATGATCTGAGTCAAATTTGGTGAAAATCTGACTTACAGGATTAGTTCGAAAAAGTAGGTTTTCAACATGAATCAAAATGGTGGACAGTAAGTTCATCCAGTTGTGAAAAAATTGGTATTGATGTTCTCAGAATAATCCTAGGAATCTATCCAAATCAGTTTCATTACAATAGGCTAGTGTAAAAAAAAAAAAAAAAGCATTTATAGAAATTTCATTATTACTTTTGCCCCCAAACTTTTTGAGTACCATCAGGGCATGCACACCAACTTTCATAACAATTATAAGGAAAAAATATGAATTTTTCGCCTGACCACTAGGTGGCACAGTGCCTGAACACAGCAGGTAGTCTCATGTTATTCTTATTATAACACACACCAAGTTTGGTCTCAATACACCAAACTGTTGCAGAGATACGTTATGCAAGCATGGTTTGATTAATCAACTTGAATTCCATAACTTTTTGCCAGCATGGTCTGAAGATGATCTGAGCCAATTTTGGTGAGAATCAGACAAACCGTCGAGGACGAGTTCGAAAAAGTAGTTTTTTTGAACAAATAAAAATAGCACAAAAAAAAATAAACCTAGCGATTTTTGCATTTTGGTCTTCCTTCGACTCGGTCTGAAAATAATTTTCCTTCTGTGCCTTATAGTTTAAAAGTTATTAGCAAAAACATGAGGGAAAATTTTGACAAGTGTTGGCACTAGAGAGTTTCAGTTAGAGACTTAAATTTGCTATGGTGACTGTTCTGACTGTCCTTTATCAGTGTGCCAAATTAGGCTGCCATAGACTCAAGAGCAGAAGAAGAAGAAGAAGAAGAAGAAGAAGAAGAAGAAGAAGAAGCAGAAGAAGAGTAGCTTTTGCTGTATGTTTTGAGTCATCATCCATTTGTACTATGAAACGCCGCCCAATCAGCTTTGTTACATTTGGCTGAATCTGGGCAGAGAGTATATCCCTGAACACTTCAGAATTTCTCCAACTGCGTCTGTCCTCTGTCAGGTCACTAAACACAAACCAGTGCCACTTGAAGCCATGCATGCTTCTCCTTGTTTCACAGATGATGTTGTATACTTTGGATCTTTAGCTGTTCCAAACCTTCTTCATACTTCTTTTCTTCCCATCATTCTGGTACAGGTTGACCTTAATTTCAGCGGTCCAAAGAATGCTTGAAGCTCAGAGTCTGCACTTTAAGCATAATCATTAGATAAATGTACCTTGAATATGTTTTGGTCAGCAGCTAAAATAATAAAAATTGTGCCTGTGTCCAAATATATATGGACCTAACTACATATTATGGTTTCCACCAAAATATTATGACAATACTAACAAATGCACCAAATCCACACATCAGAATGATCATTTGACACTGAAGACTAGAGTAATGATGTCGAAAATTCAGCTTTGAATCACAGGAATAAATTGCATTTGAAAATATATTAACATAGAAAACAAATATTTTAAGTGATTATATTAAATTATTATTTAAACATTTTAAAACACAGCCTTGGTGAGCATAAAAGATTTCTTACCCCAACCCTCAATCCTTCAATTATATTCAAATATACAATAAATAAATACATTTAACTAGATTTCAGAGGGGAAAAAAACATGACATAATATCTTAAATTTGTTTTACTTCAAAAGACTTCACGATTTTCTGCTCTGAAGCATAAGCACTGGCGCTTTGAAATTGTGCAGATACTTAAATCAAAGCAAAGGCCGCTTCTTTTTTATATAATAATTTTGTGTTATGACAGATAAGGACCAGTGGAGGAACAGCTGTGGCTGAGACCCCTGCGACCTGCAGCTCCCACCACAAGCTGAACCCACTAAACCTGTTTAAACTGGGTTTCAAGAGCGTTTCATCTGCTTTAGGAGCACACACTATATACATAAATATATAATTCAAATGATCTGGTAAGTACTTTAAGTTTTGCATAGCGTGATCTTGAGCACGAAAACAAAAGACAAAATACAAAAGCACTTAATTAAAGTCTATAGCCTATTTAGCCACTCTCTTCCACACAGTTTACACAATACACGATTAAACCTGCACGTGCTCCATTACACACACTTGACAGTACAGTAATACATTATATGTATAACAAATACTATGCGCTGCATAGGAGCTGGAATTGGGAGCTGAGAGCCTCAGCCTTGAGGAAGGGTGTAGTTGTGAAGGTCAGATATGAGAAAGGCTCATCTACAAAGCAGAGGAGGAGGGAGATGAGGAAGAGGGATGACATTTGGCCGTAGCTTGTCGATTGGCCTTGAGAAACAAGTTACATGCCCTGCACCCCCGACCACAGACACAACCGTGATGCAAATGCTGACAACCAAGAATTAGTCCCATGATAACCCAAACAGGACGTGGTCAGAGAGGTCAGAAGAGAAAAACTCTCTTCTATTCCTGCTCTTACTGTCCTTGTCAAAGTTAGAAGATGCAGAGATTGATGCTCTTAACACTCTAAAAGACTGACAGGCATATATAAAAAATCGTTCAACCAATTCATTAAAAAAAAATCTCTGTTTGTCCACATGCAGTAGAAAGAAAGCCATATAGGTTTGGGACGACGAGCGAGTAAATGACCAACCTTTAATTTCCAGGTGAACTCTTGCTTTAACTAGCCAATGAGTTCAGCAGGCAGGACAGAAGGGGTTTTATGTAGTCCGCATGAATGAAGATATGTAGGGACATTAAGACTGTTTTGTCTTTAGGGCAGGATGACTGTTGTGTCATGTCTCTACTCAAATGATAAGATGCATTAGAAAAACACTCATATCAAAACTCAGTGCTCTGTATGATTCATAAACATACTCACACTGAACGGAGCGTGTTGTCTTCAGAAAAGAAAACAGCATCATGCACCTTTCTGATCCAAACACCCTTCTGAGCATTTACTGGATTTGCTTAAAATGTAAAAAAAAAAAAAAAAAAAACATTATGGGACTTTGAACACCTGCTTTGGAAAAGTCTTTTGCTATGGAGACACGTCAGAAATCCAATAACAAATCTCCCCTATATTTTCTCTCTACTATTTACAACAAAAACTGTCCTTCAGAGCTGAAACGCAATGGATGAACTTCTTACTGAATATTAAATATCCCCAAAATCCTGATGCACCCACACCAGGGGTGGTAATTAATGGGGACCTGAGGTAAAAATAACTCCAAACTGATCCAGTAAAAGCCCTCCCCCACCCCAAATTAAAGACAAGTGGGCAAAAAAACTAAACAAAAGCCCATGCACAGTTAAATTAAATCTATTACATTTGCAGCAGATGAAGATTCAAATCCATAAAAAGCATTGGGCTACATCATAAACGCTTCTTAGCTTGTTTTGTCTGTGTAGCCAGAATCTGACATGTTGTTTCCCTAGACACAAAAAACACTTTCTATCACTGTATTCTATTAATCAACAGTAATAATCATTTTTACAAGAGCAATAACAGTCTGGATAATTGAAGTAATTATTGAAGCTAAATTAGTATTTGACAAAGAAACCTTTAATAAGGTAATTATAATAATTTCCAGGGGTCAAATATTGATTGTCATATAATATAATATAATATAATTTGTCAGCCAAACCCATCTCAAATCTTACAAATTATTTACATGGAGTAGCACTGATTTTATTTTTAGTTTTCCTCTCGCTAGTTTTTCTTCACATGTGCATGTTCAAAGTTATCGGACGTTGGTTAATGATCATGCTGGAAAGAAAGTAATATTTTTGGTAAATATTGTGTGTTGTATTTTGAATGGTTTTTTTTTTATGATTTCATTACTAGCTTTTCTTCAATCACACTGCCAGTGCCGGCAGTTCCCTCGCGAATCTCAGTTTGGCAACCACTGCTCTGGAATATCAGTATATTTCTGCGAGATGGGTATTATTTGCAACCTTAAAAAGCAGCCAGTGGGGCAGTGAGGCCGGTTAGTCGTCTCTCTCTGTCAAAAGTGTGTTTACACGACCTGGACGAGCCTGAGCTCAGTGAGGCGGCACTATCAGTGCATAAATATTGTTCATTCTGCAATGATGGACTCTCTGTGCAACACATACAGGGTTTAGTTTGTGCTGGATTGATGAGAACCCTTCGTGGAGGTGCCATTGGTCTGTTTGTGTTTAAATGATGAAACTGGGGAAGCCGCTGACTAGATGGGGTCAAGCTCAACTCTATTAGTGAGGAACAGAATTTGCTGACTTGTAAGGACAGGTCAAAATGATATC
The DNA here is from genome assembly GCF_023724105.1 of Carassius gibelio. Lineage (NCBI taxonomy): Eukaryota > Metazoa > Chordata > Actinopteri > Cypriniformes > Cyprinidae > Carassius > Carassius gibelio. Next base: position 23,493,025 of record NC_068403.1, on the reverse strand, counting down.
AGTTGAAGGGAGGTGATTAGAAAAATACAGAACAATCACATTATTTATGAAAATAATGCTTTGTTTTTATAGTGGGCACAGTACATGAATAGTGTACAAAATAAGGCCTAATATTTTTTTAAAGAATATTAATAAAGAGCTTCACAAATTAGAGAGTGGCTATAAGAAAAGAGCTAGAGCAGTTAAAATTCCCATTTTCAACACAGGGCAATAATTAATTATTTCCAATCAACAGAAAATGTTATGAATCTGCCTGGAAGAGGACGTGTGTCTATATCGTCCTAATGTGCGGTGAGGATGAGAGTTTGAGTAGCTAAAGACTCTCCAAGGGTCACAGCTGGAGAACTGCAGAAAATAGTTGAGTCTCGGGCTCAGAAAAAATAAAATAATAATAATAATAATAATTCAAACAAAACCTACATCACAGGAGTTTGGGAGGGTTTCAAGACCAAAAAAAAAAAAAAAAACCATTTCAAGAAAAGAAAATTCTCTCATCAAAAACAAATTCCCTGCATATTCTGTTATCAGACACGACTGGAACTTTAAATGAGACCATATTCTATAGTCATTTTTAACTAAAAAATTTGCTTTTTACGAGCAAACACTCAAGATGGGTTTGGTGAACACAAGGATAAAAGAGTGCCACTTGTGTACAATGAAATATACAGCTGTATTTTTGATGTTGTGGGCCTATATTTCTGCTGGAGGTCCTGGACATCTTGTTTAGATACATGGCATCTTTGATTCTATAAACAGATAAAAAAATCAGTAAGTGACTGACTCTGTTAGAAGTCTTTTAATTGACCATGTTTAGATCTTGCAACCGGACAATAATCCATAAACAAATCTCAAAAACAACACAGAAATAGGTCACTGAGCACAAAACCAAGCTTCTGCTATGTTCATTCCAGTCCTCTGACCTGAACCCTGCAGAAAATGAGTGTGGTGAACTGAAGAGGAGAAGCTGGGACTCTGAAGGGTCTGGAGTGATTCTGGATGAAGGAACGGTCTCTGTTCTCTCGTCAGGTGTTCTCGAACCTCATCAAGCATTATAGGAGAAAACTCAGAGCTGTTGTTATGCCAAATGGAGGTTTAAAAACATAATGCAATAAAAGGGTACTTTTAATTGTGTCCAATTAGAGAAAAACAAATATTTCATAATGATATTTCCCTCAATTTTTAATTCTTATTCTCCAGGCGAAATCATGCAGTAACAGGGTTAAACAAAATTTGTGATACTAAATTTAATTATCAAATTAAAAATAACTAGCAAAATTAGTTAATAAAATTAGTTATCTGCATACATTGTACTAGTTTTTTCTTCTATTTCCCTCATTTTATTCCATATTCATTTTCTATTTTACTTGCACATTTCTCATACTTTATTGTATTTATTTTACACTATATTATATTTTATTATTAGTATTATTACATCCATAATTCATGATCCCTTATTGGTTCTGTTACATTTTGGAAATAATAACATCCCTAAATAAACCTTTTTTTGGCCGTATAATTCATATTACTTCAACATATAATGCCATTGTTGTCACATTTAATTTACATTTAATCATTTAGCAGATGCTTTTATCAAAACTGACTCACAAATTATGAGAACAATAGAACCAATCAAACCAACAGTGACACATCTTAGTTAGTATAGCACAGTACAAGGACAAGGTTGTTGTTGTTTTTCAGTTGATTTAGAAAAAAAAAAAAAAATAGAATAAGCAAGTGCTAGTATTAACACCTTACTTACATGTATTAGTTTTATTAGAAACCATTAAGATGAAAACCTGTGCGTTGGGGTTGGTTAAGACGCCACCAATGTGATGAGCTATTTTTCAAGTAATTTTATGTCAGATACTAGTTTTTCAAATATTTAACAAACATTCCTCACATTTTTTGCAGTTTGTTAATTAAGTGGCCATCATGCATATTTATGATACATGTAGTCCTTTATGGTTCATGCTGCAAAGCTCAACAACAAAATGTGTAGAAATGACAAGACACTGTTTCACAGTTGCATAAGATTCACATTTATTTGGTTTCAAGTCCTAAAACATTCTAAACATGCTTCATAACACATATCGATCACATTCTTCACAGGTAGTAAAAGTCAGAGGAGCAGAAGAAGAGGTTTGTGACACGGGTTAGGAAAAACACCTCAGACAACACTCCCGAAAACAACATGCCAGATGCCAATACAAAGACAAATACAAACAGACAGGAGTTCATTTAACGTGTAATAGAGTTGTTTCGAGGTTTTCAGGAGCGTGTCTATTCCCTGAGATATCACCCATGTTTCAAAACCTCTCATTCTGGCTCTGTATGGTTTGCTTAAGCCCCAACATTCACCAATGTTTCTTCTAATAAGATTTCCACTGGATCAAGAAGAATCCCAAAGAGACTGAAATAAGTTCCCTGGCCATGTAAAACTGACAGCACTTTGATAGTCTTTCAATAGCCAATCAGCATACCCGTAACAATCAAGAAAGAAATCTGATTGGCTGAAAAGTGTCAAAGCATTAACATGATTACAGTTGAGAAATAAAAACAAAAATGATATAGGCAAAAAATACATTCTTCATGAAAACAATTCACAAACAGTGTTTACAGCTAGGAATATAATACTGTTCATTTCACACGTTATAATTGCACTGAGAAATGGTCTTCATTGAAGAGTGAGGTAAATACGCAACATCTAATGTCTATCAGGCATGATTCGAGCACATATTTTAAGACAATGATGGAATAAGAATGATGAAAACTATTAACTCGGAAGTTTCCAGAATGGTTTATGAAACGGACAAAGAAACAGGGTCACTGGTGCTTTGAAACCAATAAATAACGATTAATACTTTTCCTTAATGAAAGCACGCTACATGATGACACACAAAAGAGGTAGTTTCAATGAAAAATGCATTTTAAAAAAATCAAACGAGGACACACTGTAAAATATGAAGGAACGACAGAAAACAAAAAGACCTAGATGAGGAGTGTGGCTCTTTTAAAGAAATCAAAAAGCTTGCCTCGAATGCCAGATTAACAAAACTGTTCAAAATAGAGGGATATTCCTGAGTTTCTTCCAGAGATGCTGGTCTGAGAAACTCAATTCAGAAGGGCTGTTGTTCATAGCAGCTTGGTTTGTGATAGATCTCCACCTTCAAGTTTATTCTGATGTGGCAATATCGCAGGCTAAAGCCTCGTTCACACCAAGAACGATAACTATAAAGACAACGATATTAGCGTCCACACCAGCGAACGATATCGTCTGTTTATTCTGAGCGCACGTGCGTCTGCCGCTTTAAATCCTCGAGCTCGTTATAGCAGGATGGATTCTGATTGGATGTCAATGTTTTTATCATTCATCAGAAAAAGAAAATCGTTCTGAAAGTGATTCCAACGATATCGTTTCTCTTTGCCTTTATCGTTATAGTTGTGGTGTGGACTCTGCTATTCTTTAATATTGAGAACGATTTTTAGAACTACATCTTTATCGTTATCTTTATAGTTATCCTGTTTGGTGTGAACGGGCCTTAAGACCTACACCATATCAAGAGTTTAGTGAGACATTTAGCTAGCTTACACTCCAAAACAAGCCCTCGCGAGAAAAGAAAAGTCACAATATCTACCACAATAATCGTAGTACAAAATGAAACAACGAGAAATGAAGGGACACAAATGAATGTGGTGTGGGATGGATAAAATGTTTAAGATTAAGTGGCGTACAGACAGATGTGAAGTGTCCACCAAACAACACAACGCCAAATGTTGCCACCGAGGTTTAGCTGCACTTGAGATGGGCCGTCACCAGGCTGAACACGCGCCTTTGGTACGGACCTCTTTGTCATTGTCTGGTGCAAATATGTAAACATTACGACACATATCGAACGTGTTTGGAATGTCTGAAATGATGAAAGTTACAGCGAGCACATCCACTGATGCCTGGGTAAAAACCAACCGAGGAAATTAATCGTAACCAAAACCTCAAAGGCGTCGGATGACTCGTTATAACTGGACTAGCTAGCATCTCAGTCATGTTTTTTTTCTCTAATAGGGTTTACAGTAATACTCAAAACCAAATAGTCTTCAAAACAACACTTCCCCCTACCCAGACTCATAAAAACAAAACATAAAAAAACGTCTAAAAGGACCTACAATGTCCAGAATACTACAAACTACTAAACCTACAAGTACATCAGCACTGCGATATCTGAGAGAAAGATGCGAGTGAATTATAAAAACAGTAACTTTACCCTGTTTAAAACGTGAGGGAAGGAACCAGGGGCAGACCAGTGGAAACTAGACTGTGTGGAAATCCACTTTTCTCCATCTGAACTCAAATAAATGCCCTTTATTTTAGTTTGAGAGCATTTGGCGGGATTAATTAAACAACATTGCTACCAAATCTGATGCTAATGCTAATCATTCATGGTTGAAAAAGCTGACTGAATGCTGATAAATACTTCAAACTCTACATCCTTCAACGAGTGCTCCAAATTAAGGAACCGATTGTTTATCCAAAATAAGAAAGCTGATACACCACATTTCATTGCTGGACTGAGGCTATGTTTACACAGCAACGTTGTAGTCAAAAACGAAAAAGTTTTCCCATTTTTAAAGTTTCACATATACATGACAACGTTTTCAAAATGATTCGCGTTTACACATATCTACGAAAATGTAAAAAAAACCCGCTGTATTATGTATGCCAGTCCATTAGTTGGTGCTGTCACCTTGTTAGTAAACAGTACCTGTAAACAGTACCTGTAGGGAAGTGACGATTATATGTTGTATATGATGCATCTCCAATAAGTAAATCCGCACTTTGCTGAAGTGTTAGCAAACGCTTGAGCAGCAACAACAGTACCGTGTACTCCGCCATTGTTGTTTATGTTTGTTCGTGCTTGCTTTTATAATCAACATTTACTGCATGTTTAAATACCTAACACATATTACGCACGTGCATGACATCACCGTTTTCGAAAGATTCCCCTTTGGGGTGTTTACACAGAAACGATAAGTTCTCAAAAATTAGCACTTTGAAACCCGTTTTCAAAAATATACATTTCCAGTCTCCAAAACGCCCTTGCTGTTTAAACGAACAGGCAAAATGCATAAAAACTTTCCCGTTTTTGGCTGAAAATGTTGTCGTGTAAACAGCCTCTGAGTGTAAAACGTGTGTAACTTAATGATGGACATTGCTGTTCTCCCCAGGAGTCTCTCGTATTTTCAACAAGGGCTTACTTCCCTCCAAATTTGCATAACACTTTTGTAAAAAAAAAGAATTCGACTATATTAACACACATATTGAGCTTTCGTTTCGTCCCCAGCCTATGATTGTGAAACATTCCTGTACACCTCTCTTTTGTGTAAACATCATGCTCTCCATTGCAGCCTTGTATGGAAAGATAAAGTCACGTGACTACCGAGCATGTGTTTAAGAACTGCAGCACACCACAAATGCGTAAGAAATGACAAGACGTTCTCAAACACGAAGCACAGTGTCGACGTTAACGGCCTGGAGCATCGTAAAACAGAGAGGGAACATGTGAAACATTTTCTTCCTGAGGTAGTCTTTCAATAAAACAATTCCTTTATCTGTCCCTATCGGCAGAAAGTGAACAGAGGTACAAAATAAAACCAAGTAGTAGATCTATCAGTGGTTACACGTCACATATCGCAGTTGGACTGAAGCGTGTGAAATCCACTGCGCTTTTTGTGCATTTTCATTTGAAAAGGAGCATGTGCACAGTGTGGATCAACATACATTCAGCTCTGTCTGGTAATAAATAGAGAGAAAAAACAACACTAATCTAAACAAAATGCATAAAATAGTTTCTTGTCACATTCATGAGAGGAGGAGGAGGATACCGGGAGCCCCACCCCCAGATAACACCCCGCCCCCGTGCAATAGATGGGGAGGGTGTTTTCAAGGGGGCGGGGCTAATTGGCAGGGGCGGTACCCTTTGTCACACAGGGGGTGGAGCTTGTCCTGTAGTTGTTCAGACTTGACTTACAGGAGTGCAATACTGCCTTAAACAGCAGGGGGAGCTGCTCCAAAGGGATGTTGACCAACTTCCCTGAAAAATTAGGGGACAAGGGTGAAATCTGACCACTAAATGGATGCAATTTTTAATTAAAATACATTAAATATGGACTTACCTGCAATGCAGCGGATTTCTGGCAGACACATCATGATCTCGGGAAAGCGTTTGGGCTGGTGAGGGTACTTGTACTCAGTGAAATCCTGACAAACGTACCAATAACGTTTGTTCAACTGCTCCAGCTGGGTCACATTGGTCAGACCGCGGATATCTAGAGACACGTAAAGAAATGTTATGATGCTGGGCATTTATGCAGAAATATGAAAATAAAAGCTATTCTGTCTCTATTATTGTTGAATTATTTTGAAGATCTGTTTATGTGCTTATTATAATGTAATATTGTATTATAATGGAAATACTTGCTGTTTTACCTTGGTTAAGGAAGTTGATGGTCTTCATGCAGGCATATTCCTCATTGCTGACCTTCAGCTGATGGAACTTCCGGAAAAGATAGATCAGCTTCTCCATCACCTCCATCCCATCCTCACTGAAACTACACACACACAAACAAGTCCTCAGTCAACTGTAGATCTAACACCTGACCACACAGTTTGTATTGACAGCATTGATGCGATCAGAACAACATGGGGATCAGATTTGAACCAACTTGAGCATGACAGCTCAATCACTTCAAAAACTGTAACTAAAATCATCAATCATTTTTCCCCATTACATGTGACAAAGATGACAGAATAAACCCAGACTGAGTCTGAAATGTTTAATTCTAATCAGAACCACTTGCATATTGAAATAAATCAAACACAGATCTTACACTATATCTATGTGATGTCAGTGTAGATATTTTTATGGTAACATAACATTTATCATAACTGTGTGTTTTAATTAGTGCCGTCAAACGATTAATCGTGATTAATCGCATTCAAAATAAATGTTTTTGTTTACATAATATTATGTGTGTGCCCTGTATTTTTATAATTAATATATATATATATATATATATATATATATATATATATATATATATATATGTGTGTGTGTGTGTGTGTGTGTGTGTGTGTATATATAAAAGACACAAACAGCATTTATTGAAAATATTTACATGTATATATTTATATTAATATAAATTATATCATATATAAATATATTTAATATATAAACGTAACATTTTTTATTAAATGTATACATACATGTGTGTGTATTTATATATAAATAATTAATATACACAGTACTCAAAAACAGTAAACAAAAACTTTTATTTTGGATGCAATTACAGCACTAGTTTGAATTATCAAATTTTTGAAAATTATTATAATATATATTTATATATATTTATGAATTGGACTTAATGGAGAATTACTATATCAATTATATAATTATATATAGAAATGTCTGAAATGTTTAAAAAAAATATGACTGTTATTGTCATAAACATGAAAATATGAAACCATGTGAGTTTAATAAACCTGTGACCAATGTTGGTCTATCATCTGATTCCATAGCCATTAAACCAGAGTTTATGAGATTAATTTGTTACTGATCAGATAATAAGAATATGCTTGAGCGGTAGACCACATGATTTGTGTAATAATAGAAATAAAATAAGAATTAAAGCAATAAAGCACAGCATGAGGGGTATCTTGGTGCTAAATAACTCCATAAAGCCATCACTAAAGACTGAACCCATGCCACGACGTACCAGCACCATTCAGTCTAAGTGCTTTTCTCAGTCTTTGTGACTCTGTTCTGAACTGATCGGTCTCTACGTTTATCTGCTGCTCTGCTTTAATTACTCAGACTCTTTGAACTCTCTCCCTAAAGGTATGTCATGATCTTCAGCATGAACCTGCACAGTAAATGGGAATGTTTCACTAGCTCAGACCTGCAATTCCGCCAAGCATGCAATAGTAAATCTACCCAGGAGATCAAGAAGAGACGGGTCAGAGGTCAGGTGATTGCGGACTAATTTACACACACCACAAACCCTCCCCTCCTCCATGTCAGCACTAGTATTTCACTCATCAGGCTACAGGTATATTAATCATGGCTCTAGAAATGTGCACGAGGGCCTGGAATTAGACCAAAATACAATTCTAAACACATATATAATGTTATAAAAGATTTATATATATATATATATATATATATATATATATATATATATATATATATATATATATATAGAGAGAGAGAGAGAGAGAGAGAGAGAGAGAGAGAGAGAGAGAGAGAGAGAGAGAAAACAAATGTAAATCAGTTTTCACTAAAATATTGAACTGCATAACTGTTTTCAACATTGATTCAATGGTAACAAATGTTTCTTGAACAGCAAATGATTTCTGAAGAAAATTCAGCTTTGCATCACAGGAATAAATTACATTTTGAAATATATTCAAATAGAAAAAAAGATATTTAAAATTATAAGAATATTTCATAATAATACTATTTTACAGTTTTTTTGATTAAATAAATGCAGCCTTATTGAGCATTAGAGACTTCTTTCAAAAACACACAAAAAAACTAATAAAAAACATCTATAAATAATTAAAAAAAAATCTAAATACCAATTTTACACAATATTTGCAAATATATATTATATAAAATGTAATTCATCCTTTCACTCAGATTGTTGTACTGATTAAGGTAACCTGTAAAAAATCCCCTGAAAATAATCATCTTAAAAGGTTTATTACAAAGCCACAATTCTTTTGAAGAGATAGAGAGAATACAGGGAGAGACAGACACGTCTGCTTTACTCTGCCTTTCTCCCACGTACACACACAGTGATCTACACATCCGTACAGAGATGCCTGAGAGCACCTGAAGCATGGAGAACTGTCTAACTGCCGTGATTTAACACTATTAGGGATCACAACAAGCCCTACACTCACAGAAAAAGCAGGAAGGATTTCATGATGAATCACAGTATTGGTTCTTATTAATGATCCTAACGGATACATGTTTAAAAAAACACAGACGAGCGAATAAAAGGTGCGTGACACAAGCGGTACATTCCTCACCTCTGCAGCTCGTCGTCGGTCGGGGTGTATTTGTCGGTGACGTTGGCGAGGTCGCCCAGCACCTGGGCGCTGTAGACCGTCAGGCAGGCCAGCAGGATGAGCTCCTGCCAGGTGGCGCTCAGGAGCCGCGTGTAGTCCTCGATGGACAGCTCGCAGAAGAAAGGAAGCTTCTTAATCCAGGAGATCTGTCTGAAGAGAAGTTCATCCGCCAGCCGACACAACAGCGCAAACAGCTCCACTTGAGTGACCCGATACCTGCGTAAAAGAGAAAAGATCATCACGCAAGGATTTGCACATTTTAAGAATGTAAATACTTGTATTAGATTGACAGTGTTGTTTACCCGTCCTCGATGAGCATGGGTGTGCCCAGCGGGGCCAGTTCCTCTGCTGCCACCAGCTGGCTGATGAGGGTATGACTCTGGGGGTACAGACTCCGCGGCTGGGCGGCGTAGCCAAACAGGTGAGGCAGGAACTGGTAATGCTGGGCCATTGCATTGCCAATGTACTGTTCCCTCAAAGCAGCGGTGTAGCCATTCAGTTCCACAGAGCGACTTTGTCATGAAGAAATGAAAAGGAAATGGAAGACAAAAAGAAAATGCATTGTACTTTTGTGCAGAATATTTTATTTAATGCATCTAAAGAAAATACAAAGGAATTCTGTTTTTCGAGTCATGTTCATTGTAGCTAAAGCCTGTAATCTAATTATGTAATCTAAAAATCGACATGTAATCTAATCTGTAAATATGTCCTTTTGCGTTTTTTGGATTATTCCCACAAATTGCTGGTTTTGCAGCGGAGAAGGGAGTACTCACTTGGATGAAAGTGTGGATACAGGAGATGGCTGATTCCCATCGGAGACGCCGTTGCCAGGGGAACTGTGGTCACTGTCGCCGTTGTTTCCCCAGGTGTGTTCCGGCATGTTGGCATCATCCTTAAACTCCTGTCCAGACATGATCCGCTCGATCTCCTCATCGGAAATCTGCGCAGAGAGATTTCTGATCAAAAACTGGGCAAAATATAGTACTGAAAGAGCCATTCATAAAGAGTAAAGATGCAATCAGATTTAGCTTTGTTCAGGTTTGCAGATGAGATTATTTAAAGATGAATCCCTTGTTTTGTGGGAGGGAGAAAGATGTCCTTGTGTAAATTTCGAAGTTTTGTAAAATGCACAAAATTCTAAAAGTGTGCAAAATATTTAGTAAGACGTATCGTCTCATTTACCGGAGTATTGCGTGGATTCAATAGGAACACGATGGGGATTCTTAAGAAGTATGTTTTCAACTCTGCCATGCTGACTGACAGAAAACAGCTGTGCTTCATACATCACTATACTATAAAAATTAGACAAAGGGCGTTTTTGACTGCAAAATTTTGGCAAATATTCTCTAATGTAATCGCACCTTGAAGGGATAGTTTTCCTGTTATCATTTACTCACCCTTTCTTCTGCTGAACACAAAAGAAGATATTTAAAAAAATGCTGTTAACCAAACCATTGAGGGTAGAGATTTAATTGCCTACTATAGACAAAAATACTAAGGAAGTCAGTAGAACTTCAAAATATCAAAAAATCAGTTTCAAAATATCGTCTTCTGTGCTCAACCGAAGAAGAAATCTCGTACAGGTTTGGAACAAGTGCTAAGTGAGTAAATAATGACAGAATTAAAAAAAATTTGGTGAACTATCCCTTTAAGAATGTGTATATTCATCCATCCTGTAGTCAGTATAGACCATAAGACAGGTGCAGACGCAGAAAGACTTTTTGTACCAACTGCATGCAAAGCGTGATTCCATGAGCCTTATTTTCGCTCTTCATACAAATACGACAGAAAGAGACAAACCAGCATTTAAGTCAAGGCCGTGCTTTTTCAAAACAGTTGATGGGTTCAAGCCATCTTTAACAGTGCTTTATTCTGTGTAAGCTGAAGCAACCAGCTATTGTGTGTTCCAGAGGCAATTAGGCCGAGTCAATAAGATGCGGTCTCTAGTGCTGGGATCAGGTGCAAACAAGAGCACTATATGGACCGACAAAGCTAAACATTTCTACCCGCTTTGTCATGTCAAACACCACACAATAAATATGGCTCACCAGGGTTAATACTTCAATATTGCTCATCGAATGTACTTTAATAAGACCTTAAGTCTAATAGTCTCAGCATAATTAGGCAAAGTTACATTTAACATCTATAAAAACACAAACCTTCATATCAAAGGCCATGTGTTGGTGTCACAAACCAACATATTTCCTCATTTGAGAATTAAATACATTCGCCTGACGCTGCTATTCATGCAAATGCAGAAAAGCAGCCAAACACAATGATTTTATGAGGTCAGCTGACAATGAATGCGAAGAATGACAAGGCAATCCATTCACCGGTGCTCTGGCCTTGAGAACAGCAACTTCTCTAATGAAATTAACATCTTTAAATTACACTGAGGTCACAAGGCCATTTATTCGCACGTTGGGCTATTTATCCCAAAACTCTATTCCGCTCGTCTTCATTTTCAACAAAAACTAATCAACTCTATTTCCTCCATTCACGACTGGAGAGGGCTGCTTTAATACGTGGTGGACACGAGGAACATAAAAGACGGATGAGATGCTCGAGATATATGGCGGGGCAGGGACGGAGTTTTAAAAAGTCCTAATGAAGGGAAATGTAAGTATAGACGAGCGGTAAAGAACAGAGATCAGGGCAAGGCATCGCATCGCATCGCATCGCATTATACAGGAGAAGTCGATGTTGTTTTTGTAAGAAAAGTATTGGTGTGATGAAAGCGGTTGAGGGGTAATGGGTACCTGTACTGGACCGATGCTTTTATTCCTGCCTCCTGGCATACCATCTTCTCTGATTGCTAAAAAACAAACAAACACAAAACTGAGCTGAATGTCCATTCAAACTAGATTTTACCTTCGAGATGAGACTTTCTGAAATGCTTCGCCTCTTTTCAGCATTCAGATGGAAATTACAGATTAATTACTTTGTATACGCCTCATGTAAGTGATTTAGATGTTATCCGCTGAAGAAGAAGAGAACAATTATGGAATGCTTTCAATGTCAAAAAAAACTTGGGGGAAAAATACAGATGTTAAAAAAAGAATCTAAGCTGAAGTACAGCTGAAGGAAATGTTGCTCGATAATTCATACTTTGACAGCGTTATTTGACCAGAACATTAATTCTGTGCTATGTATTGATGAGTAACCTATTTTGTGAGTTTTCTAGCATCAATGTTTTGAGTCTAAAAATCTTTAGATAATGCAGTAATGCAATGAGCCAGTGAAGGATTTGTCCACAAATAAGACTTGTTCACCAGAGTGAAGCTTAAATGTGGTAAAATCACTGTAAAGTATTTGAAGATAATATATTAATTAAACAAAAGAGAGACACTTTCATGACTATACTTCTTAACACATTTTAAAATGTGTAATTTATAAGAATGCTAAATGAAAAACTAGATTTTAAATTATTTAGTTGCTATAATTTGTCATGCTTTAAAGATGTCCACTAATTTTGATGTGTTGACTACTATAGTAAAGCACTTGTAAATACTTTTACATTTAAAATGTATATATTTTAATGTACTAAAAAGCAGCTTCATCATTACAAATATGTATTTACAAATATAATTAAATACACAACATAAATGGCAGTTAAGTATATTTTAGTTTACCATAAATTAAGTATCTGGATGCACTTTAACCATATTTCAAAGACATTTATTATTTAAAGTTATATAAGTATATTTATTATAAAGTTAATAGGAAATTACAGATAAAATATACTTAAGTCCTACTTAAGTAGGTCAAAAAATGGTTTTGCTGGTTGCATTTAATATAGATTTAAAAAGAAAAACACATTTTCTTTTAATTGCAATTAACAGCACTTCTCCAAAAACACATTCAGCTATCATATTTTATAGTATATTATTTCTGTTAAAAGTCTAAAACAGTAAAAGATGAAATGATCATTGACTTTTTTCTTCTTCAGGGATGTACTGTATCTAAATTACAAGCACATAGTGAGCTCGGCCCTTGTGTATTAATGGTATGTTCACTAGAGGGCAGTGCTGACTGTTTAAATGGATTTTCCACCAATTGTAGTTGTTTCCAAACTACTACTGCCCCTGTTGAAAAGACCAAATTAGACAAGCTCGAATTTCCATGCAGGTTCAGACCGGTCAGAGCTGGTCTGGCTAGTAAATGCTGATCAACCAGTCATGCTGATCTCTATTGTGGAAGAAAAAAAGACAGGTCATACTAGTTTAAGCTGTATTTTGGTTAACCGGCTCAAACCGACCAGCTCAGCTTTGTTTCCCGCCATCTGCTGATCCAGCTCGAATCAGCTTGAAAACATGCAAAACCTAGAATTAGTTGTGTGTTCATGCAAGATGACAGATATGACTGTCTTGGCTCACCTTTGCGGTTCATTCCCATCTGCAGGCACTTGAGCAGCCTGCAGTACTGGCAGCGGTTGCGCTGTTTGCGGGACATCTCGCAGTTCTTGTCGCGGCTGCAGCGGTAGACGCGCTTGTTGCAGATGCTGCGCTTGAAGAAGCCCTTGCAGCCCTCGCAGGAAATAATGCCATAGTGCAGTCCTGTGGCGCGGTCTCCGCAAATAAGACAAGAGCGCTGCTCAGCCTGCTCATCTGAGAGAAACACACAAACAGACAGAGAGTAAGATCAGATGTAGATGTACACATGTGCATACAAATGTATTCTGTATATTTTAGATTAATTATTTGGTCACCATTTACATGACTATCTTGTGTACATTAATGCATACACATACCCCTGGTTTCACAGACATGGCTTAAGGCTGGTCCTAGACTAAAATGTAATTCTGAGCTGTTTCAACTGTAAGACCCTTGCACTGACTGATCTTAAAATAAATCAGTGCCTTTGTTTTGGCTCAAGATGCACACCAGTAATGGTTTTTCTAACGCATATTTATAAATTGACTTAAATTGGCCTTATCCTGGTTTAGTCTTAGCCCTGTCTTTGAAACCAGGCCTAAAATCATTACTGTCCCCCTTACTGAATGGTAATGCTTTTGAAAGATGTATCTATGTGCTCAGCAAGACTTCATTTATTTGATAAAAAATATAGCAAAAACTGTGATATTGTGAAATATTATTACAATTTAAAAGAACTATTTTGTATCAGAATATTTATTTCAAAATGTAATTTATTCCTGTGAGTTTTCAGCATCATGACTCCAGTCTTCAGTGTCACATGATCCTTCAGAAATCATTGTAATATGGTGAATTGCTCTTAATAAACAATTATTATCATTATCAATGCTGAAAACAGTTGTGCGGCTTAATAATTAAGTGAAAATAGTGAAAAGAGATAACTATAATATTTGTTACATTATAAATTACTTTGCTAGTCAGATTTCTTCCATTGAATCCGTTGTTTGATCCGAATAAAAGTATTAATTTCTATCACAGAAGAGAGAAATCAAATTGTGTACATAAAAGCATCACAAAACATAATACAATAAAAAGTTAAAGTATTTTCAAATAAATATATTTTTATTTATCTTCATTTTAAATCTTATGCATTATTTCAAACCGAATTGTATCAAGGAATGCGTCAGATAATTAAAGTTAAATGCATTTCAAAAGTCATGCCACATTGCTTTCAAGAAACTTCCCAAAAAATCATCAGGTTTCATTTGTAGAAAAGAAGTAGGTAACTTAAAAATAACTGAGACTGAAGGACCCTATTCCCACAACACCAAGACAAACAAACACTGTAACACACACACACACACACACACACACACACCCTCCCCCGGCCAAAACAGGACCCTTGACCAGATGGGTGGGTGCCATAGAAACAGTGAATGGCATGGCCGCGAGAGGAATGTGCTTGCTCACTGCTGCTGTGGCGTCACGGCTGACTTAGCGAAGAACGGGTTCAAACCAAGAACAGTGGAAACACTAACCCTCCCCTAATTCCCTCTGTCCCATTTACCGGCTGTCAGGACTATGAGATCAGCTAACAGTGAAGACGGGTCCCCGTCCGCTGCCTAATGAAGCTGTACAATCAACAGCGCTGCTCCTTCACAAGACCAAATAAACCCACGGACGAGAGACACAGGCTCCCAATGAATCATTCTACTGAACTGATTCTTTTCAAAGATTCAACCAATTGTTTGGAAGTCAAACTGAGAGGCGAAAAAAAAAATTACTCACAAAAATGAATCGGATGCTATAAAGAATGCTTTAGTTTGTAAAAAGTTGAGCAATCAAAAGTTTATCAAGTCAAAGGCCTTTTAGTATAATTATAAAAATGTCCATCTTCAAGTCTTTTTGCTGTGAAGACTTTACAGATTTTTCAAAAGTAAAGGTAAGTATAACTAGGTATAGAATAACAACTATATTGTTGGTAATTCTTTAAGATTCAGATGTACAGGACTGAACCCACTCATCCTTACTTAATTATTCAAACCTCCGTTTTAGAAAAATTCTGTTAAAATGTAACAAACTCTCAGAATTTCAGATTATTTTTGGTCATACATATTTTATGATACAAACATCAGCAGCTGCACCAAATTGGTGTTTTTTTCCTCCGTATTCTTCAATAAACTACATTATATGATCCATAAAAGCCTCATGTACATATATATATATATATATATATATATATATATATATGTGTGTGTGTGTGTGTGTGTGTGTGTGTATATATTAAAAACAAAGTATTTTTTCTTTTACATTTTTATCAAGGTTCAATACACTGTTCCTTTTTCAGAGTATTTATTTGTCAGACTTTACAGGCCTAATACAGCAGCATGTGACAAACTTCAGCATTTAAGTGATCATTAAGTGAACTGAAAAATGATTCAGGCTTCATTATAAAGATGACATATTTCCATTCGTGTAAAGGTGATAGCATAACATGGTGAAAGAGCCACAGCTTATTGAAGTGGAAATGTCAGGATAAAGCATCAAATGGATAAACACAAAACAGAGATCATTTCTGCATCTAAGAGCGAGGGGAAAAAAAGGAAAAGCTCTGCTGCAGACAGAGAATGTGGCGGGGCCGGGGCTGTGGACCATTAACAGAGAGTTCAAGTCATAAAAACAGGGTCATGGCCCAGCGCCTTTTCTTTCTCAATATGAGAGGGAGTTCCACAGGCCATTCATACCATCTGACATGTCTTTTACTCCTCTATAGGACAGTACGATTACAGTGCAAATGCTGCCTTTTCTGTCGGCCGGCTTTCTGTGGGCTTTCAAAGCGGCGACGCTTCAGTGTTTCTGAGGGTCAGCATTGCAGCGATACAGTCGAGGGTTATACCAATGTTAAGTGTAGGGCCTTCAGTCTTACTTTACAGACAATGTTTAGTCTCTCAGAGGGTTTAAAGGTCTGTATTTTGACTTGAAGCATAAGGGTTTGCTTACAAACATTTGAAATGATTTACAAATGAACTGATAGATGAATACTGAATTTCAGACAGATAAAAAAAAAATTATCAGTAAATATTTTTCTTGCATTCTGTTTCATCAGTAAAAGCAAAGGGTCACAAGAAAAGCAATCAGTCTGATATTAAACATTAAAAATACCATTCAAAAGTGTTCAGTAACATGTTTTTTAACGTAATTAATACTTTTATTCAGCATGGATGCATTCAGTTTACCAACAGTGACAGTAAAGACATGCATTTCAAATAAACCATTTTCTTTTTTAACTTTCGTTTTATCAAATATTATGCAGCTCAACATTTTTTTTTATCATTGGTAATAATAAAAAAAAGAATTATTGAGCAGCAAACCTGCACATTAGAGTGATTTCTGAGGGAACATGAGACACTGAAAACTGGAGTCATGATGCAAAAAATTCCCCTTTGTATCACAGGAATAAATTTCATTTTATAATATATTACAATAGAAAATAGTCATTGTAAATTGTAATAATATTTCACAATATTACTGCTTTTAAACAAATAAATGCAGCCTTGGTGGAACATGAGAGACTTTCAAAAACATTAATACATCTTACCAACCACAATTAAATGTGTAATTGTGATATAAAATGAAGCAACATTCGGAGGTTTTAATAGTTAAAAATTTGTAAAATAGTGCAAGATTTGGTAAGTGCAATTAATTTCTGTGAATCAATGAACTGGTTGAATGAATATGAAATTTTCATTTTTAAAAAAAATTGAGAAAGAAGTTACATTTACATACAAAAACTAAACCTAAATGGTTAAAAAATTATGGTTCCTCTGACTGACAAATTTGCATAAATGTCAAGATACATGCTGAATATCATCAAAAGGATAAATAATATTGAATCACTGTATTTTTAGCCCTACTTATGGTGCTTTTCCACTGAATGGTACAACTCGGCTCAGTTTTCAGTAAAAAAAAAAAAAAAGTGAACCATACAGTGCTATACCATGCAGTGGAAAAGCGCCATAAGTGGGTCTCTTTTTGTCTGTCTCCCATTCAGAGTCACTGGTTGAGAATATGCGAACAGACTCTCACCGATATGTAAAATCTGTTGAATAGAAGACTTCTAAAAGCTTGCGCTATTTCCATCTGAATGACATTGGCTTTGAGATTCCTGTGGTGAACTTTAACATACTGCGAGCTTTACTATACTAGACCGCAAGACTCACAAATACAATAGCTTACCGTCAGAAAAAGCTCATACCAGTCTTTCAAAGCTAAACATTTTCACTCTTTTACTGTTTATCAGTGCTAAAACTGATGCATCTGTTAGCAAACCATAAACTGCTTGTCTTAAACACACAAGAGTCAACTTTATTATTATATTAATAAACGTGACACACAAGACATTTATTGAGTGAGTAAATGAATCCGGATTAAGTACAGAAGTCAAATACACTTTGGCTGTGACTTCATACCTTGATGACGTATTTGTCAAATGGAGAGGAACTCCATTTGCGGTACTGTAACACTGACCCTTCCTTGTTTCCCAAACCATTTGCCTGGAATTCCTGGCAGATGTTACGTTATGCAGGAGGCATTTGAAACCATAAATTATTGACCAGTGTATGTGAAATTACTGACTTCCTTTAATGAGAAAACACCGCTTCCAAAGTTGGCTTCCTTTATTCACACCCTGAGCCTTCTTTGATTGGTTAAATTTGTCGCCCTCTCTTTCAAGTGCATGGCCACCCTATAAACCTGGAGTTCTCTCACACCTTCACACACTTGATCCCACATCGTCACTTCACACCCCTCCGCCCCGTCTCATTCCACCCTGTCACTCACATGCACGCTCCGGAAAAAGCTGGGACCAACTGCCATGCTTAGGCCTATTTGGGGGAAAATTACTTGCAGTTCTGGAATTCTTGTACAATCTTTTTGAATTTGTTGCCTAGATTGGGGAATTGGATTGTGACAATTATATCATAAAAAATATCATTGCTTAATAATTTTTTATGGCACATTTTCCAGTAAAATGTTGTGTCAGAGTTTGGGGACAGTGTAAAAAAAAAGTGATTATTGCATTCAGCAAGGAATTCAATTAAAAAAGTAACAGTAAAGACATTTAATAATGTCACAAAGATTTCTATTTCAAGTCAATGCTGTTCTTTTGAGCATTCAGTTCAAATCCTGGAAACAATGCATCATGTGTACACACAAATATTAAGCAGCACAACTGTTTTTAAACGTTAATAACAATAAGAAATGTTTCTTGAGCAGCAATTCAGCATATTAGAATTATTTCTTATTTGTTGCTTTTGATATGGGGTGAAATATGATATGATGTTATTGACTAGTTAGATCTGGCCTTATGCAATTGTTTACCTCATCAAAAACCATTGATTCGAATCTTTCCTGTTGCTGTGTCCCCACCCTCCACACACACAGGGCTCAGACCCCCCACTGCACCTATTAAAACCTGCATTGTTACCCTGAGGTCAGGCCGGGTTTCATTCCAAACTTTACCACAAGCAGGAAATGCAGCGCGTGCAGTTTAAACAGTGACACTGATATCAGTATCCTGACTAAAAGCACAGATAAACAAAAGTACAGTATTTAAAAAAAGAAAATCTCACAATGAAACTTCATTATATCTAGACTAGATTACTTACAGAAATCCATATGTAAGTTGTTTTTGTCTACAAAATGAATTTCAAGCATTTAAGTGAAAACGTATAGATGTTTTTTTTTACATCATGAGAGACATTTCTAGTGAAGCGTTTGCAAACTTTTGACTGATAGATTATTGTGAAAATATCACAGTGAACACGTGGAAACATGGTGGAAAAGTTAGTTTTTTTAATAATTAAATTAATATTTATATTCAGCAAGAATGCATTTAATTGATTAAAAGTGACAGTACAGACATGTATAATGTTACAAAAGATTTCTATTTCAAATGAATGCTTTTTAACTTTCTATTTACTGCAATAAAAAATATTTGATCCACATTGATAATAATAATAAGAAATGTTTCTTAAATCAGCATATTACAACAATTTCTGAAGGATCATGTGACTGGAGTAATGATACTGAAAATTCGCCATTTCATCAAAGGAATAAAATACATTTTAACATAAATATTCACAATATTACACATTAACATAGAATATTACAGTTTTTACTGTATTTTTGATTGAATAAATGCAGCCTAATGATTTAAAATGTACCATGAAATTATTAAAATATCATTTGAACTCTACTACAGTTAGTGTTACAACAATAAAAATGTAAACTTGATGTTTGCCACCCTCTGAAAGCTGAAAGACAATACTCACTGTCTATCCTTTCCTCTGTCTTTACATTATTCATGTATTCTTATTTTACACGATTCCAGAAACTCTGATTGCAGTGGTGAATGTGTGTGTTTTCTGGCCAGTGGCCATGTGTCCGGGCAGGTGTGTGTCCCAGCAGCGGAGGATGGGAGGACACGACAGATGAAGCCGAGCAGAGAGCGGAGGATGGGGACAGAGAGAAAGAGAAAGACAGAGGTCTAACTCTCTACGAGGGCTTTGTCTTTCGTTTCCATTACAATCAATCCTAGCTGAGTGGGCACGAGGAGGGGGGACCGTCCTGTACTTTTCCACTCTAAGCACTCAAGTCTTCCTTCTACTCGTGATCTATACGCACATCTTTCACTTTTTGCAGATGCTTAACCCCATAACATCGGTCTATAGCTACACAAATCAAATTATTTCAAAAATCAATTGAGATCTGATTTTTATCGACACATGCCAAGCCAAACCGTGATCTGGGGCAAATTACAGACATGCTGGTTCAACTGAAGTTTGTTCTCTATCCCAACTGATTTCAAGTCATGACTAGCTCAGCTTTTCTCAAAGCCAAAGCATGAACGAAAGAATGAGAAGCCTCCGCTCCCCTCCCCCTTTGACCTGCACACTGTAGTAATCTCATAAACATCACAACAGGCCTGGAATTAGCATGTGGTAATTACACTAGGCTCGGTCTTAATGTAAAGCAAACCATCCCGCTTACATAGACTGAACTAATCCTGGAGCTCGAAGAGAAGCTTTGTGCTTCATGTAAATGTGTTTCTGACAACAGTCCATTAAACCACATTGTTGCACGTTTTTTAAATCGTTTTTTGATTCCCATTTGGAACCATTATAGATTTTAAGGTGTTAAATATACATTCATTACACAGTTAAAACGTTTGGGGGTAATAAGATTGAAAATAATCATTGAAATAAGAAAGAAATGCATACTTGTATTAAGAAAGGATGTATTCGTAAAACAATAAGAAGAAATGTTTCTTGAGCAGCAAATCAGCATATCTGAATGATTGCTGAAGGACATGAAAGTCTAGAGTAAACGATGCTGAGAATTCAGCTTTGATCACGGGAATAAATTACATTTCAAAATATATTCAAACAGAAAACAGTTGTTGTAAATTACAATTATATTTCACAAAATTATAGTTTTTACTCTATTTTGGATTCAATAACTGGTAAGCGAAAGAGACTTCTTTTAAAAATATTACAAATCGTACTGATGCCAATCTTTTTAATAAGCACGTATATTATAAACCATCCGAAGTCCAATAATCTGAGACCCTGTTTCATCAGAGTATTGACGCATTCATCCACGACGCTGCGTTTCAACATCTTGGGCATTGTTTGGCCTCTCAGTAGCATCTATAGTTAGCTTAACAAAATCAATAAAGGCCATCAGCAGATAAAACACATCAAAACCTGAAATATTTGCAAACATTACACAAGACACCGTGCCCTATTGATCTCTCATCACAGGGGCAGATGTTTTTCTTACATCACCATTTCTGAGATCTGCTATCTGGGTTTATGGGTTAACAAATTAAATCAGATGAGGGCTCTGAAAATTTTAATAATTTCAGTTTAGTTTAACCTAAAGTGATTTAAAGACATAAAAACATTTTAAATGAACACTAAGTCTACAGCACAAGATAACACCTTTGTTTATCAGGCTTTCTGTGTGAAACAGCTTCACCTTAGCAAAGGATGAGCAGAATGGTTGGGTTTAGTGATTAACACTGCTAAAATAATGTGTTTTGAAGTTGAAAATCAAGATTATAGGAGACGGTTTTACTAAAAAAAATACTGTTCAAAATTTCATGTTCAGGTTTTCCATACACTCAAATATAAAGGCATGGATGGTGTCATGAAGAACCTTTAACATCCATGGAATATTTCTATTCCATAAAAGGTTCTTAACAGTGTAAAAGGAATCTTTAGATTGGTCAGAAATGGTCCATTAAAGGTTCTTTGAGGTACCAAGATGGTTCCTCTATGGCTTTTCAGCAGAAACCCTTTATTTCTGAGCGTGTAGATGTTGGTAAGGGCTCATTTGTTGGAGAACAGAAAGGTCGCTTCCGGAACAGGTTTTAGTTACTAAATTTAGCCCAGAACGGCTAAACCTGTACACCCTGATGTCCTCTGCCGCTATTGATCTTCCATTCACCTGAATCCCCCTCCCCCGTGTGTATGAGCGCACACAAACACCCCTCTGACTTCCTGCATGGAAGAGTGACGAATGGAGCCGAGGCAAGAATGCATGGAAAAACGGAGCAGCAGAGACGAGAGAAAGCAAAAAGGGGAAAAGGAGACAGAGGGATGAGTGAAGACCCCGAGAGATCACCCCCTTCTGTCGGAAACAATAACAGGGGAGATGGGCGGCAGGAGAATAGGATTAGGAGGAGGAGGAGTCATGTACAGTGTCCTTTCAGCTCCCCCCCCCACACACACACAATAGTGTTTTCACATACCACCCTTGAACATATTCACTCTCCAGTACAATACTGTGGCATTTTCCAATCGAGTTTCCAATCCATTCAAATTCAACCACAAAGCCACAGTGCTCTCAAAGTGCCGCTCAGGTTCCTCTGCGAACCTCTTGTCATCATAATCACTTGTTAAGAATGCATAACAGCAGCTAATACTCGGCCAACATGGGGTTTAAATGGCAGACCGCTGTAAAAAGCAGTGCCTGATGGTTGATATAATGGCACATATTATAATACAACATATAATGAATATATTAATTCAAATGTATTAACTGTTAACAAGGCTGCTGTTAGAACAAACACATGAACTGTAACAGAGTGATTATTGGCTGATGCATTTGCTCAAACTGGCCTAAACTGGCTTGGCTGATATAATGGTCTGTCTATCATTAATAAATTTAAAGTGTGTGGATATTTAGATTATATATTTAAATTCTGATCAATGCTATATAAAAACAACAACATGAAAAGCACTGAAATGTTCACAATATATGAAACTACATTGTAATAGCTTCTTAGATGCATTGCTTTTTTTTTTTTTTTTTAGATGATTAGAAATCTGAGCATTTAGACTAAGAGAAATGTGTGAAGATTTATTAAAGCTGTTTCAATTAGCCTCAAAGCAAACTATATAAAACATGCAAGATGCTGCGACGGATTAATTCCTAAACGAGTTTCTGGGCACTTTAGCTGTTTGAAATAGTCAAGATCACACCTTTTCCGAATGGCATTCACTTATGAAAAGGTGTTTTTTTTATTGAAAGCCCCTGAAACAAGTAAATGAGACCATTTGCACTTTCTGACATTATGTGAATGCATTTTCACACCAGCCTTTGAGGAAGGTCAACGGTGGGCTTAAAATTCGACTTAAAACTAACACAGCGCCGACAGAAAGCTAATATCACATTTATTCAGTAGCCGGCACGTCTGCGTTTAGCATGCACTTCACACGTCTCAACGCTGTGTTTTTGTTAACGAAACGAGCAGGAGGAACAATGGATGAAACAAAAAAATTCTTGCATGATGCCATTTTAGGGAGGACTAACGGTTGGAGATATTGATTTTATAATAGTAGTTTTGTTAAAGAGTTGCAGAAGGGTGTCAAGGTCCAAGGCCGCCCATTGACCGTCTTAAGACGCGATAGTTTTTGACTTTTAATGTGACATCACAGCGAGTGCTATTGCTCCAGACAGGTCTATCGCCATTACAGAGCAAACTGAGATACAATTATGTGGTTAAACTGATCAAATCTCCAGCCCTGAGGGGTGAAGTTTGGGCTACAGTGATAAACCCATGCGGGGGGCATGCGTGGGGGTTGTGTGAATATATCGGGGGTTTAACCAGATGAGGTGGAGGCTTGCTCACCCCCGCTCGAATCGCATGAAGACAGCTGCCTGCTCAGCACAGAAAACCTTTTCCAGATGGGCCACAGCCCGCATACCACAGAGCACACACACTATTGCCATAAACCCTCTAAATACACAACCAAACTCCTGAGAGAGAGGAGAAAAAATGAGCTGAACGGTGCAGCAAGGGTGGACGATGCTCTACAGAATATAAAAACAAAACTAAACAACTCATTGTATAATATGAATAAACGACACGTTCACGTTCAGATCAATTAACAAGATCTAAACACGCACACATACAGTGTTTTGCAAAACCAAACCTGATTTACTAAAGTCAATTAGCTATTAAGCTTCAGTGATGATAAAATGTGCATCCGAAAGTAAATATGCTTGCTCTCTGTGGACATGAATTCAAATACTGTCCAAGAATGACATATAAAAAAATGATCGCGCTTTGTTGTGAACATGCAAGCAATAAAAGATGAACATTTGCACTACAGACCAGTTTGTTAATGATTAAGATAATAAATTAAATTAATGTGAGAGCAAATACCAGTTTGTAATATAAAGCAGCGAAACAGACTGTTTTTGTACAGTTAAAATAACTGGAAGTGACTGACAATCAAGTAAAAAATGGGCTTATATGCACTCATGTTGAAAATACAGCAGATAATTGAATGAAATAGCCGTAATATTGGGATTACTAACATTTAATGAACAAGTTTTTGAGGTTTCAAGAGGAAATATCTTGAAAAAAAAGAGAAAATGCACAGTCCAGTTCTATCTACAGCTGTTAGCTTTAGCAGCTTTAGCTTTCAGAACCATTAATAATAATGGGACTTATTTGCTTGTACATTAGACACACGATTAGTCTGATATCAGCACGCACCACCTTACTAACTAGCTCTATGAAATCTGCTCTCTTCTTGAGGTTTTCCTTACCTTCCCACGAATCCATCTCATGTCTCTCCAGGTCTCCCTGTCATCCATTCATACATGTATGCTCCTCAGGAACAGCATAGGCCTCATGACTCTCTTTCCTTGTCCTCCTCTTCTTTCTCTTGGCTCCCTCCTCTCCTCTGCTCTGACTCTCACTGATCCGCCTCCCAGCTTCAGCCCTGCTGGTCAGTTTCAGCCTGGTCACATGACCGCCGAGTTCAGGCCCCAGGGGTCACGGTGTGGCCGGAGGGCCAATGGCAATGCGGGGGTTATCTGAGTGGAACTGATAGCCCTATTTTACCCTCCTGCTGAACAATGCAAGCCCCCTCCCTCCCTCTACCTTTCTCTCGTTGGCTTCTTTCAAAGTCAGCAGAAGTGCACGGACAGTCAAAGGCTGCAAACCTGAATGCACGGACAGATTAAATTGAGCTGTTTTGCTGTCAAAGCGTGCTAAGCTTGTAGCACAACAACGAACTGGAAGCCATGTTTTTCCATGTTGCCATTCTTTATATTAAGTACTCATATAAAGCCACATATCCAAGTGAAATTCAGTTATAGGCCTACATGTAATCTGAACAAGGTCCAAAACAGTTTAAATTAGCAGTAAACCACAAAATTAAATCACTACTGGTTTGGAATGTATGGTCTGCTTTGTTTAATTTTATTATTTGTAAATAAAAATAAATAAATGAGTAAAAATATGGTCATACAAAATTTTGGGACACTATAATGCCATGATTTTCCATGGATATTTACCATGGTATTATTGTATAGATCAAAATACAACATATAACAATGCCAAAAGTTGTATTTTTTCTACTTTTAACTAATTGTTTTACTTGTTAATAATTTTTCTTTTTGTACATACACATAATTTTAAGGCTCATATTTATTATAATAGTTTATTCTCTATACATTTTTATTTGTATTTTTTACTTTATATATATTATTTTTTTACATATATTTTTTATTAATTTAATGTTTAGGTATTTAAAATACCTAAATATTATCGAACAAGAGAAACACAAAATAATTTTGTTTTACGTACACAATGACAATAAACAGCTTGATCTCATAAAAAAAAATAACAATAAAATATCACAGTATTACAATACCACAATATGTTTTAAAAGGGTCTGTAATATATTGTGCAATATAGGCCTAAATTATTTTGTATTTTTTTTTTTTATAAAACTGTAGAATTTACTTGGGCAAAGGCATTTTTTTTATATACCAATCTAAATGAACATTAAAGCACATAGTGCTTCTAGGACCCCAAGTCAAGAGAAGATCACCCCAATCCAGTTCAAGCCTGTATGATAGCATTAGCCTCTGCTATCGCTAAGGACACCCCCTCCCCGAGCTAAACATAAGAGGCTTTTCACATTCAAATGCAACAGGACAGTCAGGAAGGGGGTGAGGGAGGAGGAGAGGGGCTGTGCTGGACTTTGTCATGTAGAGGTGAGGAGGGGCGGGTGTAGTCGAGTATGAAGTCGGAGGAGGTTCAAGTTTCTGCTGCAGCTGTTGCGCCACGGCTGGGTTTGACCCTAAGGCTACCGCTGACACATAAGCTAAATGCATTTCATTATCTTCATGTGTGCTGAAGAGCTGTGGACATTCAGTAATCAAAGTGACACAGTCATGCTTTCTGTTTTTAAATGGCTTCTCATCTCCAAACATGTCTCAAGATAGATAGATACACCCCAAAATTAAATATTGACTAGGGGTTGGACCGCAAACAAGCAAACGCCCGATTTAGAAACCTTGACTGTTGCACGTACTCTATACAAGAGGACAACAGAGAAGGTATTTGATCTGGAAAGATATTCTTACTGTTTATACACCTTCCACCTTTCGAGTGCTAGAGACTCTCACTAAAAAGAAAAAATATTATCATGAAAAACAGTTTTCACATGCAAAAGACAGATACTACAGTTACTGTATTAATCAGTACCATACATCAATAGAACAAAACAAAACACACACACACACACACACACACATATACAAAATTCAGCAAAACAAAAATACACAAAACAAAATTGCAAAAAAAAAGAATAATACAAAAAACTAAATAAAACACAAAGTTACAAAAACAAAAAACGAAATAAAAAAGGAACAAAACAATAAATAAAACATAATATTTAAAACTTACAATTTACTAAATTCAACAAAAAATTCTACAAAACTAAAAACACAAAACAAAACCTAACACACAAAAATAAACTTAATTTGCACACATTAAATAAAAAAATTACTAATTTAAATGCAACAACAGTAAACAAAACATTTAACTAAATAAAACAAAATAACAAAACAAAAACTAAACAATTAGCAATCAGCAAACACACATCTATAAAACAAAACGAAGCAAAATACCAATCAAAATTCATCAAAACAAGAAAAAAAAAGAAAAACATAAAACACAAAACACAAAAATAAGCTTTTGAATTTTCAAAAAACATCAAATAAAATAAAAAAAGAAATTAAAACAATAAATAAAAAAAAGCATAAAAAACAACAACATAAAAACAAAACTCTAAACAAAAATATTCTGTCATGGTTTGATGAGGATCCCAATATTGATTTATTATGATTTTATTGTAACAATAATTTATTGTGGAAACTGTGATTTCCATTGTAAATTAGTGTAAAGGAAGGAACAATTGTGCAAAGAAAAGCATTCTGTTGCTGGCCTTGATAACATAAACGTTTCGTGTGAAGGAAAGAATAAAGGAAGTGATATTACAGCACAACAAATGTTCCCAGCACACACTACTGCGATTCACAGACAGTGTCGTTTCCCAGATTACCTCACAGTAATGCCTCTCTAAGAGGGTCTTCACCATATGCTCCCAGTCACAACCAGCCTAACCTCAGCAGGCTTTTCTCCTCAGCTTTGACAGGACCGATTTCAGCGTCTAAAGTGGATAAATCTGCTACAAAAACTTCAGCAGGCCAACTTTATGTTCAACGCATGATTGATTACTTGAGTTTCGGTGACATAACTACAAGTGATTCCCAACAAAGCATTTAAAAGCAACAGAACTGGTACATTCAGCCAGACCAAAACCTTAATTCAGGGCTGGACTGATGCAATTTCAGCCCGGGAAATCTCACACTCATCAAAAAAAAAAAAAAAAGGCTGAAATTGTTCCTTTTGGGATACATCAGCTTGACACTGTAGCAGTACTCTTAAAATGACATCTTTATAATAGGAACATATTAGTACCTTACAGTGGTAATTCATTCCCTTTAGGTAATCATTTGTAGGCCTACCTATAAAAAGGAACAAATATGTCCTTTTAAGAGTACTGCTATAATGAAAAGTTGATGTACCCCACCAAAAATAGCAATTTTGGTCCCTTTTTTTCCTCTGTTTATAACCTAAACTCCCACAACAAATTCGGAAACCACAGACAAGCCTATTATTTCTGTGGCCATCACATAAAAAGGTCTAAACCCTTAGTCTAAGGCTGTGGAAAATAATTAAAGGTTGTCTTTTGCACTGCACCTTCACTTCCCTGTTCCTTTTCTTCATTTTAGCTTTGAAATCACAGGAATAAATAGCATTTAAAAATATATTCAAATAGAAAGCAGTCATAAAAATATTTCACAATATTGCGGTTTTTGCAGCTGGCCAACTCAGCTGCCAGGCTAACGGGATTTCTCCAGTCCGGGCCTGCTTTAATTAAAGAACATAACAGCATTAGGGAAACCACACTGAGTTCTGCCAGATTCGCCCAGCATGAAGCCAGACTGAATTCATACTAACACGCTTCACTAATACACGCGTATCTGAACGAAGCTTGCGACAAACTTTGACTCCAGACATTTTAACCATGAGATTACATAGATTCCTTATAATTCTGTATCAAATGTTTCTAATACATCCCACACGTGGCACACAAGGCATTTGTGAGATCTAAAAACCCGCTGTAGAATCATCCAATCAATACTTTTATGGCTTTATGAAATTAAATCAAAGCAAAGCACCGTGTTTGAATATTATGACCTTGATGCATCTACTCAAACTCCCCGGTGTATAAAGTGCAATTGAAACATTCATATTCCCCTTATGAACCGCATTACAACAACAAAAGCGTTTCCCGCTCAATCGGTGGCATAACTCAGTCATGTGTTTAAAGAGAGACGGTTTATGTTACTCTCTTGAGTTAAATCTAATTAGACTGGCTGGAGTAATTAATCTTATTAAAATATTAACCTTGTGAGACTCTGCTCCCAGCTAACAAGGGAACGGGGTGGGGTGGTGGGGGGCGGCGTAGAAAGCTCTTTTTTTCCCTGTGTGCATTGAGCCTTCATTAAAAAGAGGATTAATACAACACACAAGCTTCAGTCCAAAAGGATCCGCTGTGTGGGTTTGACCTTGGCTTGTCATTTTTAATAGGTGATCAAACTTGATAAACAGGAGATTAGCCAATGGGAAGAGACCATATGTCACCCTTGACCTTGCCGTATCCTTCCTGACCCTCCTACTTAGCATGCGCAGGATGAATGGCATGATCAGCTGCTTTGACCCTGAGGTCAAAGTTGACCGAAGTATGTTGCATTTCCTGTTAGCTTGTGCGCGGACGGAGGCACTAGCATGGGCTACGAGTGGGCCTAAGGGTAAGGTCACTGTTGGGTTACGCACAAGACTTAATTCCTATTCATACCAGCTAATATTTCTAAACAGAGCATTATTTTGATGAAGCACAAGCAACTGAAGACAACAGCAGAATTGCGATATAAACAGGATATGGGTGTTTTGATGATGGGTATGGGTATTTTTAACATACAAAACCATAAGGCTGTCAGATATATATTTAATTAGTCTGTTTTAATGTTGGAGATATCTATAGGCTAGAGGTTGTCTAATACTGGACTGTTTGTGCCAATAGTTCAGATTTATACTTGTCCTGCAACTGTTCAGAAGTGCCCCATTTATCACCCAAACTGCCTTTATTTGATTTTTAAAAACAAAACAAAAAAAATTGCAATTTAAAATCACTGTCTTCTATTTGAATACATTTTACAATGTAATTTATTCCTGTGATGCAAAACTGAATTTTCAGTACCAGTCTTTAGTGTCACATGATCCTTCAGAAATCATTCTAATATGGTGATTTGATGCTTAAGAAACACTTCACGCTGCTTAATATTTTTCAACATGAGATATTGTTTTCCCTGAGGATTTGATGAAATAAAGCTCAAAAGAACAGCATTTGTTTGAAACAGAAATCTTTGTGACATTCTAAATGTCTTAAGTGACCAACTTAATGGATCTTTGCTGAATATAAATATTCTTTTTTTCTTACTGACCCCAATATTTGACACTGTGACATCTTCACAGAATCTAAGCACATTTTGACATTCAAAATTTGGAATCTGTGATACTTTTTTCAAGATACTTAATAGAAAGTAAAGTAAACCCTTTTCAACAAATAGTTCTCCGTGTCAACTTACTCGAAATGATTTTAAGATCTTCACAAAAAGGAACTGTCACAACTTTAGTCAAACTTCATTTACGTCAACCAGATGATGTTGCTCTTTTATTTAAATAATCAGAATTTGCAACAACAATCTTCAATACACGAGAGAAAGCCAAATGTTATTTTAGTCAAGTGTGAAATTGGCCAACAATCCCAAAATGACCAAATATTAACAGATGAATTGATTAATAGTAGGCCTACATGAATCTATCTCTAGATAGAGAGTCACTGTGCTCACATGCGAGACAGGTTTGGCATTTCCTGATCCTGTTTCAGGAACCTGTTTCCCCCCTTGCCCTTATTTCCAGTCCTCTCTCGAATATTGCGGTCAACCTTTTAATAAATAAAAACAGTTGATGAGAACGAGGCACACGCTGCTAAACCACCAGTCAAACATCACCCGACACACATTCAACAGAAACAAAAGAACAAATGCGCCAACCCAGGATCGAAAAGAGAAAATGGATCTTTTTAAAACTGCTAATTATTCCGTAAACTGTGATGTGAATGATGAATGAGTGACTTGAGTTATGTGGGGTCACGGCCACTCAGGACCAGATTGGATTTATGACGCAGCAGATTACATTACGAGCGAGTCTGCCTCTTCTCTTCTCAAGGCTTTGGTTACTTATCGATCTCTGGCGCTCATCACATTGTAACGGTCACTCCTGATACGATTGTTCACAGTAGAGGAGAGATATAAATTGCTAAATGCATAAATACAGTAGAGACATGAATAACTTTTTGCATGAAGATTTTTGGTTAAAATGTATACAGGAAAAAGAGAGAGAGTTAAATATAAACAGACTGGGGGAGAAAATGAATGAAAATGGCCATATATGTAAAAATGTTTATGTGTTTCATGAAGGTTTATTATTTTGACAAAAAAAAATCTTCTCTGCTGTATGTTCAGGGTAATCTGTCATCTCCACTGGCATTTTGTATCAACAGAAAATGTACATAAAAAAGAAAGAAAGAAAGAAAGAAAATCACAAAAATTCCAGCCACTATTAATTCATTGAAAAGAAAAGAAAAGAAAAGAAAAGAAAAGAAAAGAAAAGAAAAAAAAGAACAGAACAGAAAGTGTGCACTTGTTGAGTTGAGGCAGCAGGGGGCAGCAGTGGACTTCCGAGAGATGAGTGACCCTCCCAGGTCTGGCTCTGTTCCACCCAGACATTGCTGCAATCTGTGCATTAATGTTTATTTGCACGGAGACATGAACAGAGATACATTCAACACAGAGAACAGCACAGTTTAATTCTAGCTATGGTTCAGGCTTGTGACTTGGAAGTATTACCGTTAACACCGTTAAATCAGGTGATTTGCCTCAGGGAACGTTCAAAAAGAAACCTAAATGTATTCACCAAAACCGTGACTCACCATGAGCATGATACATCAGAACAAAACTCAACTTAATGACCGAAACCAGCACGTGAATAACTTATTGTAGTGTTCTAAAGAACTGCGGTTTGAGTCCGTTCTTTGATTTGGGTGTCTTCCTCATTGGTGGCTTTTAAAGGTTGTTAGAGCAGTTTTGGGAACTTTGTGACGATGGTTTAAATTCGAGCAAATGCAGGGATGCCGATGACTGAGTCGGTGCGTGGTTAACCTCTCCACCCCAAGCACAGGAACAGCCCCTGGGTCGCATTCCAATAAATCACCTCAGTCAGGATTCCTAAAGCAAACGTCCATTCAGAAACTTACTGACTTCAGGAGTCAAACACACAAACACCTGCACTGCGTTGAGTGTGTGAGTCTGTTCATCCAGCTGAGACGTTCTGACGTGTTCGGCAGTAAATCTATTTTTTAAGCATTTTGCACTTTCTGTTATAATGATTATGCATACTGCTTCATGAGCTTATGAGACTATTTGGAATATTTATACAAACATACACTGTTGGATTTGTATTTATGCAGTGAGGGTGATCTAAAAAATATGTGATATAACAAAGAAAAAAAATGATTTATATATATATATATATATATATATATATATATATATATATATATATATATATATATATATATATACATCTTCCTTTATTTCTGTTTTTAAAAATAATTTTTTACAGTATTTTTTTTAGTAGTAAATCACTTTTGTTATAATATTATTTTATTATTATTTTGGAGACTGCCTAACTAACTAATTCTTTTAATGAGACTTTTTTTTCTCTCTTTAATATGAAATCAGGTCAAATGACATGACATTGTTTCCCTTAAAAATATGAAAATTAATAAATAAATAAATTAAATAAAATTAATAAATAAATAAATTAAATATTAAATAACTGATTTTAATACATAAATTAAAATCATGGTCATAGAAGACATGCATTCAAGACATTGTATGTATTAATTGCATTTTTAAGTATTTTTAATAAATGAATATATCCCTTAATAATAAGCATCATTTCTTTTTCCCCAGGCATGTTTGCTCTAAATTTAGCTCATAAAAGTTCATAAAATATGCCTCATTTGGCTCCTTAAACATGCAAACTTTTCCCTATCTGAGCATGGCAGTTAACGCCATACAGCTGAATTATTAGAAACTGTTTTTTTTTTTTTTTTCATTACATAAATGCATAGTAATGGGAGTTCCAGTTCTGCAGGTGTTGCTTTTTCTTGGCACGGGGCAGCAGGAGTGTTGAGAAGCTGCCAAGACTGCGGGATTTTGGGAGGCATCTCAAATACTTAGATTCACACCAACAGCCAACATCTGACTCAACAGTGTAAAGCACAACTTTAATATAACATGATTAATGTGATTATGACAAATCTGATGAATAATTAAAATAGCTAATCAAATATTTAATAACCTCTTCTGTCACTAACAGTAGTTAGAGGAAGTTTCTTCACCCTATTAAGTGTTGAAAAACATACATAGATTACTACTGGCACAGAGAATCTGCACTTGGCACTGGATATTAGAGCATGTTAACCCTATAACTCAAACTGATTTTATTGTGGTTATGATATGCATGTTTTCTAAATTTTCTGCAACATACAATTTAAGATAATATAATTCACTTTAAGGAAAATCTCACCCATAAAAATTGCATTTACTCTTTCAAAACTCACTTTTTGTCCTTCGTGGAACAAAAAAAAGAGAAATTAAGCAAAATGTTCAAGCTGCTCTTTTCCATAAAATGAAAGTGAATGGTGACCAGAGAATTAGAGAGTACATTTTAAATAATTGGATTTCCATTTTTGGGCATGTGTAAATTGATGTGTAGACTAACAAGCTAAAGAACATGTAACGTATCGATTATAATTTTTAGCTGTAGTGTTATGCAACGTTATTTACAATAAAATTATTGCTATTTAAATGTTCTAAATTGCTACTTCATTGCATATTTGTAGTTATAAACATTGAAATATATAACAAAGTTTTGATAGAAATGACATTAATTATATTTTTGTTTAATATGAAAGCTTGTCAGTCCATTCTGTAGTAAACTTTAACCATATTTCAAAGACAATAAGTAATTATGAAATAACACATTTGCATTAAATTGAAACTTTAAAATATTCACATTTCATGCAATTAACATTGCGTCTACGTGTCTAAAAACACTACATTCAATTTGCAATACAAATATTTTAGTTCTGTAACTTAAGTACTTACAGTATTTAATTATAAATAGGATTTTCAGAGTGTACTCGCTTAAAAACTATATGACTTCAGAACACTTAAATATAATAAGTCGTATGGACTACATTTATGATATAACCTAGTTTTGGTCTTTTTGGAGCTTGACGGCCCCTGGTCCTCATCTACTTTCATTGTAAGGAAAAGAGCAGCGTGAACGTTCTTCTAAACTTCTCATGTAGTCACAGTCAAACCGGTTTGGAAATGACATAAGGGTGAAAAATTGACATTTAATTTCTGGCTATACTCTAAACATTTCACCGCAGAGATTTGCAGTGCAGAAAACTGAATGATGTGCAATATTTATTGAACGAATCTGACATTTTTTGATTTGTTGTACAATTTCCTAAACTAAGGAGACAACGAGGGTTTCTGTCAGATAAGAGTTTCCATCACTATGTCAAGTAAAAAATGTCAGATGACGTTGAACCGTTCTTTCACGGTTCGATGCCGTCATTGACATTTCAACAAAGGACAAAGAGCCTTAACATATGAGCGAATATACAGCAAAAATGTATAGAGCATAATCACACTACGCCGATGTTTGCACACACTCGCTTTCACCGAGAGGCCTCGTCACTCCGTAAACAAAGGGTTAATCACTTAAAGAAAAAGAGAGGGACTCCAGAGGTCACAAAAGATCAAGCCTTCTGCATTCATGACCTCAATACATAACACTCATCCACATCATCCCCCATCTCTCCTGGACTTTCGCTGTCTTCCCTCCCCCTCGTTTTTCTCCTCATTGCCCCTCTTTTTCTCTCCTCCTTTTTCTGTCCAGCCCTCCTCTACTTGCTCCAGAACTGTCAGATCACATTAGTGCGTTTCACGCTCCACGCCTGCGGAAAAAACAGCCGTGAACCTCGCCGCAATTCTCTTGCTCCAGTTCCCTCCCTGCACTCAACGCAGCTAAAATACCAACATTATTTTATTCATGATGAGGCCCACACGAAGCTCGCATCGCCCCACTAAAGGCCACAGTGTCGCACACAGACTAATGCAGAGGAGCAGAAGCTGATGATGTAGGCATGTAATTGAATCTCTTCGAACCCTCTGTTTATCCCTAAACCGGTCTATGATCTTTAACTCCCAAACACGGCATCAGCGATTCCAAGCGAACTCGATCTGCGATTTTGCCTGCGTCTGTCTATTCACTCGTGGAATTACACTCAGAAAATTGATTTTTGCTGCTCGATCAGTTTAACTATTGTAATGATCTAATGCGACGCAATTGTTGAACATTTTGCCAAAGAAATTGATTTTTCTATTTCAGTAAGTTAACTGGGCTTTATTTACTCAATTCATTTGTTTTATTTGCTCTGAACATGACTTTATTATGGTGGCGCATGAGCGCATACCTGAATCCAGATCAGTTCTTTTTACTTTCCTTGAATTTAGTAGACGTTAATATTAAAACAGCTATAATAAATCCACTCGAACTAGTTATTTTTGCTGTAAGGCTAAATTAAATTGCATCAGAAAGTTTTCCTCAATTTAATTATATTCACTGAACACTTTCATGTTTTATAAACCAAATGTCAGGTTTATTTTCACATGAAGCTACTTCAGAGTGTTTTTACAGTATTGCTATGCAGTCGCTAGGGTCGTTTTTTTCAAACCCATTGAAATTATAATCAATAGATACTGTATGACACGGGTCCCTCCTCCAATGCAAGCCAATGGGACACTATCATCTACCAGACAAAAATCACAAATCACAAGAAAATCCCACCTCTCCTCAACAAGCCACAGGAATGAGGCATCATTCTTGATGCGTTATCTTTAGCCACATTCGTTTCTAATGAGTCATGAAACATTTGCCATATCAGTTTCCTATTTTTTCTTATCTTGGGTCACCGTAGCTTCTTAACACCAGCCGATCGCTTTCTTTTCATCTGCCCTCCTACTCCAAGCTTTCATTTATTTGAGTGGTACGGGCCGTGGTGTCAGACCCCCGCTCCCCTGCCTGTGATCTGCCTTGTGAAATGACAGGCTGGGCGCCTCTGTAGGCTCAGGGTGGAGCATAATGACACTGTGTATGTGTCTAATGTTAACATTACAGCTCCTTGGCTACAGGAACTGAGGGGAGGCCAAGCCTGTTATTAGCTCTGGGATGTCCTGTAATCATAACTGGGCTGGACACCGAGCTGTCTGTAAGGCATGGTACTTTACAGCAGATCCCAGATCAGATGCTGTCACCATAAACTACACCAAATAAAGGAGGTCACGCAGCACGCTACTGGGAAAAATTCAACCCCAAAACCCCTCACATCACTCTAAATCCACATAACTTTCTTTTCTGTATGGAACAAAAAAGAAGATATTTCTCAGGATGTTCATGCTGCTCGTTTCCATACATTAAGTGAATAGGGATCAGCTGTCAAGCTCCAAAAAGGACTTTATAATTGTTTTTTTTTATTTTTATGTTTTCTGCTTTTATTGTTAATTTTAAAGTTTTAGCAATTTTGTTGTCCTTTTTGACATATTTCTTAAGTTTGTTTCTAAATGTCTTCTTAGTTTTTATTCATTTTATTTCATTTTTAGTTCTTTTAATAAGAATATTTTAGTTTATTTCAAGTAACAGTTTTTTGTTTGTAGTTTTAAGTTGAGGGGGCATTTACATGACCTTGTTTTCAATTAAACGGGACACGTTTTATGCAGCAACAAAAAACGTTTTGGAGACGGGAAAATGCAAACTTTAAAATGCAAGTCTTTGAAAACTTTAAAAACTTCTGAAATGCCAATTTGTGGAAACAGTAACATCATGAGCATTATCGGTTCATTCTATAGGTATGCAAGAAAACATACTTAAAGAATGTGCATGTGCGCAGGTGTGTAGTGTTTCTTTACAAAGTGACAGCACCATCTAGTGGCCTGGCATACTAATACAGCATTTTAAGATGTTTTTGTCGATCCGTGTGAATGAGGATTGCCAGTGAATGACAATATTGTCATCTTTATGTAAATCTTTCAAAAACACAAATGGAAAACTAATCCATTTTTAATACAATCTTTGTAGTGTAAACCCACAGCGGTTTGCTGTAGCATATATTTTACCTTAGCTAGCTATAGCATATATCTTACCTTATCTTACTCTTTCACTGTTATTTTTCAACCTCTTCACCTTTAGTTCATCACCATGTTTTTCACTTTAGGACACCTGACATTTGTCTCCTTCCATCCAGGCATGCTGTATTTTGAAGCAATGGGACACAGAGTTCACTATCACTTATCAATTTCTATAATTCAAAGCTGTTATGTGATTGTGTGAGATTTGTTCACCATTCACTTTCTTCGTACGGAAAGGAGCTGCATGAACGTTTTAAAATCTGACAAGCTTGGAATGATATGGGGGTAAATATCTGATGACATAATTTTTAATTTTGGGTAAATGATCCCTTCAACTAAAAAAAAAAAAACATTGGTTTCATGTGTCTACAAGCTTCGAACACTTAGTTAAGAAAATAAACTTTAGCTCACCACGCAGTCTTTCGTCTAGAGTAAAATGAGGCAGATCAGATTGGTGGTGAGTGATAGTCACTGGGGCGTTGAAAGACAGTCGTGCTGACGCATTGCTGTAAATCTGGCATGATTAATCCCTCATTCCTCATCGTAACACGTAGACTGTGAGGAATGCAGGCCAACCTTCATTCTCAATGACTAGAACATGAAACTATAGCTGATCATGCAGCTTGAATGGATCTTTTCCAGGTAGACATCCTGTCAGTCTGGACCGAGGAGTGTGTGTCACTGGAAGTCGAGAGGCACACCTGCTTTGGTTTAACATCCTGAATTTATAGTTGCTCTTCAGCATGTGTTCTTTTCAATCCTCTACAGACAACACAAACCAATCTGAGTTTTTTCATGTGACATAACATCTGCTGGGCATTGGTCCTCGGTTGTTAAGGTGTTTTGAGTGCTTTAATACATTGCTAAATGGTTGCTAGGTGGATTCTAGGGTGTTCACCGAAGGAGGGAGATGAATATCACAGTCGTAGGCAATGGTTCTCAACCTGAGGTCCAAAGAAGACATAAATTATTAAAAATAATATAAAATAAGTTACAAACAACTAAAAATTAAAATTAGTTTCTTATTTTAATTCATCCCTTAACAACTGTTTGTTCCATCTGAAGAACCTCTGGAGGGTCCTGAATATATAAATCAATATTAATATTATATTATTAGTGTGTTTTATATATCTAGTGATGAAGGAAGAGTTCTAGATTAATTTGTTAAAAAGAAAGGAACCTTGAAGATCAGTAAACTCATAAAACATTTAATTATGAATATTTTGTTTGTATATATACAGGTGCATCTCAATAAATTAGAATGTTGTGGAAAAGTTCATTTATTTCAGTAATTCAACTTAAATTATGAAACTCATGTATAAATTCAATGCACACAGACTGAAGTAGTTTAAATCTTTGGTTCTTTTAATTGTGACTGTTTTGGCTCACATTTAACAAAAACCCACCAGTTTTCAACAAATTAGAATATGTTGACATGCCATCAGCTAATCAACTCAAAACACCTGCAAAGGTTTCCAAGTCTCCAAAATGGTCTCTCAGTTTGGGTCACTAGGTTATACAATCATGGGGAAGACTACAGATCTGACAGTTGTCCAGAAGACAATCACTGAGACCCTTCACAAGGAGGGTAAACCACAAACATTCATTGCCAAAGAAGCTGGCTGTTCACAGAGTGCTGTATCCAAGCATGTTAACAGAAAGTTGAATGGAAGGAAAAAGTGTGGAATAAAAAGATGCACAACCAACCAAGAAAACTGCAGCTTATGAGGCTTGTCAAGCAAAATTGATACAAGTCGATTTCCACGACATTCTAATTTATGAGATGCACCTACATATATATATATATATATACATATATATATATATATATATATATATATATATATATATATATATATATATTAGAAAAAGAGTAAATAAGAAAATAGGAAAAAATGAGTTTGAACAATTTGCAAATATGTATGTAATTTACAATAACATAATTTATTCTAAAAAAGAATATATAATATGCAGAAAACCGCTTGTGTTTATCTTATCCCATTCAATTACGAATTACATGACTTACATAAATTCCACATTTTTTTATTCTCATTTGAATAAAATAGCTAATTTACACAAAAATTGGACTGCCCACAGATGAAATACGAAACTAGGTTATAATATTGTTGTGGGCTACGGGGGGCCTTGTAGTCAAAATGTTAGATTTTATCATACACCAGATGACAATCACAAGTTAGATTGCTTAGAAAAATAATAGTACACCTCTCCTCAACAAGCTCCACGATTTAAAATATCATTCATGTGTGTAGTAGTATAACATTGACCAAGAATAATAGTGATGCTTGTAACATGAGCATCATGGCACATAATTCTTTAAAAAGACATATACCTATAGCATATGCGACTATTTTACGCTCTATTTGTTTTTTCATTACATTTGTGACATGTGCAACAAAATTACACAGATGAGAAATGTACCATGAATACAAGTGTAACACAGCCCTATAAATAATTGATCCATTTTCACGCTAGTTAAGCATTTTCATTTTGTCGTGCATGAGGGTATCATCAGACGTATCTCTACACAGCGTCTGCTCGATCTGTATGCTGATGACGTGCTCAGCTGTCCTCGGTGCGCTTCATCAGACGTGCCGTAGCCTGTCGGATGTGATAGCGCTGGTATGCACTCTTACACTCTTACACAGGTATTTGTTCTGAACAGGTATGTATGATCATACGAGACAAGAGGAGTTGGCCATCTGAATAAGATAGCTAAACGTTAAATGTATCAATTAAGCAGTATCAAGTCAATTTTAAGGATTAAAAGTAAATTTAAGTAGGATTTTAAACATTCTATGAGACAAATATTATCATTAAATGTAAACAAAATAATAATATGCATCTAAAACTAAATTAAAATATTTTTATATACAGTATTTGAATATACTGTATGCTGGGTTATAACACCAGCTTTAGAAAGTGTTGACAGTTTAATCTTACAAGCCTTACAACCCAAAGCTGTGAAACAACTTATGTCCACTTTTCAATTATCAGTTGTTTATTATACAAGATCTTGGTAACAGGGTTGATATTTTATGATTGTCCATTTAAAACGATAATCAACAGCAAAAAAAAAAAAAAAAAAAATCACTTAATCTTCATGAAAGATTGATTATGTCGTTGTTTCTTTTGTTTGTTTTAGGGATAGTTCATTTAAAAAGGAAAAGCAAAATGATTTTTGCAGGGTTGATTCACAACCTGGGTAAATAACTTAAAGGGTTAGTTCACCCATAGAGCAAATGTATGTAATTAATAACTTACCCTCATGTTGTTTCAAACCCGTAAGATCTCCGTTTATCTTCTGAACACAGTTTAAGATATTTTAGATTTAGTCCGAGAGCTCTCAGTCCCTCCATTGAAGCTGTGTGTAGGGTATACTGTCCATGTCCAGAAAAGTAAGAAAAACATAATCAAAGTAGTCCATGTGACATCAGAGGGTCAGTTAGAATATTTTGAAGCATCGAAAATACATTTTGGTCCAAAAATAGCAAAAATGACGACTTTATTCAGCATTGTCTTCTCTTCTGTGTCTGTTGTGAGAGAGAGTTCAAATCAAAGCAGTCTGGATATCCGGTTTGCGAACGAATCATTCAGTTCACCAAATCGAACTGAATCATTTTAAACAGTTCGCATCTCTAATATGAATTAATCCACAAATGACTTAAGCTGTTAACTTTTTTAATGTGTCTGACACTCCCTCTGAGTTAAAACAAACCAATATCCCGGAGTAATTCATGCACTCAAACAGTACACTGACTGAACTGCTGTGAAGAGAGAACTGAAGATGAACACAGAGCCGAGCCAAATAAAGAAAAATAGACTGACTCCATCACTGTGTATAAATATAAGTATAAGTCTATATTTAAGTCTTATTTTGTTTGAAATCTGGATACTTCTCTTACAAAAACGCCATAATTACAAGATTCCAACTTAAAAAAACTAATTAATGTCCTTGTAGAACTCATAATATTTTATTCAGCGGGTAATGCTCAACCTCAATATTCAGTACTGTCAATATTGTGAACTCAGAGCGGAATAAAACCATACAGTTTTGATGCTGTTTTATTGTGATTCTGAGATGGAATGTTTTCAGATAAAAAAATATTTTTTTGTTGTGTTTTAAATTAACATTTGGAATTGAATTTAAATAAAACACAAAATGGCATGAATGTTCCATTATTTTATTTATTTACAAACATACTTTGTGGTATGTTTTATAAAATATTTTTCATAGACATAAAAATATTGTTTATGACAAGTTATTTATTTTTCATTGGCTCAAGCTATAAAATATAGATTTGAATCATTAACCTTTTTTATGTGACACTGAAGACTGGACACTGATGACTTTTGAATGGTAGTGTATAGAAAGAAAGACAAAATGGTAGCTTTTACTTCCACATATTTGCCTATCAAAATTATTTGTTAATGCAGCAAGGAGAACTTAAAAACGCTTTAAAAATAAAACTGAATTTGTGAAGTTATTGAATGTATTCCGTGCGCTCTGTTGAAAAAAAAAACAAAAACACGTATAACAGGCACTTAATCGGAAGACAAACAACTAAACATGACTCACAAAACTGCTCCAACAGTCATTAGTTACGCATAACGTGTTTGCATTTTGACCCTGGCACTGACCCCATTATTTGTTCCCCAGAGAAATATGAATATATACACACAGCGAATGCTCATTTAACTTGACAGGGTGATTAGCACGCCGGGCGGTGCGGGAGAGAGGGGATATGTAAACACAGTTGGATCACCACATTCCCCTTCTTTCCTCTTTAGCTTCACAGTCATCAGAGCCCATCCCGTGGGCCCGGCCTGACCCCCTTCCATATATTAATCCCAAGGCTACTGTCCTGTCCACTGGGTGGTCATAGTGTATGACAATGCAGCGCACCGTCAAACCTCATATGCCAGGAATAACTCTGCCTTACAAGGCAAAATGTGGTGGTGGGGGGGATGGGGGGATAAAACAGAATTAGGCCACAGCTGTTAAGGTCTGTAGGCAAAAAATTAGTCTCAATATGTCAAAGTATATTACATCAAACAAAGGGCTGGCCGTGTGCTGCTCCGCTTTGCTGCTGTATATATGCAGGACGCAGCAGTGCTGTTCTCACACCGCTT
Source organism: Carassius gibelio (assembly GCF_023724105.1). Lineage (NCBI taxonomy): Eukaryota > Metazoa > Chordata > Actinopteri > Cypriniformes > Cyprinidae > Carassius > Carassius gibelio. Next base: position 23,451,046 of record NC_068403.1, on the reverse strand, counting down.
TGTGTGTTTGTTTTCATAGCAATGTTATTTTTTTTTTTGGTGAACCTCTGTTTTAATGCTAATTGGAGAAAAGGATATGTTGGGAGTGGGAATTAAGAGTAGATTTGAGAAGGAGGAGTTAAATCCAAGGCTAATATATTGTGTTACACACCTCTGATTCGCTGTTAGGTTGCGATTTTATATTTTAATCATACTTATGTTTGCTAAGGCAAAGATATTGGAATAAGGCAAATAGATATTGGTTTGTTGAGAAAAGCAAAATCTGGTCATACTATGATTATAGTTATTTTTTGCATACCTTAGCATACAACTCAAATAGACTTTTGACCAAAATAAAAAACAACTTTTCTAAACCTTTTTACTCTTTAGTGGTAAAAAATTTAAGCCCCTGCAACAGATACTTTATTTTCTACATATTTCTTTTATAAATATATTTTAAAGGATAGTTTACCAAAAAATGAAAATTACCCCATGATTTACTCACCCTCAAGCCATCATAGGTGTATATGACTTTAGCTTCTTTCAGATGAATACAATCGGAGTTATATTTAAAAAATCCCTGGCTCTTCAAAGCTTCATAATAGCAGTTTATGGTGGTCGAGATTTTGAAGCACAAAAAAGTGCATCCATCCATCATAAAAAGAGCTCTACATAGCTCTGGGGGTTAATAAGCAAATCAATGCATCTGTGTAAGAAAAAAAATTCATATTTAAAACTTTATAAACTGTAATCTCTATCTTCATCATACACACGTTCACAAGAGAGAGGCATTCCAGCAGATGACATAGGATGTCCAGCTATGAAATCTTTGTGCATACTATGCCAATGATCAAATTTTCACCATACTATAGCGTACTTAAAATATTTATATTTTACAGTTTAAGCCAATACACAGCAATGTATTATCTCGGCAGCTTTACTACAGACACGTGTTTGCATTAAAATCTTAAGGTTTAAAGATAAAGAACAAACTGTAAATCAGTGCTAGTTAGCGGGAGAATTAACGCCAATTGGAAAACTAAGCTATACTAAAAACACTCCAGCAATTTTAGCGTAAGTTTACACAACAAAAATATACGAACAGAAATAAATATACGACCAGAAATGTTTCACGTACAGGTGCCTAAAAAAAATGAAAACACTGTATTATTCATGCCAGGCCAGTAGATTGCAATGTAGCTTTGTAAAGAAACACTAGTACACGCCTATTAGCATTCCTAGACTAAACACACAATAAGCATGAACATGACATCATTTTTTACAAATTCCGGTTTTCGTAGTTTACATGGAGACAATAACATAATAGTTTTCATGAACTTGCACTTTGATACCTGTTTTCACAAGTTTGGATTTTCTGGGACACAAAAGGCTGTTGTTGTGTGAATGAATTGTCAAAATGCATAAAAATATTTAAATTTTTAGTTGAAAACAGTGTCATGTAAACCTCCTTAAGCTCAAAAGCGTACTTTATTATTATTATTATTATTTTAATTAAGCCAATGTACCCTTATTCTTTTCACTCTTTAGTGGTAAAAAGTTACAGCCATTACAACAGCTACTCACTTTCTGTTCTACAACATGTTTTCTTAAGTCAGGCAGTGCTCAAACATAACGTCAACACCAGTTAGAATGACTAAGAGGAACTATCATGATATATATCCTTAGCGGCTTATAACACACACTGACATGACCGCGGCAAAAAAAGTTTTTGTTGTCTGAACAAGAATTCCTGTAGGCTGCAGGTCTTATGGGGCCTTTTAGAAGGAACAGGTCACCTAAAAAAAAAAAAACATCTGTCACCATGTACTCACCCTCATGTTGTTCTGAACCCTTTTGTGTGTGTGTGTGTGTGGAATGTTTTAAGAATGTAAACACTTTGGTACTTTTGATCACTTTGTTTAAGGAACAAACAAAAATTAAATTAATTTGCTGATAATTGTCCCATTACACCAACACTAACAAATGTCATTCATGCTCATGTTAAATTCAATATTGCACGGAAGAGGGAAAGATTTTGGGCTTTCTTTACACAAATACGGTATGTTGTATGGCTGCAGGCTTTCTACCTGGAATGAACACTAAAACAGTGAAACTACTTTTGTTCTGTGCCACACAAATTATAAATATGGGGCAGATTATCAATTATTTAAGACTTATTTTTGCATGATTCCTTGCACAACACTATGCTATGCAAAACACTTGTGCATGATTTGTAAATGAATACATTTTGACGTTTGTATCACATAACTAGCTCAGTGTACGAGTTCGGTGAGTGGTTGACAAGCACCCAGAAAAGAGCTCAAAGCCTCACAGAAAGAAGCTAGAACAACGTGGTTGCTTCAGTGAATGTTTTTATCTCTCATGTGCCTTTTTTAAAGAGTTAGTTCACCCAAAAATGAAAATTAGCCCATGTTGTCCTCACCCTCAAGGCATCCTTTGTGTATGACTTTTTTTTCAGACAAATCCAATCAGAGTCAAATGAAAAATTGTCCCGGCACTTTTTTTTACAGTCCAAAAGAAGTCAAATAAAGTGCATTCATCCATTATAAAATGTGCATCACACAGCTCCAGGGGGTGAAGAAAGGCCTCATGTATTGTAATATATTATAAATATAAGTGCTGTCAAAATTAGCGTGTTTAGTAGGCAATCATATTTTTATGTTTAACGTGGTTAATAACATTTAACGCAACTTGCCGCCCCACAACTGCTACCTCTGTCTCCTTTCTCTTTTTCTGCATTCATCTAGTCACAGAATGTCATTATCAACACATCAAGCCAGAGACATTTCAGACGCAAACTCCAACTTCACTTCAGCACCAGGTACGAGTCAAACAAGTCAATCTGTCTACCGATATTATAAAGATTAGAAGAGCGGAGACAATATTTCATATAACTTTGTTTGGATTAGATTGAAAGTCATATACACCTAGGATGCCTTAAAGTTGAGTAAAACAGGCTAATTTTCATTTATGGGTGAACTAACCTTTTAACATTGTATGTTAGGTTTGGGGGGGGGGTACATTATTTCAAATCCGATTTTTTTTGCATCCTTCAAATGCGATTTTTTTTGCATCCCCCAAAGAACCATTCATTTTCATATTGCCATAAAACATGTGTTAACCAACATAATAAAACGCTGCCAGAGTCAGGTTTCTTTTAAGTAGTGCCAGTCATTGCATATTTACTTTGAAAGTGTTCTGAGACAGGCTGCAAGTACCACAATATAATTTAGCAAAAATGTGTCACTGGGTTGTTAAATAAACATACATCTGCAAAAATGATATCGCTCTTAGCACTTTTTTGTCAACATGTCACCTGTAAAGTGCAGCAAAATTTACTGTAAGACATGTATTTCAGGTTTGCAGAAATCTAGCCGGAAACATGTATATCCAATGAGCCTGGGTTGTAAAATGTTCTTCACACTTCAGAAAGAAAAAAAAACTTGGTGCTTCTCAATACTCAAATTGATCCTTCCTCATTTCTTCGCTCTTCCGCCTCAAGCTTGTGACCTGGAAACCAATCAAACTCAGCCATCTTAAAGGACATCTCATTTCTCTAATTGTACCACGAGGATGCGAGTAATGAGGAGCGAGGACGCTTCCAGAGCAGCTATAAGTGAGGATACTCATGTGTATCCTACATGGAAGTCTTTTTCATCGAAAAAACCTGATGCACATATAAATTCTCCTGCCCCTTCACATCTGTAATTATAATTTTAATTTATATTTTACCTTTACAGTTTAAATAAATCATACATGTCATATATTTAAACGGCAACTTGCTTTATTTATATTTACTATGAATATTTTAAATAACAAACTTTAACAACATAAGGGCAGATAGATATCTTTAGCGCAAATGATGACGCTTTGAAGTGACACTTGAGTGGTCTAGAATATTCCAATGTACAAATAATCATTCCTTTGGTTTCCTCTGTCCTCATTTTCTTTCCTTGAATCCTTCCTCCATATCCTAAGGGAGGTGAAGCAAACAAAACGAAATGAGGATGCGCAAATAAGAAATGAGAAGCGCCCAAATTCTTTTAAGAACTGTTCACTGAAGGGATCTTTTTGGAACTGGAAACAAATTTTGGAAACATTATTTTGAAAAATGTTGGTGGCCAAACAGTTGATGGCAGCCACTGACTTCCAGAGTATGGGAAATATATGATGGAAACCAATGGCTGCCGCCAACTGTTTGGTTACCAACATTCTTCAAAATATCTTCTTTCGTGACATAAACTCATCCATTCACTCCATATTTTATTACTGAAAACCTAAAGTCTCAATTATCAAGCCATTTTGGTTTTCCCCGCCATTGACTTCTGACGGTCGGTCCTGTATTAGCATATTTCCTCAGACAATTGTACGTTTTACATCTTCTTCTCTGCACTCAAGCAGCTGTAGCAACAACAATGTCTCATAAGCAATTCAGGTGTTTTGTAGTTGGATCTAAAAGTGAACATAAGAGTCTTCATTATTTCCCAACATCAGAGCCACTGAGGACACAGTGGATTAGTTTTGCTTTTGATGGTATAATGCATCACCAAATGCAAAAAAAAACAGAAGAGAGGGCTGGGGTAACCAGTAGCTCATTAACATTTAAAGAGACATGCACTGAAACAGCTCAATGTGAACAGAGCTGTTTTTGACAAGCTAAAAAGGGTGATGTTTTATACGTCCTTCGTGGATTTTAACCAAAGTATGCTGCAGACATTTCATGAGGAAAATGGGCATCCTATGTTCCATTTAAGTAAATTTTATAGGAAAATATAGGAGTAAAACCTGTCAGTGTGATGTTTTGTACAGGCCTCATGCCTATTTGTTAAAATGTGAGCATGAGAAGAGGGCATGTTAGCAGTGAGAGAATGATAGTCCAATGGTAAACAAAATGTCCTATGAAAGTCTTCATGACACACCATTTTAGAAGTTCTCAAGGCAGGAGCATCCCCGGGCTCACTGACAGAACTGGGTAACCCAGTAACACAGTCTCTCCTCCTTACTCAGATCTTTCTCACGCAAGAAAGCGAGAGAGTAAAGGACACGAGAGAGAAGAATGAAGAGAGAATAAACACACGAGAGCGTCCCGGGAGCTTTCTCAGACCTCCACACCCCCGACTTCAGGCTAAAAATACTCTCTTCCTGTTCAGTGAGTTGGGCTTCCCCAAACCAGATAAATAATTTAAGCACCGCAAGTAACGGGAGAGAAAGAGCCAGTGTCTCTCATTGGGGCCATGCTATCGTGCTTTGGTGCATAAGACGAGGCGATGTACGCCGGTTCAGATAGCCATCTCGACTTAATCACGCAGCCACTGCTTCATTAACACTTCAAAGAGATGCAGAAAAGAGCAAACGGAGGCCATTTTATTCATTGGCCTCCTTTTCTGGAGACAGTAATGAATCACTAAGGAATTGGATTGAAGGAGAAAGCAGTGAAAATCTAAATCCATATGTTTACAGGATCACCAGCACATCACTGCAATGTAAATATACTCCCTTGTTCAGACTCTCAATGACTGACTATTTAAAGTTACTATACATAACACACTTCGAAGTACTACGCTGACATTATCTGACATATGTAAGGTTGGATTGGATGAACCTGACCCAAAAATACATTTTTTATATAATATAATAGTATAAATATATGTATATTTTCAGTGATGGGTAGTAATTTATTAAATGTAATCTGGATTATGTGCTCAAAAATTATGTATTCATAATTAAAGAATATTAAATTTAAAAATGCTCAATCAGATTACAGTTACTTTTTATGGATTTACATTCATTCAGGGACAGTACATTATTTATAATTTATTGACTCTCTGTAATTCTTCTTTCTCTTAATATTTTCCCTTCTAAAAGTACTGTCATCCCATTTAACTTGAACTATATTTACTAGAGATGCATGATATTAGTGGACCGTTATCGGAATCGGCCGATAATATCTTAAAATGCAAATATCGTCATCAGCCCGATATGAAAAAATATGCTGATACGACTTGCTGATAAGATGATTAACTCGCACATGCTGAGGGTGTGCTAGTGATTAGATCACATCAGCAGTGTTGTCATTCCTGAAGCAAATTTTCGCCTGAATTATGATTAGATTCACCCTTTTGGATCCTGCATTTAATTTAAGAATGCACATACAAGATGGTGTGTGATAGTGTCAACAGTCACTAGGCTTGCAGTAGCAGCAGCGGCAGCCTCCCCCAGGTCCTGATGCCCATCTGGTAAGATGGTTTATTTATAAAGGGGGGCGCTGTTGGCCTAACCAACATTTTAAATAATTTGTTAATAATTTCTGCACAGGAGAGACTTGGTGTTGTTTCCAAACAAAAGGAAATATATCGGTATCGGTATCTGCATTGGCTTTCGGCCCAAAATGACTTGAAGAATATCGGCATATCGGATATTGTGCATCTTTAATAATTACAAAATGTAATGTAAATAAATTTACAAACCAATAATTGAAACTAATAATTATGCCAAATACTTCACACTGGTGATGTATAGCTGTAAAACACAATGACTTCATCATAATATAGTGACCTTCAGAAACGGTTGATTCTGGAAGTCAGGACAAAAGTATTTCAGACCTGGACACCTGTCAACTATCTCTGTTTTTGTTTTGTCTAACACTCCCCCTTATATACACAATACAAGGCACTGAAGATCATGTCTGTGTTGTCACTCTACGACCCGATCCAACTGAGGGGCGTCTGGGGTTTCCTTGCCCTCGATCACCTCTCATGAGTGTCCGTTTCACAGGAAACCCTATAAAGACGCCCAACACCCACATGTTTGACCCCAAGCACTCAGTTCAAAGAACTCCAACACAAGAAGACAGGGTGGAAGATCAAAGCTCTGCATTACGACGGGCAGCTCTGCAATCTGTTCTTCTCAGCTCCTCTTTTCAACACTCCAGAGTTTGTTTATAGGTTTAAAAATGTCAAAACATTAATTTACCTTACTCAATACATCCATTCTCCCAGGTATAGAACTTGCCTGTAACGAAAGGCAGCAGCAGATAATGATGTCGCAAGAAAAGGATGCAGATGTGCACATGCTTTCCTGGGCAGGAAACAAGGGGGTCAAACATCTGGACAGTATGGAACGCCTCGAGACTGCGTTAGTTTCACAACCATGATTGTAAATGTAACTTTGCAACATTATAAAGCAGTTGTTTTGCTTATCAAGTTAAACACATTAAAATTAAACACACCCCTTCTATGAAAAAAAATCTTACATTTCTGAAAAAAAACAAACAAATTGATCTTGACAGTTCATAAAAAAATAACAAATATATTATATTCATGATAATCCAGTGCCATTACTGTCAATTAAAACTTTAAATATTAAAATCATTTGGTGAACTGAAATAATATAAAATAGAACTATTAGATGACAAATTATAAACTAAAAACATTTTTGCATTTTGTTGTAACTTTTAAGTTAATGTTCTAAAATCACAATAAACAATAACTAGTACAAATAACTCAAATGAAAACTGAAAGAAATGTGTTTATTTTTATAATAATGTTACCTAGGACAATACGTTTCTAAATATTTTTTATAATATCTACACTTAAGTGGATACAAAATAGGAAGAATAAATTATTTTACTGTTTATTTGACATTCATGCCTCTTGATATTTTTGAGTTACTAAATCAAAACATTTGCTGAAAACATCAAAGGTCAACATGGAATCAACATGAACACTGAAATTACATTTTCCAATACACAGTACATGCATTGCAAGTTAGATAAAAAAAAAAAAGTTATGTGGATAAAAAATTTGGGTAAAAGCAAAAGAAAAGAACCTGTAAAAACAAAAGAGATAAATCAGTTGCATACAACGTTTTTTTTTTTTTTTTATGATTATCTTAATTCAATCTATTTCACACATGCGCAGCTATGGTTGCTGAGCGTGCAAAGCATGAAAAATCTACTTCAAAGGATATGCTTCAGAATCGTTGGATAAAAGAAGCCCATGTTTTCCAGGAACTAAAAAAGGAAAAAAGGGAGAGAAGTGTATAGTAATTCCTCAGACTATTTCCCTTCCTGAGCTGCTGGGAGATTCACATACATATAGCGTCTACACGAACATGTATCCCCCACCCCCATGTTACATAAAAGGCCTATTTAAGCTTCAAAAAAGAGAGAGACATAGAACACTGCCACTACTGGCAGCCTGGCTCAATGACCTAGTTTCCCACTTATTCGGTGGGGGGGGTGGGGGGGTTCATGGTTCACTGCGGGCTGTTGGTGAAAAGACAGACAATCATTTGACTGGGACAGGTGATGAGCTCAGGTCAGTAGGTTAAAAACTGAATGAAATATGTTTCCTTACATTACGATAAATGTGTTTGCTGTAACACATTTGTTGTATTCCAAAACATATTGTGCATCACTTCATAGGCAGCTGATTCAATGATTACAGAAATCTGAAGGATAATGTCAACATTTAACTGATTTTTATTCAGATTTAAAAATGAAATTGACTAATACCAACATTTGAAATTTTAGAAAAATAGCAAAAGTTACAAGCTGATGGGTCTTTAACTCAAACTGATGATATGCATAATGTTAAAATACTTATATATGTGTGTGTGTGTGGATAAGACACACGTCTGTGGTGTGGGAGACCCGGGTTCGAATCCACTGTGAGACACCAGTGTGTCCCTGAGCAAGACACTTAACCCCTAGTTGCTCCAGAGGCGTGCGACCTCTGACATATATAGCAATTGTAAGTCGCTTTGGATAAAAGCGTTATTTTAAATGAATAAATGTAAATGTAATGTAAATGTAACGGAGGCCAGCGAGTAGTGCTGTGCAGGTAAACCTCACTCCCCGATCTCAAGAGACGCAATAGCGACAGGCGCTAGTGGCTGTAGCCATTTGGCCTCCTTGTTAGTGGGTCCGCCTCCCATGCCGGAGACCCGGGTTTGAACCCCGCACGGAGCGATTATGAGGAGTGGCGGAGAGGACCCAGGAGAGAGGAGTTACATTGGTGCCGTGACCCGGATGGGAGTGAGGTTTAGGGGGGTGAGTGTAACGGAGCCATTTAGCCTCCTTGTTAGTGTGTGCCAGAGACCTGGGTTCGAGCCCCGCTTGAAGCGAGTGCGAGGAGCGTCAGAAAGGAAGAATAGCTTGATAAGAAGCTATTCTTACCTTAAAATATGCTACATACAAACAGACATAACCACAGTCTGTAGGGTGACCATATGAGTCATTTTCCCAAGACGCGTCCTTGCCATGATTTTTATATTACCTAAAATATCCAGATTCTGGCTGTTTGTGTTGTGCAGATCGATCATAGTATGACATTCATAAGAGCTATAGAGAGCAGAGCAGATGGCTCCTTATGCATTCAAATCACTCTCTTGGTTCTTTGGTGTCATACAATGATCGGTGCGCAGTGACGCTTCAAGATGAATAAAGGTACAAACACCTAACATGTACGTGTATTTGCATTGCTTTGATCATTCTCTGTAGATCTCACCTTCTCACACGCCACGATTGGTTGATTATGTACCAGACCTGCATGCTATTGGTCAAACTCCTTTGGATGTTTTAGGCAATATAGAAATCCTGGCAAGGACGCGTCCTGGGAAAAAGGGCTCATATGGTCACCCTAACCACAGTGAAATGTACTTTTATATCAGATAGGATGCCATTATGCAGTACTGGGATCATAAACTGGTATTTCACCTGAAAAGCAGGCAAACAGATGTTAATCCATAATGAACATGTGCTAAAGAGCAAAACACTGTGCAAAACAAAAATCCACTGATATTTCTGTCTGGATTAGATTAAAGTCTGCATGAAATTTACAGTGTATGATGTAGCTGTCCATCTGTGTAAACAATGTGCAAATAATTAAACCAAAAAGTACACGATTTATAAAGTTATTGGCTTCTAAAGTAAGGAGTCGACTCAGTCGCTGAAACGAGTCGTTATAGATTTCAAATCCTTTGCCCATCTCTATGTACGTCACTAGGAGCACTTTGCATAATAATCTCCGCCTACTGTCTTGAGAGAAACGGTACTCTGACCTGCCCCACCCCCCACACAGACGCTCTGTTTGGTGTGAGAGCATCATGTCGAGGAGACCGTTTGTTTTATTTTCACTGCCAAAGAATGAAGATCAGAAGAACCAATGGCTAAAATTCATTTTCACCACAATACCAGAGCAGTACAACAAATCCCTTTTGTTGTGTTCACAACATTTCACTGATGACTGTGAGTACAGCGGGATTTTCAAAGCGTTTGGCCATAAAAGATGGTTCATTGCCAACTTTATTTAGAACGAGCATCTCCGAATCACAACGCAAAGTATGATTTTGAAGTTATGTGTCTGTTTTCTCCCGAGCGTCTTATCAGTATGTGTGCTGTCTGCAGCCTTTGTTTGTGCTGATCGTCATGTACAAACACCTCATTAAAATGAAGTGTAACTCCGTGAATACTCAACGAAGAGACATGAGAGAGATATCTATAGAAAGCTTGACATGTCTACTTTAAAACTTAACAAGTGCTGCTAACAGATATTCTGTGATAAAGTAATCCATATTGAAAACAACGCGATGTCTGTTTTTCATGTCTCCCTTCGTTATGTGACCACGCCCCCGCGCTGAACGTGCTATTCAGATTCAAACTGAAGCGCGCAGCTTGAATACACCCACGCAGAAGAAAAAGCAGCGAGGCTGTTCAAGTTTTTTATTTTACTGTTTTCTTCGCGATGAGAGGAATGAGACATAATTCACCCCAAACAGATGCTAACACATAGTTTACCGTGGAGGTGTGTGCGGAACAACCAATCAAACCTGACTATGTTAGTTGACCAATCAGAACACAGTATGCTACCGAAAGGTGGGGTTTAAGGAAACTGAATCTTTTGAACAGCTTCGCGCGAACCGTTTGGGGATCTCTGAGAATTGAGGTAATTTTAAAATGATATTTTGACAAAATGACAATGTTTTTTAACCTTGGATGGATTTAAACCTAATGTACTTATAAACTTATAAACAGTGATAGGAAGCTTAAAATTTTCATCTTACTGGCTCTTTAAACATTCACTTTTGTACTAATCATTTATCATTTATATTTTTCTTTATATTTTTCTTTTTTTTTGAGTTGCCAAACTTCTCTCTTTTGGCACACCATAACAAAGTTTGTTAGGTCAGTGGGTGGCAAACATGAGTTATTTTGTGCCAGTTCAAACACATTCGTCTACACAGCAAAAGCAATTTGTTTGAATGCATTTACGAAAAGTGAACAAGCTCAAAACATTTTAGGCCACATCTGAACCTGTATTTAAACAGCCATTGGTACAGATCTCAAGCAAAGACTAAGAGAACCAAACAAGCCTTCTGAACAGACCCTATGGCCAGCTTCAACTCCCCACCAAATGCTGGCATGATGTATCCTGATCTTCAAGGAGAACAAACTAGAAGAAATATACTGAAAGATCTGCTTCATGATGGATCCTGGAATTAAACCACACTATAAGGAGAACTAGTTATTTGGGGACAGTTAATATTCAGCAATATTATTGACTTAATTGCACAGAGGCTATGGATGAAAAGTAAACTACATAAATAAAGGTGACTTGACTATAGCATTATTGACTTGCGATCAGACTGATAAAAATGCATTTTAACAAATGTAAAAGGTGTGAAAAGAGTCTAAGAAGACGTCCTGAGTTAATAAAAATATAATAATAATTGTTAGGAAAACTGTAGACATAAATGCAGTGATTAGTTATCACTTGGGGTGAAATGGCACATGTATTTTTTGAAAATTGTTGGTATAAGTCTTTAGGTTCGGTATTTGTCCAGAACAAATCATGAAAAAATTTCAGGAAATTCAGCCATACATGCCATTTTGGCACTCTTTGGGGTGATAGATCGCTGTATAAATGGCTCAGTTCTAACGGCAGCATGGAGCACGAGTAACCGCGATCATCCCTTCCTATATACAGTATATAGATAGATAGTTTTTTTTCCCTCCAGCTGTAAGAAACCTTACCCAACCCTGACGTCAAAACTGAGGTATTTACCAAACCATAACTTAAATTTGTAAGTTCACTTTAAAGAGCAGTTTACTTTAGGAAAACTAGAGAAGCACAAAAACTGAATAATTGCTTAATGTCCACTAGAATGGCAGAAAAGATTATATTTAGTTTCAAGACATTTCCCCCCAAAATGTAATAGATTCCCATTTTAGACTTGTTAACTTGCACAAATCAGACCATAGTACAGCATGTGCCGGTTTGGGCTGGCCTCATTGAGCTAAAGGTAATAGCTGAGTTTAAAACAGTTTGAAATGAGTCTGTCACTCGGGAGACAGCTGCAGGATGCGGTTAGGGGGCCCCAAGTTCCTTGTGTGTGTGTGTGTGTGAGTTGGGGGTGGGGAACATGTCAGGGATCATGAAGTTTCTGAGCAGAACACACAAGCACTGAAGGATCTTAGGCTACGTTTACATGACAACGATGTAGTCAAAAAGAGAAAAAGTATCTACCTTGCGTTTTTAAAAAGTTTTTACGTTTAAACTTATCCATGAAAATGGCCAAAAACGCTGTATTACGTATGCCGGGCCAGTAGTTGGTGCTGTCACCTTGTTAGTAAACAGTACCTGTAGAGAAGTGATGATGACTATATGTTGTATTTGATGCATCTCTGCTGTTGATTGTAATATTGGTGAAGTAAATCCACACTTTGCTGAAGAAGCATTAGCAAACTCTTGAGCAGCAACGACAGTACCATGTACTCCGCCATTGTTGTGTATGTTTGTTCATTCTTGCATTTAAAATCGACACGTATTGCGCATGTCTACTTCCCTACACATACTACGCACATGCATGACACCATTGTTTTCAAAGATTGCCATTTGGGGTGTTTACACGGAAATGATAACTTGCACTTTGTAACCCGTTTTCAAAAATATTAGTTTTCAATCCCCAAAATGCTGTTGTCGAGTAAACAAACAGGCAAACTTTTAGTTATTTTTAGCTGAAAACGTCATATAAACAGCCCCATAGTAGACAAACTGAAGACAAATGCTTGTTTACCAGAACAAAGGCTTGACCAATTGGTTGAAAATCACAGAAAGTTAGATATACCCATATGATTGCATTAAAAATTATATGTTAGTAACACCAATTACAGTCTGTGAGTATGTGTGGGGAATGTAGATTGAAAAAAAAAAAATCCCTAGTCTTTTGAAATGTTATATTGTCACTGTATCATAAGTGGAAGTTTAAATTCCGGAAGAGGCTATCTGTAAATCCAATCAATCAACACCCAAAGATCTTTCAAAGAGTGACTGAAGAGGGTTGCAAACTAGTATTAACTTTATTTTAATTAAACAACCTGTTAAAAACCAAGCAGACAGTAATTCTGCGAATGCAGACTGTGTGGAATGTGAAGGGCTATAGTTAAACCCCCAAAAACTGGTGAAAAAAGACATGCATGAATTTCCTTGTTTAAGTAAGTTTTAAATATGTGATTTTGTTAAGAATTGCAAACTTGTAAAAAACTACAAGGTGGGTAAATGATTCATGCTGGATTTCAGCAGATAACCAATGCATATTCATGTATGTGCTTTACTGATCATTATTGTATTGTGACCTAGAATAAATGTCTTTCAGCTACTCTCTCTCTGCTCCATTGACAGAATTGCTCAGACTTCCTATTGCCACCGAATGCATAATACATTAACTATTAAATGTGTACTGCTCAGCAGGTACATAATAAATTGATCAAAAGTGACAGTAAAGACATCTACAATGTTAGATTTCTATTTTCTGTTCTTTTAAAAAAAAAGTACTTTCAACATTGATGATCATGAGAAATGTTTCTTGAGCAGCAAATCAGCATTAGAATAATTTCTAAAGGATTACATGTATTTTAATTAAAATTAATCCAACCTTGCCAAGCATTTAAGACCTTTTTTTATGTCCCTTTGTATTATGTTTGTTCACAAAACAGTCTGACACACATTCCTTTGACTTCTCTATTAACGTTTGTGCCTTATCCAGTTCATTGCCAGGACCTGGAAACATTCCTGGAGCAATCATCTTCACAAAGTGGAGTTTAGCTGCCAGTAATAATGGAAGATGGGGATTTTGACAATCTGATTTATGACACTTAACTACAGCAACAGAAAGACTTTCCTCAAGTCCCAAAATCAATATTTAGACAAGGTTTATGTGATCTCATCAGGTTTACAACTATAACCAGAAGATCAAATCTGTCTAACATTACAAGATCTAGATGATCAGTGAATGAAATCACTAGTGATAATTACAGCCAAAAAGCCATTTGACAGATGGCTCAAAACATAAACAAAATAAAAGATTTTTGGGAGGAGATCTTAGAATATTTGTCTAACAATTAGCTGCAATGATTATAGTTACCAATATATTGTTAAATTAATATATGGGTGTATCACATACCTGGACTTAATTCATGAGAGTGCCTTACTTTTGATTATAGTTTAGATAAGCAGGATAAGTTTGACATAGCTGTCAATTTCCGTGTCCGAAAGTATCTAAATAAATGGGAGCTGGGTAAATCCAATTTTTATCTTAGTTGTGTAAAAGATGCAAAATTGTTATCAGTGTATAGATGACCATTCTTGACTTTTTTTATTCACTCTTTTTATCAGTAAAATTAGAATTTTTTTCCTACAATCCCTTTAAATGTAGATCATTTTCACAAACCCTTGCTCTGTGTTAAATATGGAATTATTGTAAGGATACATGTTTCTTTGTGTTGATGGGATAATAGTTCCAGAGAACAATCTGTGCTTGCTTTATGTGCCTCTCTGCTCACATTACATTCCACTGAAACTGACCCATTGTCTCTCTATGTAATAACAATCAAAGCATCCACGATTCACAGATGTGTATGACTCTATAACATAAACTACTCAAGATCATAACATTTCAACAAAGAGTTTCATTCTTTCCCTGAAATCACTCTATTTTGTCTGTTATATGTCTACCTTCAGCATTCCAACAAATCATAGTTGTTGCTTTTGTTATTTTTTCCTTCTTCGAACTATAATAGAAACCATACTTGGCCAAACAGTTCTCAAATTTAAAAAAAGCTTTAACTTGTCTGAATTTCTGGCACATTCATTTTGTGAATTATTTCAAATATTGCAGCTCAATTTAAATGTAATATCCAATAAATAAACAACATAAAAAAGTATGAATTTGGCTATTTATGGCTATTTAGTCTAGATAAACTACTCTAGACTGGTTTCATAATCAATATGATGCTTAAATCTAAGTCCTGAACGCAGTGTTTAGAAATCAAAATCAATTTGTGGTGTTGCTCTCTTGTTTATTAC
Organism: Carassius gibelio; assembly: GCF_023724105.1. Classification (NCBI taxonomy): domain Eukaryota; kingdom Metazoa; phylum Chordata; class Actinopteri; order Cypriniformes; family Cyprinidae; genus Carassius; species Carassius gibelio. Next base: position 23,435,681 of record NC_068403.1, on the reverse strand, counting down.
CACAGGCAAACACATGCGTAATTCTTTTATAAATGAAAATTAATACTTTAATACTTTAAATTAATTCAGAAAGTGAGCAATAACTTGATCAAAATTAACAGTAAATGCATTTAGAATTTCTATTTCAACATATACATTTGACAAAAATAATGTTTCAAATAAATGTACTATCTTTGTTTTTATATAGATGTTGTTTTAAATACTGTGCATTTCCAGAGTTAGTTAGTAGTGCAAACAATACTAACAAATCACTGCATACTCCTAAACAATGCAGCCAACACAGCTGATCTAACTCCATGACTCTCATCCAATAATGGTGTAATAAAATTTCAGTCGTACACCATTTTAAATATGACATCATACGTGGCTTGGCCAAGTCTCCAATGTACTGTGCTGACACCATAATGAGCAGCAGGGCCCGTGAATCTCTGCAGGACTCTGCTTGGTGACAGAGTAAAGTAAAAATGCGCCCTAAGCAGAGGGTTTTCCCTAAAATAATCCAGCTCACTGCAGGCACGATTCAGCACTCGACATGTGGCTCTCATTCCCGCCCAAACCGCCACTGCCACTGCTGCCAAAATCTAAAACCCAGGCCATTAGTGAACAGAAAGAACCAGCTAAAGCACTTCTAGCCTGGCTGGGGGAGACAAGTTCTGTAGCATGACATTTACTGATGAAATTGTCTGATGTAAGAGAGCACACGGCCAATCTATAACAGCAAGAGTCTAAACAATTCAGATATGATAACCTTTCAAAGCTGCATAGGCCACAGGGCAACAAACACATCACAAAACTCATCCCCATCCAAATATGTAAGCTTGGAATGACTTTGTGTTTTGCACAAAGCCTCTTAAACTTTGAGTTGGGGCGGCACAGGAAGAGGCCAATCACTTTTAGAGCGTGTTTTAGAATCAATGGGTTCATTTGGGGGGAATTCAAGTACCTCCCCCTCCCCCAATCTTTACTCTTGACTAACTCTTATGTTATGTAAAAAAAAAAAAAAAAAAAAAAATGAATTCATCTTTATCTAATGGATGTGTTAGTATGAGTAGGTAGCAGACTTGGGTGTAAGATTTGCTCTAATTGAAGGGGAATGGAATGGGAATTTGACTGATGGGAAGTCTTGAACCGGAGAAAGTGCTTCCCTGTTATTGTTTGTCCACCTTGGGTTTCAGATGGAGAGATGTCAACAAACCCACTTTCGTTCAAACCAGAAACAAACCACAGCCTGAACACTGGATAAGGCCAGCTTTTAAACGCTTGTGTTTAAAAAAAAAACTAACTATCTTTTATTTCCTCTCCCTTTTTTCTTGTACATCAAGTAAATTAATTGGTTAATGTTTTTCCACCATATATTATGTTGTTGTTGTTTTTTTGCACATTGTTTAGAATTTATAGCTTGCCATTCCCTTCCAATTCCTTTTTTTTATTATTATTTCTTTTTTAAATGTGGTATCCACGTTAAAATTGGTGGCTGGAAACAGCAAACGTTTTTAATTATAATGTATAAAATATCTTATTTAAATAAGGCAAATTATGTATACTGCAGAACATGTTTTTTTTATTGTAATATATATATATATATATATATATATATATATATATATATATATATATATATATATATATATATACTATAGTTTATAAGAAAATACTTTTTCAGTTTTCCTGCTACAAAATTTCATGTTTAATTCAGTGTGTTACTTGCCATTTGGAAAATTACTAGAAATTTCTGAGTGAAAATACTTTTTCCACAAAAAGTTTGTGTATGAACAAACTCCTCTGTAAAAATTATAGATAGGAAAACAACTAGTGAAAGTCTGTTGTAAGTAAGAGCTACTGAAGCAAAGATTTCTAGCTCAGCGTGTGCAAAATCACATCTGTTTGCATCAGATTTTATTTACAGTACATATCTTTAAAGTTTAAAAAAATAAACATTTATTTCATTCTACAATGTATAAAATGCAACTTCACAAATGTTTTTGTAATAAAAAAGCATGCAACACTTCATTTCAGCCTGTGGATATTTCTGATCTGAGACAAAGGCCGAGCAGAGATTACTTCACTCGGGCTGCACATGTGGCCAGCACTGCCCCAGACGACCCAGATGTTGTTTTTAATGTGTTCGTGGAGAGAGAGTGCTAAGCATAGCAGCTCCAAACGCCATTGTTCGCACCAAAGCGGAATTAGATTTCTAAACTACAGTACCCCTAATGCAGTGCATTAGCCGGCAGCCTTAGGGCTGGGCAGTTTCCCTTTTATAAAGAAATACATTTTACTATACTGTTCTGCCATGGTTTAATTATCGCTGCAAAATTCACAGAATGTGAGTGCTATGGTCAAAACATAATTTCCATCAAATGCAGGTTTACAAAGAAGAAACAAAGAGTGCAGTGGAATGCAAAAGCTACTTCTCTATGGTTGATGTTTGATATTTTCTGCTGTTATTTTCTGTTTGTTTGTTTTTTAAAACATTTACTGTTTAATAATTTCCTACTACTTGTGATGTACTTTGTTATTTTGAATTTAAATTGTCTTTTGAGTTGAGCTCTAAAACGAAATATCTACATTTTAGCCAAAAATTTTTTTTGAATTTTTTTCTTATTTAATTTCTGAACATGTAGGATACGAGAAGAGTTCATTTGTAAAAACAGATAACTCTGTTTTTTTTCTTTTTTTGTGTGTGTGTTTTTATTGTTATCATGTTTTATAAAAAAAAATATATATGTATTATTATTATTATTGTGTTAGTTAGCTGTATTGTTTTGTTCTTTTTTAACCTAATCAAAATAACCCAACTGCAGTTTGATTGAGATTAATTGGAATGCATAATATGACTTTTGAAAATTATCGGAGTTATCTGTTTTTACAAATCAACTGTTCAACTGTCATTTGTACCACTGTAAACTGGTTTAACAAAAATTTTAATTCTTGAATCTAGATTAATTTGATCTCAACCATTTAATTAGAATAAGTTATTGCTGCACCACCTCATTAACAAAATCTGACACCATTACCAAACATTCTATATTGTTAGAAAAACATAGTTTAAGTGACGGAAGTGCAACAAAGTCACTACGTTTCAGGAAACTGTTTGGCTAATTAATTTTTCCAACAATACATACAAACAACAGCTACATTAATCAGCTTTAATTTTTATTTAAAAACTCTCCCTGTCCACACTAATGTTTTCATGCTTTTCCCAAAGCTTTCAAATTCACATTAAAAACTTCTGAAAACGTTAAACTCACCTTATAAAACGGATAGTTCCTGTCCTTGATTCTGATTGGTTGAGCTGTGTTTGAAGCTGTTGTAAATTACACTAAAAACATACACCATACATCCAAACGACTTACAGTGCATTCAGGCTATATAAATTTATACTACTAGTACTAGTACGTGTGTTCCCTGGGAATTGAACCCACAACCTTTTGCACTGCTAACACACTGCTCTACCACTGAGCCACAGGAACCACTTCTGTGTGTTACTCGGCAACCACTTTTCTGGAACCACAACTGTTTCTGACGGACTACATTGTTTGGTGAAAGAATACTGTTTTTATTTATATCATTAGATCTTATTTGCTCTGTTTTATTCTGTGAAACCTTACTACATATATGGAATAACCGTTTTATTAAAGCAATCATGAACCACGGCTTCTTGGGGCTTATTGCTTTATTACTGTGCATGTATAAAACCTGAGATGATACAAATGGAACACTTCGACATTTCAACATTTTCATGTTTTAGTGAACTATTCAATGAACTTCAATGCAAGATATCTGTTCCTCACATGAGACAAAGAACTAACAGTACAGGAGGTTCAAGACCAAGCTTTTGAAGTCTCCAGCCAAGTCACATATCACACAATGGTATAAAAAAGGATTCAGTGTTCAGTGTAGCACTTCAAAATGTCCTCTTTTGTATCACTTACAGTTGAAACAACATGAGGGTGATTAAATAGCGTGACACTTTACAACTCTCACATCCATCCTCATAGAACGGAAATTGGTCTTTTTAGCATTTTAGCAAATTCCACATTTCATCACCTACATCAGCAGCCGATTCCAACCCTGCTTTGCGTACACAACTACAGCTAGGTTTACATTCAATTAACATGTCTGTGTTGCGACTCCCTGTGCCAGGAAGCATGGGGGAGGAAGCATATCTGAGTGAAGATCTAATGCTCTGCTAAGTGAAGCGGAAGCAGGATAAGGCCAACGCTCAGAGAGCCGAGCAGCAGAAATGGGCCTAGCAATCTCCTCACATCAGCCTCAGTCGGATGTGCCAATCAGAGGATACTAACGAGATGATTTTATGGTTCGGCTGCCCCCGCCCCTCGGCCCTGCTCATCCACACTCATGCTCTGTTTACGCTGGGGGGCACCGGGGTGCCATCTTGGGCACAACTCACATCTATTCCATCTGACTGCTCACTGTGCTACACAATCATGCATATGGACACGCATTTGAATGCAAAGGCATGGCGAGAATGTTCCCATCTCGACAGAGGCCTGCTTTTCTGCGGACCAAAAAGGCGTCAAGAGAAACAAGAGGAAAAGGAGTTATATGGCCGTGGGCGAGACGTTAGATAAGAATGAAAGTGTTTGGTTCCGTTCCCAGCGTGGCTTTGTCGTCATGATCGGGGGAACAGAATAAAGCGTGATGGCGCTTCACATCACCTCGGAGATACAGTACGACTGCAGCCTTATCTGTAACATCTGAACAGCAATAGAAAACAATAGCAGACTATAAAACCAGGCTGAGGGAGAAAGACCAACTGAACATGTAGGGAGGAGGACATTTCACAATCTTCGAGTAGCAGAGTACCTATTTATGTCTGATATGATAGTTTGAAAAATATTTTTACCACAGTTGCTAACAGATATGATAGACGATTTTCTAATTTGCAGTGTTACTATTGAGACAGTGCTTTATTGTTGCAAGTTTTGACAAAAATTTCTGTCCATTTTACAAAAATTGCAATCATTATAGTCAACAGCAACCATATTTTAGCGTCAAACTGTATTCAACCGACCAAATTTGAAAACATTTTTAATCGTAAACTTATCATTTATTTAAAAGTATTAAATTTACAACAACAAAAAAATACTAAAACAAAACACAAATTATATATATTATATACACAAAATTATCATAAATATGAAAAAGTTAGTACATTATTGAAAAATTAATTCTTTAAAATAATGTATGTGAAATTACGTAGTTATTTGTTGTGTGTTCTCTTATGCAATCCCTCGGAAATCTTAGTTAAACATGGAAAGCTCATATTCAACCCAAACCAGGTTACTAGATATACAACATGTCAGTGACGTCATCTGGTGCAAATCATCACGTGTCAAATTTTAATATCTGCATTCACAAATTAGATAATGTTTAGATCTTACTGTTGTGAATTTTCTTCGAGATTGTTATAATTCTCCATGTTTTGGAGACAGATTTACATTTATATATACAAGAATACATGTAGTGTTGTTACACCAGTAGTATATTCAAAACGTTGGCTGTGCTTATTTTAAGTTCACCTGTAAATTGTTTGTTCAAATTAATGTAGTTAAAAATTATGCACATTTCAAACCCTATTTGTAAATTAAATTCATCTCCAATCCTTTTTATATTGTGTCAGTTTTATTCATTGTTAATTGAATGCTAGAAAAAAAACACAAAATAACGTTTACAGTTACGTTATGGTACGTAGTATTCAGAAGGAGATGGGGAATCTCTAAAATTGTAATTGTTTTTGAATTATTTTATTTATTTTTAGTGAATTGGAGTTAAAACTCCCACCTAGGTGATACTACTCCAATAACAGACCAAAATAGCCCTAAAAATAATATCTTTAAAATATTGCCAAGTAACATTGCAAATAACATCAGAGCAGGACTTTAACTGTAAGCGCATACGCAAAACAAAGGGAACTATAACATGTTAATGTCCAAAAGGTTCCGAGGATTCACGGTTTTTTCTTTTCCTGATGTTTTTGTATTATTCAAGTTTTATATAGCCCACGTTTTTAAAGATGAAAATACAGTTACAACATGTTTTTTCTTTTGATTTAGTCAATTTGGTTTTGCATCAAACACAATGTGATTTTCGTCAATTGAGATCTGACAGCAACAGTGCATTTTTCCGCTTGGGCGAGTGCTTCGCGGACAGCTTACCTTGCGCATGAAATTAGCTGCAGGCCAGTAAACCAATGAGAACGCGCTACAATCCTGACGAGTCACAGCGATAGAGCGGAGGCGCCAAAGCTGCAGAGAATCCACTCGCCCGGAAGCTTCTGTAACTGACGTCGATTTACATAAACTTACTGCCGTTTGGCAAATAAATAATTTTACGTACTTATTCCTAACTCTTTAAGCTTAAAGTTACATTTCAAATGACAAGGGATTAATTTATAATCATGTTTTGTATTAATTATTCTGTGAACTTATCCTCTGAAATGGCCTGTGTATGCAGAGTATTCGCAGCTTATATGGACGGAACGCCACTGATGTATATACATGATGGTTTTATGTGAGCTAATTAACTTATTTTTTTGTAAACAGCGCATTTAAAAAATTATTGTTATGTTCCTTTCATCTCATATTTATAACTGTCAACAAAAAGCCAGTCATCAGAAAACATTCTACTGTTAAAATTATGCTTTAAGTAAAATCAATACTTTTGAACCATTTAAATTACCAACAGAAAAGATGGAAAACTAAATAAAACACTAGAGAAAATTTTGGATTGTTTTAATGCAATTCTGAAGACAGACCATATTTGTCCTCCATTTTGTAACAATAACAATAACAAAACATGTTTTTCTGTGTGTTATTTCAGTATTTCTGTTTTTTTTTTTTTTTTTTTTTTTTGCATTAAATGAGAAACACAGCACTGAAAGAAGCTGGCAACCAACATCCCTGCTTCCTAAACCTCACAACTTGACACTTTTATTGAGGCAAAATAGCCAAGCAAGATTTGCAACTCTGACTATTCTTGTCCGCAGCAACTAAATAGTTTTTTCTCTTTCTCTTTCTCTTTCTCTCGCTCTCTCTCGCTTGCTCACAATGATTAGTGTTAGGACTGACAGAGTGCAGCAGTCCTGCCCTGCCCCGGCCAGAACAGTAGTCTGGAATACTGAGAGATTCTTCTTTCAGCAACCTCAAAACCAACCAATCACAGCACTCTAGCCCCGGGCCTGGCCTCAGCCAGCCAATAGGAGGAGCTTCTTTCTGTCACCTGACAGAATGTGCCCCTGTCCATCAACCGAGTCATATATAGCTCGTTCCAGCAGCCTGAGACAAGGCTGTGAGTGTGTGTGGGACCGGCTGAGGACTCTGTCTACCTACAGTTTGCTTTGTAACTGACTGCGTGTGCTTGGTTCGGGAGCAAATGCAGAGGGGCAAATGAGTGTGAGAGAGGCAAAGAAAGATGAGAGAGAGAAAAATATGTACGGAGGAAAGACTGATTTTTCTGGAAGTTAACTCATATTGCACTCAAGAAGGGACTCGAGATTTTGGAAGCTACTTTTTGATAGGAAAAACATTTTTGGTCTCTAATATTCTCAAAACAGCAAGTGGGCTTTGGTGACCTTACAGTGAGGGGTAAGTACTTTAATCTCATTTCACTTCCTAACCTCTTATTTTTTTCAAATTCTATCCCTTTGTTGTGGCTCAAAAGTCGTTTGGAGTGTGACGCGGCAATGTGCCGTGCGCTTTCACTCTGCCAGAGTTCATTCAGGGCATTCCGCCGTTATGTGCTTGTTTGCTTTTCTGTTATCTGAGTTCTGAATGAGGGCTTACGCTTTTCACATGCAAAGCTCCCGGGCCAGACCGCGTCCAGACGGCCGTCTGAGAGAAAAAGTGTGATGATCCCTATTAGTTCCACTATCCCCCTAGTCATACCGCTGGGACAGACATGAGAGAGGGTTGTGAATGAGCTGGATGGCAGGTTTTCGTGGCCTTGTCCTAGTTGGAGAGTTTCTCCATCCGGTCCACTGCGGGACGGTGCGATGTGGCCGAGAGCGTTCAGAAGTGAGGAGGTGTGTGTGGTGGGGGGGTTAAAAGCAGACAGCAAGACAAAAGCATCAGACCCCCTCCAGACAGACTAGTCCAAGCTTCATCGAGGCTTGGAGCTGTTTGGGGTCAGCCGGTTGCTGGGAGAGAGAGAAAGATGGGGTGAGCGATGGGGCCCCCAAGGGTTAGAGGTTGCCAGACTCTTGCTCTCTAAATACAAAAAGGAGCAAAGAATTTGATGCTGCATGAAGCTGGATTCTCACTGTTTTGGTTTGTGCTGGGGTGTGATCGGGCAGATTTGTACAAGGCAAAAAAAAGAGTGCAGTGAGTTCACTTTAACTGCTAAAACAAGAGGGAGGGAAAAGGTCTGTAATTATGACAAGAAGCCTGTGTTTTTTCTTTGTGCGTGCGAGTGTGTGTACGTGTGGGTGGGGGTCACAAGGGTAGGAATGTATTGAGTGACAGCAAATGTTGTCTGCCTATTTTTCCAATGCTTTTGTCCAAAGGTCTTAATCCACAGAGACAAGAAGGGGCATTATTGAGTCCTCAAAGCATCACTAAATAGTTAAACGAGCCAGTGGTTGAAAATATTTATTCCTGGATAATCAAACAAACCAGCAACACCGGCATGATTCTAATCTTCACAGGAACCAGTCTGACGCAATAAAACGTGTTTATGTCCAAGAATGTCCTGCTCAGGATACAGACAGTGTTTATGGCAGACGCTGTGAATTACCCAACATGTAGAGTCTTGTTCAGTTGTACCAATACAGGCAGGAACACACTCGCTCAACCTTTCCCCCCACCTTCACTCACAGAGCATTTGACTGATCTGCCACAAAAAATCCCATCAAAGATCATATCACTGCTTGATGTCTTTGAGTTAAGAAGAGACAAGTCCCACGCTTGAAAAAAAAAAAGATTCATAGTCTCCAGCCAGCCAATACAAAGCTCCACATGCATACACACTCTGTGCGCAAGATTATCAGACAGCTCTGAGTCTGGGGGGATGGGACGTCAGGGGCGGGAGAGTGTGGGACAGGATATGGAAGTCTTTGATGCGACTGTAAGGCGGAGAGGAAGAGTGCCCTAATCAGACCCACTGACCAACATTCTGTAAAATTGTCTTAGTGACATGCATACACATAAAAAACGCTTCCTCCCATCATCCGTTTTCATTCTCAATATAATACGCCGGCCTAATCCATTGGCGGGAATCCTGTTTGGCCCTCTCACCCCTGCTCTGATTATACACCAGACAGGAGAGAATAGGTCAGCCTATTGTGATTTGGCCAGACCCGCAGATTACGGCACCCCTCCATCGCAGATGTGCCGCTGCGGTTTAGCATGACGGTTGTGTCACACATCTGTTCACTGTTCCTCTACTCTCTCCAGATAGATCGAACTGAGAAAAGTGAATGTTCAGAGAAATGGCACGCTGTAAATATCATGTCAGCTTTTCAAGTGCAGCGTTGTAACGACACTGTGGAGGTGAAATTACGAGTTCACCATCATCTATGCACAGTTTCAGCGGCCACTTGAGGTGTAAGCCGTACAATCCTTCAGTAGTTTATGGTCTTCTCGCAGCCAGAGACTACATGAGCGTGTGAAGTCATAAAGAAATACCTTTTTGCCCTCTCTGAAGTTAAGAAGGGAAAGTGGGTAGGCTCCATTTCAGATGATAAAAATGACTTTTATTCAATGCAATGTGAATACTGGAGTGAGCAATCTTATGATTATGTGCAGAAAAATGTATTTATGCCCAAGTGGGTTGGCCATCACCTGGTATGAAACAGACATAATTAATCTTGGATTGTCAAAATCAAAGCAGATTTTATTATACCAAGACAGCTAGGGTTGCAAACCTGAATATCTTTTTTAAAGAATATTAGGGCAAAAAGCTTTTTCAAAACCATTCTTCAAAACATCTCACAGAAAAACAAAGTCTTTTAGGGGCCAACTATACTTTTAATGGGGTTAAGTGTTTAATGCGTCTTGGATCATAAAGTGAGTCCTTTTTTAACCAGGTATCATTCAAATCCTTTGATTCCTTTGTCAGTGCCGCTTACTCCTAAAACACTCAGAGAAGTGGCTCTTAGGTTTGAATTCGGCATGCAACATGCACTTATACAATTCACTCCACCTTTGCTTCTAAAATCAATAAAAAGGGTCAAAAACTGCACCTAGTTTGTTCATAGTTTGTTTGTGTACATCAAGTAGATCAAATCCATTTAGTGATGTGGAGAAAGACACAGGAAGGGATTGAGCTGTGGAAGATTGCAGCCTCAGCAGAAGATAAGGACTGAAGTTCCTCTGTAACACATTACTAAAGCACCTCACACTCGCTGAAGGAGCGAAAGGTGTGTGGTTGAGTGTGCATGAGACAAGCGGAGACGGGAGTGAGAGAAAGATGAAACAGTGGAGCCAGGAGTGAAGACGGCAGCATGAGAAGGGGAGTGTGTATGATAATGCTCTTAACCCACACAAAGGGATGAGAGTCGGAGCTGTGGCACTGCCAGCACTGTGGTTAATGCTTTCCGAGGGCCTGTCAAACCGCTCGCTCGCTCTAATCCACTGAGCTTTAGTCGCTCTTTGAAATGTGAATGGAGAAGCCTCCTGATTTCTTTAAGATCAACCCGCAGTCATCGTCAGGGTGTCAGCATCTTTCTCGGAATGCAGAGAAACGCTTAAGTTAAGTACTTTACAAGTGCCTCATTAGCCAAGTCGACCTAAGAGTCGCGAACGTGCAGCGTTTATTGAGTGTATTGGATGGTAATGTATGCAAACCACTTAGAATACAAGTTTTGTCACATCAAGTCGGCTAGGATGTGCACATTTTCCATGTTTAATTGACATCATTTGATAACCTGCCATATCAAAACTGACATTAACGGTAATGTGAAAACAAACACAGTAGACACAGTAAATCGCTCACACATGGACAAAGGGATACGTCAACATTTAGTAATCGTAATTGCCCCACAGCTTAAGCGTATCAATTTTACTCTTTTCCACAGCCGCATTAGCGAGACGCGCGTGTGTGTGGCGATAAAGAGCAATCGGACGTGAGCTATGGAGATTAGCCTCAGTTTGAAGCAAACACTGTGGCAGCATGGTGACTACAGAACAGATTAAACCCGGATTAGACCTCCAAATCAAGTGTCTGTTATATGTGTGTTAAGATATTATTTGGCTCCACACATCTTTAGACAAACACTTATTTAGTGGCGTATCACCTCATCAAGGTTACTTTATGCTTTATTCAACTTCAAATAGTAGCTATGTGTAGAAAATAATGAGTTTTCATGGTTTTTCTGAACATTATATGTATTTTTTTTAAATACACTTTGTGTTTACAAAATTATAAGACCAATCAAAATCCAGTATGCAAATAGATGCAAGAAAGAAAGCCAATTGCAAAAAATGATAAGATGAGTCATTTTTTTTGTATTCAGAATGTTATGATGTAGTCTTTCATTTTGAATGTTGGATTTAATTTTTTCAATTTTATTTAGTTCTAGTTTTATCAATGTAAATGTTTGCAAATGGATCTTTAAATTTGTATCTTACATTTCTTAAAAAAGCCAAAACATACATTTATTTAATATTTATTTAATACAGAAGAAATCTTTATGTTGTAGAATATCAATGCAGTCTTGTTTGGTGCATTCCTCATTTCAGAGGTGTCTGTTTTTTGACACTTGCAGTAAATAGGTCAGTGTCTAAGTGACTGTCTCTCTCTCTCCCACAGAACGCCTCGCGAGTTTGACTGACGAAGATACACGCTGATGGAGAAGTGAAAGTCGTTCGGCTCTGACTCTGAACAATGAGCTCCGACAGACAGCCGCCATCATGGAAATGTCACGGCCAACATCAGAGACCCGGCAGCCTCCTCTTTCATTCCCTTAATCCACAATCCCTCCTCTCCTCTCCTGAGCAGCATACATATTCAGCAGCTCAAGTCCTCGCCATTCTAATGAGGCCTAGACCAGCGGGCTATGAAAGAGAGGAGAGATACGGGTGGGTGGGTGAGTGAGTGGGGGGTTTTAAGAGAGAGGAGAGACCGTCTTTGAACTCCCAAAGAAAGAGAGAGACGGATGAGAGATGAAGATGAATAGATGGATGGCTGAAGTGATGAGAGAAGGAGTGAGTGAAGAGACAGATCAAATGCTTCTGATTCTTTCCTGTGGTCTTTACACAGCAGGGTTAGTTGTGTTCGGTTTAAATGCTGCTTTAAGAGAGCGTCCTGTTATATTTCATCACTTGATTCACTTGACACACTTAAGGCTGAAGTCTGTCTTTATGTTTGAGTTTAAAGGGATCCTTCACCCAAAAAGACAGTTCTATCATCATCCATGTTGTTCCAAACCTTTATGACTTCGTTTGTTCTAAAAGTTGCTGAGCAGAACATTCTCGCCACACTGTTCTGTACTTATGTGACCACAGGTTAGCAATGATATAAGAGTGATTTTATTTTTCAACAAATACGCCGATACTTATAATTTCAGGGAGGTCTTTTGGTTTGTCAGACCATTGGCAGATGAGGAGTGTTTGGAAAGATTATTTTTGCTTTCTTTAGGCATAAGTACAAGAAAAACAAGACCAAAGGAAAAAAAAAGAAAGCAATAACTTTAGAAGTTAACTTTCTGCAATGAATTACATTTGCATTTACATATGCTTTTTAACAGAAGCTATTATCCAAAGCGACTTATAAAAAAAGAGGAAAAGCAATTCGTCAACGACTAGGTACTAGCCCTGAACCTACCCCTACCCTTAAACCTAACCCTACCCCATGTAGTTACCTTGTATTACCAGAACTTTCTTAGATAAATACACTTTAAGTACACAGTAAGTACATGTACTGTAAAATAAAGTGCAACCCAAGGACTGATTCCAAATTATAAACACCTGTCTGAATTTTAGGTGTATTTTAGAAACAGAAACATAAAGAAAATTTCTAAATATTTGTATATATCATATACAAATAGTATATCATATTTATTCGGAATTGCGGTATAATATCTGCATTCATACTGGATATAAATAGATACATTTTTCGGCAATCAGTATCATCTAAAATTTCAATATCAGTGTATTCCTAGTTCAAAGCCTCAAAAAGGAGACATTTTTAGCTGCATCTAAAGCAGTCTCTGGGCATATCTGCTCAAATGAATGCTGCAGTGGTGTGAAATTGGTCATTTTCAGCGCTTCTACACTCTTGTAAAAGTAGAAGAGGGTGCCTGAGGTCTATTTTTCCTCTCTTCACACACAGCTAGCAGCGGGAAGCAGGAAGCGTGGCCTGAAAGACTCACTGGATGCGCTATCAGAAGGGGAAGTTCCCGTTCCCATTCGCTGCTTTACTAACCAGATGCTTCATGGCCTGGATCTGGTTATTGGAACAGAGCGATAAATGCACTTCAGTCCGACACTGTAAGCAAGCGTGCTTCAGATGAATGAGGGAAATCAGGATCGTGTGCTAATGTGTTTGCATTTTTAATAGAGAATAGAGAGACTACCATGCTTTCGCTTGCTGATGAGGGAGGTTTTACACACACATATGACCAGTCCACTAGTTGTCCATTGTTGGTGTGAGCAGATGTGTACAGAGTCTGCTATGGGGTTCACCAAGGCTAGGGATTTCAGCTGCTCGCAAACACACACATATTCAGGTCACCAGCAATTAAACCATTCCACTTAGCTGAAACCAGGTGCAATAACCCAAGCTACAGTGCTTAGTTTCAGTAAAGACCTAGTTCAAGTCAGTATCTGAAGTGTATTTGTTAATACAGTTAGGGTTGCATGATTATCAGGAAGGGTAAATTCACATTTATGACTTCATTGTCACATTGTAATCAATCATAGATTTTGTAGTTGTATTAATTAGCTTTTACTGAATTAGTTTAATGAAATTAAACACAGAAAGTAAGCAATGTAACAATACTATAACATTCCAATCACGTGCAAGTTTAGAGTCTTATGGGATTTTGAACTAATATGATATTGTACATTTTACATCAAAACGAGCCATATACTTAATATTGGAGGGACAGTTAATTCGTTTAACTTTATCCTCTTATCTTTAATTTCATGTTGCATATTTGGGTACCCTTGTGAAAATACATTAGCATACTTTTAAAAAGATAAAAGTACAATATAAATGTATTGTTCTGGACACGTAATTGCAATTAGATGAAAATGTATCCTTTTGTTAAATCACTTTAGTAGGTCTTAAGTACATCTTTATGATTAAATTTCATAATTACTCCCAAATCTTTATTACAAAGTGCACTTTTAAAAAGTTTACTTGCGTGTTAAGAACTATAGTCATGAAAGCATGCTCTCTTTTAAGTACACTCAACTAGCTGTTTGTTTCATTAATATTATCTGTAAGTACAGTTTTATTAATCAATACATTTAAGATTTTAAGTACACTATAGGTGCACAGCCAATATAATTAAGTGCAATTACAATTTTCAAAAGGTTAGGGATGCACCAATATTAAAATTCTGGTCGATACTGATGAGCAAGTTATTATTTTCATCTTATAGCTGAGAATGTTAACGATATTTAAATTCTAAACCATTTTGACTTAATAAATCACACACACACACACACACACACACACACACGAATCTATGTTTCAAGTGAATTTATGCATCTAAACATTATAATATAGATTTTCTAAAAAGTTAATTTAACCTGTTATTAAATTATTAATGTTTTGGCAAAGTTATTTTAAATGATTGTTGAAAGCAATCTTAAAATAAAAATAAGAGAATGCACAATTAAATATACAATATTGGATGTTATATACACAATAACTACAAGTATTGGCCACTTTTTTCAAAATTAGTTACATACCCAACAATAATTGGCTCCAGAAGTACCCCCTTTTGAAGACTCCTGTGCTCAACAGACATGTCTGCGGCTGCTAAAAGCCATTCCAGCGAAAAACGCTTAATTGCAGCTCTAATCGTAACCTTGACTATTTGATTAGTTCTGCAGCCCTAAACGTTTCCTTCCTTAAACATTTTCTTTCTTTGTGCCATAAAATGATGTCAAATGCCCATCCATATGAACCGTGCAGACTTACACTCTCTTTTCATTGTCAGACCTAGCATGATATTCTAATCAGGGATTTTTGAAATCCCCCAGCATACTCAGCCCTCTTGATTTCTGAGCCGAAGAGGGGGGGGGGGGGGGGGGGGGAATGACAGCATATAGTGTTTAAAAGTCACCGGGATTGGTTGTGTAGTTTGGAGGAGCAGTCAAATGGGAGCATACATTAATAATGCATGCCTGCCTCAAAGAGCTCTCACACAGGAAACACAGACTGGGGTTCAGATCAGGGTAAAGAGAACAGGCCTGGAGAGAGAGACAGCGAAAAAGTGGGCGAGATCGAGAGAGACATTAAAAGAACAGTAAAAGCCAGGTTGTGATGTGTTTGTCGTGTTCTAGCCTTCAGATTTTCTTACCGACCCCATGAAACTGCTTAAGAATGCCACTTTTAGTCATGTGTTGATGTATTTACAGTTAAAATGGGAAGTTTGGGTGAGACATTAAACATTTTACTGGCTAGTTAGTTGGAGGTGGTACAGGGGGCGGGGCATTTGCATTCTAAAGAGCATCTGATAGGACCAAAATCTGTGTAGTGCAGGATGAGTCATCGTCATTCAACTTGTTTGTAAACTAGCATACAAACGCTAATAAACATGATTAAAAGTGACAGAAACAGTATCATGGGGTGTTTAAAAGGCAACATAATTGTGTTTTTAGTTTTCCAAGTGCTCCAATGCTGTTTATATAGTTTCACCGTTTCATGTTGACTTCAATTCCATTCCAACTTCAAGTAAAACTTCTGATCAGCTTTCTACCAAAACGCACCTGGTGCTTCTACAGTAGGTCTACACTAAAAGGCCCATTGTCCTACAAGATTTGCTGGTCCCTTGGTGAACATTCAACGCTGTCGGTGAGTTTTGAGCTTCTGTAACAAACCATCGACCGTTGACTGTACCCTGAGGGTGGCCAAAAAAATGACGTAAGCGGAGCAATCTAGAAACAGATCTGGAAAGAGCAGTATGGGTGTATTAGCCCACTAATGTCTGCAATAAACATTCATTGCTGTCGGTGGGTTTCCAATGAACACAACTCACTGATCAATGAATGCAAACTGCGGTGCAAGAACCTCAGTCAAAAATGGCAGGAGGAGTGAAGGGATTTCTGGGAAGAGTCATTTGGGCAGTGTTATAAGGACAGCAGCACACCGGCAAAGACTAAAGGGGAAAGGTAAGTCCACTTAATAAGTAAGTCTACTTTGTATATCATAATAACAAGATGTTTCTGACGCTATTAATCACAGATGAAATATAAAGTAGAAATTTTACTATAATAATCGATATCAGAACAACAAGGGTGCTATTGTAATTAATACCAGCACGGAGTTTCAGATGTAGTCAAGAAGCCGCAGGCCGTGCTTCAGGATTGCTCCAAGCAAACACAGATGCTCCAGTTTTCCAATAACCTTGCTTTGCCTGAGGTGAAATCCCACCAATGCACTCCCTGTTCCACTTCTGCTCCGCACCACTCACATATTCTGGTCTGGATCGTTGTGAACATGGATAAATAGAGTGATACAAGCACCCTGAAAACTGTCATTTAAAATCATTTGAGATGCCTCAGGAACCACACAGGAACACCCTTGCACTGACCACAATGGCCTTGCAAGCAAACTCTTCCAAAAATGCAAAACATGAGATTGAGGTGCTCATTCAAGAAAAACATGTTAGAGTCTGGCTCGCAACATTTCCTGACACTGAGTCCCCCATCAACATTGTTAACTAAAACTATTAAAAACATTTGTGTCAATTAAAAAAATAATCATAATATATATACTGTATATATATATATATATATATATATATATATATATATATATATATATATATATATATATATATATTACATAAAAAAAAATAGAAATGTTGCCTTGGCAGCCAACCAAAATAAGTTAATTAAAATTACTGAAAATAAATAAATAAATAAAATATACATTATTATTAAAATTATTTAAAAAAAAGAAAATAATAAAAATTGGGGGAAAGCTAAAAATATAAAAAATACTAAATATTAAATAAAATAAAAGGCCATTCAACATATTAGTAAAAACTGCAGTAGTATATAAAAATACTAAAATATTACCACATCACCCCAATATATATATAAGGACTACCATAACAAACTCCAGCATAACAAATTGAACTTCAGACACTTCAACAACCACATAGTTCTTAAAGAATCTTCCCAATATATTCAGAAAATAAATAACACAAGGGGGAAGTGTTGCAAGCCAGATTTGAATTTGCATTTCCCAAATGAGCACCACAGGTTAACGTGTCCAAACTTGCTCTTGTTTGTAAAAGACTCCTTTAAAGACACTGACTTTTCTTTTGTATTCAACCAAACACAGGACCGAATGAAAATTCCTATAACAAAGTTCTCACGTATCGGTGTGCTCAGTTATGAAACTGTGCTATTGTCTGGTCGGTGGATTGCGGGGTTGTGCTTTGGCTGACCTCTAAACCCCGTCCAGACTTCTCACCAGCATCATGCTAAAATAAATCGGACTCGAAATAGATGACAACTCAGCACAAAAACCAGCATAAATAAATAAATGTATAAAAATACAACAGTAACCACTGAGGAGCTAAGCAACACCTTTTTCGCACTCATCCACGTTGACCTTTCTGCACAAATGAACAGAGAAACACTCAGCACACTCAGTTCTTAAAAAGCTTGCTTCCCCTTTTTTCAGCAGGAAGAGAGATAGAATCATCTGGAAGCAATCCCAACGTAATTGCCCTGTTTAGCTTTCTTTACGTGCTGGGAAATTTCTAACACATTGACATTTTCCAGTCAGCTTTAACCAAGCTATCGTTTTATTTTTTGTTCTCTTCTCCCCAATCCCACTCTTTCTCTTCTCTGTTTGTCTTTTACAGTGGAAAGTGTCTGAGGTGAAGGAGGAATACAGCTGGGTTTGTGTCTCTGCTGCCCATATGGAGCTTTTACTATCTGAGAGAGACCTGACTCACAGGACTATAATAGCATTAAAACCCGAAGCATGCAAACAAGCCAAGTCTGCAGAGAGAGCACTGACCACAGTCTTGGCCTCTGATTTCTTGGACATTTTTTAAGCTATAAATTGGTCTTTGGCTGGAGAAAACTCGCTTAGTTTAACTAGTTTAATAAGTTTAACACTTAAGTGATAGCTCATCCAGAAATAAAAAATGTGTCATCATTTGTTCACCTTCATGTCTTTCCACTTTGTATGACTTATTTTGTGTAACAGAAAGAAACAATTCAGAAGACTGGTCACTCTTTTCCATGCATTTACAATGATTGGGCACTGAAGCTTTACAACAGGACAAAAAGCCATTCATGTTTTAATTAGTTGTCTATAGAACTTGTGATTCTTCTGAACTAGAATCACAAGAAAAAAATGGTCAGACCATGTTTTAAGTTGTTATTCACTGATAATAATAAAAATAAAAATAAAAATCAGACTGGTTTAAAAATCTATTACTATTAATTTACTATAACTATTCATTTAGAAATCAGACATTGTTATTTCTCTAATGAACTCATAAATATGCAGAGGAAAGAGACAAAGAAGTACACTTTAGCATACTTATAAAAAGAGTACATATTATGGAAAACAATATACATTTGAACTAATATTCTGTTTTCATACACCTGACTACATGTTATGAATAAATGAAAAATGCATTATAATTTCAACTTATATTACATGAAGTTACTTATTGAATGAGTCAAAAAGCACTCCTACATTTAAGTTGAATTTCATAATTACTTCTTTTGTCTTTGAAATATGGTTAAATTGAAGAACCATATGCACTGACAAGCATTTAGGATAAACTAAAATATTCTTATGTCATTTTTGTTAAAACTTGTCATGTATTTAAATATATTTGTAATTAATAGTTGAAATGATTAAGTTGCATTTTACTGCATTAAAAACTATATTTAAAGTTTAGTTCACGCAAATATGAAAAATCTGTCATTAATTACTCACTCTCATGCTGTTCCAAACCCATAAGACCTTTGTTCGGCCTCAAAATACAAATTAAGATATTTTTGATGAAATTTTTGATGAAATATTTGATGAAAAAAGCTTTCTGACCCTCCAAAGACAGCAACGCAGGTTGTCAGGACATCATTAAAATAGTCCATGTGACATCAGCAGTTCAACTTTAATGTTATGAAGCCGCATATCAAAATAAGTTTACTTTAAACTATGCCTAAAACTGTGACTTAAATTGTACTTTGAAGTAAAACTTCTGATTTGACATCAAATAAACTTTTTGAAAGTCTACTTAAAAACAGACTTAATATTTAAGAGTACAAAGTAGCATGTAAATTCAGTAATATTACATGACGGATGAAAGTACTGTAAGAGAAAGACAATTATAACAATTTTTGCTTCTATCCTTCTATTCTGTAATGTGCATTTGCGGCGTTTTCAGTCCAGATCACTGAATATGGATGTGAACTGTACATAAACAGCATAACTGTCAAATGTATTTAGTGTTTTATGTAAGCAAAATAGTCAATTTACACAATGTGGGACAGCATGAAGCATAAAAAAATCTGTTTTGTGTAATATCATATTGGGCTTCTGTTTCAGATAGCTTGATTATGATATGAGCTGATTAGATAATCACGTGGCAGGCTATGAAACGCACAGAGGAAATGCGAGTGTGCGGCCCTGTCACATAAATCAGTGACTCATGCTAGTTACATCCTCGTCTCCCTCACTGAGCGCACTGATGCTACAGGAAGTGACAGGAGAACAGTCTGACCCATTTCCGGGAAGCACTCCGGCAGCCTGACCCCCAGTCAAACACGACCAGCAAAAGATGCATCAAGCATAAAAAGAAAATAACACCGTTTCCAACAAACTGTGAACTGGCTCTCTGAAAGGAAGCATCACTAGTGAAAATACTTCTGATTTGCATTTCTCAAGGCTTTGGTTGAAAATATATTAAATAATACATATATATATCAATATTGCATTCTGTCTTTGTAGCACTTTGTGGGTTAACTAGTTTAAAATTGAAACAAGACCTTTAATGACAAAATGAAACTGTCAGCCTTGTTACCTTACTAAAGGCATAATTATATCCCAACATATATTAAATAGCTAGTTCATATTCACAGTTAATTTATATTATATAGTCCATAGTTCATGTAGCTTATTAATGCTTAAAGGGTTAGTTCACCCAGAAATGAAAATTATGACATTAATGACTCACTCTGCAGTTTAGTGATATCCAGTCCGAATCGTTTGAAACTCCAATACACATTAATCCACAAAAGACTTAAGCTGTTAACTTTTTTAATGTGGCTCTCACTCCCTTTGAGTTAAAACAAACCAATATCCCGGAGTAATTCATGTACTCAAACAGTACACTGACTGAACTGCTGTGAAGAGAGAACTGAAAATGAACACAGAGCCGAGACCGATAACGACTCGTTCACGAGTCAAGAACCGTTTGTGTCAGACGCGTCCGATTCATGAACTGAGGAGCTGATGATACTGCGCACGTGTGATTCAGCGTGAAGCAAACCGACACACAGGGCGTCTGAACTGAACTGATTCTTTTGGTGATTGATTCTGAACTGATTCTGTGCTAGTGTTATGAGCGCGGGTAAACCGAAATCATCGCAAATGACGTCATTACTTTGCGTGCAAAAGAACCGGTGAACCGGATATCACTAAACCGCAGTGTTTTGAAATCTCACAAAAGACCCGAAAGAGAAGACAATGCTGAATAAAGTCATAGTTTTTGCTATTTTTGGACCAAAATGTATTTTCGATGCTTCAACTAATTCTAACTGACCCTCTGATGTCACATGGACTACTTTGATTAAGTTTTTATTACCTTTCTGGACATGGACAGTAGACCGTACACACAGCTTCAATGGAGGGACTGAGAGCTCTCGGACTAAATCTAAAATATCTTAAACTGTGATCCAAAGATGAACGGCGGTCTCACGGGTTTGGAACGGCATGAATGAGAGTTATTAATGACATAATTTTCACTTTTGGGTGAACTATCCCTTTAATTGCTACATGTTTGTTAGAATGTTTTTTTTCTAAATGTTACTCTTCAGCTCGTTGTTTGTGAACTTTAGTTTTGCTCTGTTTGTTTGTTATTTGTCGTCTAACTTTTTAACTTTAAGGTGCTACAAAAATATTGTTATTATTAAAAATCACCTTATCAAAGTGGAAAAGGCATGTTTCATAAAATAACCCGAAACACATAAACAAAGAGTCTGGAAACAAACGTTAAATTAAAAATGTACCTGCCGCCAACTTTTGAAAACGGATAAGAACGTTAAAAGGGGAAAGAAAGAAATGGTGTGCGAGAGAGAGAAGACGGTATGTGTTTGGCCCTGTTATGTGAGGACAGCAGAGAAGCATGTGTTGGAACGGAGCCAACTGTCTGCATCTGGGTGCTGAGTTCATCGAGGGCACATGAGGAGCAAAAGCCCTTTATATTCAGCCCGCTGCTCTCCACTGCCCCCTTGTGTTTGACTCAACTACAGCATAACAATAAAACCCACACAAAACTGCATCTGCAAATATAATACAATGACTTGGTGTCTGGAGTACAAGGAGAAAGTGAGGTAAGATGTGTCAGTGGGTAACATATTAATCTTGCAAACTGCTCATAATTATTGTCAGGTGCCCATATATTTATATATACAGCTGCATGTGATTGAGAGATGCCATTAGT
This sequence comes from Carassius gibelio, assembly GCF_023724105.1. NCBI lineage: Eukaryota > Metazoa > Chordata > Actinopteri > Cypriniformes > Cyprinidae > Carassius > Carassius gibelio. The sequence goes on along the minus strand of NC_068403.1, from coordinate 23,413,843 downwards.
ATACAAGTGAATAGTCTTTGTAAAAAGGATAAAGTTTGGCTTATCAGCATACAGTTTTACACATAAAATCAAATGTCATTAATTTTTCTAGGCCAAAACATTTTTAACTGTTAATATATTTGATATAATGTATTTTAAGTTAGTTGCCAAGGATTGTTTCTTACTTTCATATAGTTTAGTTGATGTATTAAAATAACTAAAATTAAAAAATAGATAACAATGTATACCAAAATGATAAAATAAAATGCAAAATAATAACAATGTAAAAATAAAACAAAATACTAAAGCATTAAAATAAAAGTTAAATATGTTAAAATTAACAAAATTAAAATGAAAACAAAAAATATAAAAATTAATTTATATAAAGAATATATATATATATATATATATATATATATATATATATATATATATTTATATTTATATATATATTAAATACAAAAATATTAAAAATGTGAAAACAATGAAAGACAATGAAAAGATTATTTCCGTTCTTAGCTATTTCTGACTGAAAATTTTATACACCATTTTTTTCAGTATATGTGTATATACTTGACACAAATAAACGTGTGTGTGTATTCATTTGCATGCACAGGTCACACAACACAACCCTTGTGCCAGACACAACATCCCAACAGCGAGTGTGGCGACCCTCTCCACAAATCCAAACAAAAGCATCCGATGCCTTCCCGGCTTTAACGCAGCACCCAGCGTGCTGACTGGCCCCTTTCCCCCTAATCCCATTGGTCACACCAGCCACACACACTGGGGATTGGACGGGGAGCCGGAGTATCCATGGAAACCAGAGGGATGGATCAGGAAGCTGACAGGTTGCTCAGATTAAGGGCAGTGCTTTGCTTTTACTGGGGGTTTAGGCCCTACACAACTCTATTAGCACTGAAACTAATGCTGAACTTAGCCTGCAAAACACACATGCCCACACACACACACACACACTGAGGCAAACTGACAATTTACTTTGCAACTGGATTTGGATTATAGACTTGCCAGAATGAAGGGTGATGTGCAGTGACTAAAAACCTCACTTAACACCTCAAGTACTACCAAATCAACACGGCTAATACAATATATAGTATATTGCAATTAAAATTAATGTCACTATACATTTACCTTTCTATTCTGCTTTTATATTGTTGAGAGGTGGCTATGTACAGAGTGGTTTTAGATGACAAAACCCATTTTAGAGTCATTTCAGTGCTCTTGGAAAGGATATAAAACTTATCCATGGACTGTTAAATGCCTGCACTCCCAGAACTGCCAGATAAATAAGTTTGAGTCGAATAGTACAGAAGTATAGTTAATGCCATGTCAGCAACTTGGGCTATTTTCATGGCAAGAAATGAGTAATAAAATAAACAAGTGCTGCACTAATACAATAGAATAAAGACCAACCAAAAGGAAAAATAGTCAATGTTGTGGATAAAGTTTGAAGTTTGTTGCTTTGAGTAAGCAGTATTAGTAGCGATCAAACGGATTAATGACATAATATTAATTTGCTACAGAGAAAATAATGTGAAAAACATAAAAAAAAAAAAAAAAGATTAAACCAAGTTTGAAGTTAAATGGTTCAATCAGTCAATCCAAACTGGATTAAATGCACTTTCCTGATCACATTGTCCATGATTTATTAATGGATATGATTCCAAAGAATATAGTGAAAATATAAAGCTTTCTTGTCAAATATCCATTTTCACCCAGAAACCTATCAGAGTGCAGTGCTAACAGATTTCACCTTCACGTTTACAGCCCATCATGCTTTACCTCATAATTCAATCAAAACCCTCAGTAACAACAGAGGTCTTTCTCTGGTGTGCTGCTTCAACAGGTCCCTCATGCCTCTTTTCCCTCATCACAGCTTCCCAGAGGTTTACGTGCAGCAGTCACAGTGAGGTCAGCGATGGCTGAACTGAAAGTGACCTTTCCTCTTACAGCCACCACCTGGCACCACAGCATACATACAGAGAAATACAGAAGGAGGGGGAAAGACAGAGAGCAATAGAGTCTGTAGAGAATGAGCCACACTAAAAGAGGAAGAAATGAACTTGAGATGAACCTGGACTTATAGATGTATGTGAAAACAGTCAATTCAACCAAAGTTAGTGGGCTAAAACTAAAATGTGTAACCCTGCTGGCTCACATGAAAAAAAAGTAAAATTTTGGTATAGAGTACAATAGTTTATACTTTCAGTTTCAGAAAAAACAAAAACATAATAATCAGCTATTTAACATATTGGCATAATATATATATATATATATATATATATATATATATATATATATATATATATATATATATATTGAAATCTAACATACAAAACCAAACTTTAAATGTGAGTTTGAACTGATATCAAATTTACATATTGAAATTCCCATACAGAAATAACCAATATGCTGAGAAGACTATTAATCCAGGCAATCTAACTGGATAGTAAGCACAAGTGTATTCATTTTCACAGAGCCAGCCAAATGATCAAAACAAAGGTCAGAGGTCAAACCTGGAATACGCATTCCTGGAATGCGACACAAAATTCCAAGCTGCATCCGAAAGCTGAAAAATGCCGCCTTCACAATCACATGTCATTGTATTTGGCTCAGCAACTTTAGTAACTACAAGTACGGCAAACACATATACACACAACACTCATAACTGCCCAAGTACATGTTAAGCAACATTTTGGTTGTTGCAACCACAGTGAACAACAACGGTTTAGCGATGACGGGAAGCCCCCTGGTGGACATTTGATGTTGACACACAATAACCTGGGACAGCCATTGACAGCCACACATGCATCAAATAGTGATTTTTATTAACTTTTCGAAATCTAACAAAATGATCCTTTAATGCTTTTTATTCAAAATGAACACAGCAAGAGTCAATTAATCCATAAGAATAAAAACGAACTACATGTTGATCTAAACCATACTTCTTTGCTTAAAATAATAATTACAAAAAAATCTTCATTTACAAATAAATTGACCTTACCTTGCCTCTCTGTATCCATTAGATCACCACAGAAACCTGCATTGAGAAGATTGCAATGCATACAGTTAAACATAGACACAGAATGTGTCTCACACACACCAGAAAAAGACATATGAAATATACCTTATTTCCTTCTGCCTTTGATCAAAAGTCCATTAAACAGCCCTCTGAGATAAAAAAAAAAACTGAAATTTACTAATCTAATCCCCCCATCTATGCCAAATATCGCAAGGCATCGATAAGAAACCTGTCCCCTTTTTAAATCACACCGCGGTGGCTAGGTTGTGAAGTAAAAGACTGATTTCATTTAGATTAGAAAAACAAAAACTATGGTGGCATGGATATTTTAATGCATGGAAACCCGTTACATTACCTGCGATTATAAACCACTCCTCTTAAGATTCTAAGCAAATTTACACTTTGTCAAACAACAACAATGAAGATACTTATATAAAGCCCTAATTTGTAAAGATTGGTTTGAATGGCTGTATTGATTGGCTGTTTACAAACCTTTGAGAATAAGTGACCCGACTGACGCCACTGTATTTGACATCTGTGGTCTCCTGGGACATTTAATGCAGTTAGTGCAGAAGAATGACTTTATGGATGGGTTTTGAAGGACAGAGAGAAACGACTCATTCAGTTCTCACAGGCTAATTTTCTCTCTCCAACACCTTCAACTTCACACCCAGAAAAAAAAAGTTGGTGTGTTAGTTTTTTTTTTAATCACAGACGCACTATTTGACAATCCTGATGTAGTTTTTGTAATATATGCAAATGGATTATTTGAAATCATTAATTCTCTAGATCTGCATTGATCAGACTATAATTCAATTTTAAAATGACAAAATTGCATTAAAAGAACTGATCCTATCAATATGTAAATTCTTGCATTATTTATTCACCCTCAAGTCATTCCAAACCCTTCAGATTTCATTTTCTGAACACAAAAGAGGTTTATCAGAATGTCCAAGCTGCTCTTTTTCATACTTTTTAACATGAATGGGGGCTGACATGAACACTGTGTGATACGTGCACTTCAAACTGAAATTTGAGACAATCAATCAATATGAATTCTGCCATAACTCTCTATGTGTCCCCATATATTCAAATATAACACAGATGTTGTGACATTAGATCAGACCATCCCAATGCTTTACCTGCCACAATGCATTTTCTGGAGCATGAGAGCCTCAGTACCTATTCACCTTTACTATATGGAAAAGAGTCTTCGGGGCAACATTCAGCTTCAGCGCAACATGTTCCATACAAAAAATGAAAGTTATACATGTTTGAAAGACTTGAGGGTGAGTAAATGATGATGTTTTATTATTCTAGTCCAAAGTATAATGGCACAGTCAGGTGATTATCGTTGATTGCAACTTTAATTAAAAGGGGAAAAAATTATAATTTATGATTTTCTCGTACAGATAAGGAGGCTGTTTAGATAACACTGTAATGACCAAGTTGAGGGCCCAGATTCCTAAATGATCCTAGAATTTGCTGGATGGGGGTGCAGGTTTTCCCAAGTTCAAAAGTTCACATTTTACAAGCACTTAAAGAACAGTGACCCATGTCCAAATAAAAACTTTCCTGTTGTTGACTCCTCTCCTCCTAAAAATCTCTCTTCTGTATTTATTTCTCACCGAAAACAGAAAAAAAAGAAACACAAGTCCCTTCTGTAAATACGGTAATTGGTACATTGGATATACAAAGTCATTGGTAAGTCATAGTCATTTTTAATTAGCAGCAAATAGAAAAATGACACTTCTAAATACTTCTTAAGTGATCTGTTACGTGTATTAAACTCAAAATAAATAACAATCGCTATTATAATAAAACATTTTTGAATTAAAAGAAAAACATATCTTACCATTGGATGTCATCCCAAAACGTTTCTTTAAAAAGACAATCTCGTGTATTTTATCCACCATATCTCTTGTGTATTTCCCTTTGAATTGCACTCTCTCCGTTGTGTTATTCATGCCACGTTTAAAATGATCAAGTTCACTGGTTACAGGATCAAACTTCCATCACTTCTGTTGTTGCCTCCCGTACCTCGAGCGCCCTACAAGCGTGCCTCGAGCGTGGGCGGGGTTATCTTCACTCCGCAGCCAATCACCGCCGCCCATCGATGACGTATTAGGAATACCCCCTTGTGAGATGACAGAAATTTGTGCTTTTTATAATTAAAAAACAGTAGGTATACATTATGCATTTTATCAGGAAAATACTATTAAAAAGTGGGTTCTTAAATTAAATTTCTTACATTTTATAAATTGCTTTAAGTTATACATAAACATTTTTTTAGCAAAAAATAAATAAAAAAAATATGTCGTAAGAATGTTTCTTGCTCCTGTGGCATTATTAAAAAAACTGTAATGCAACAAGCATATTAACAAAATGAACACCATCGTAAAAAAGACAATTTGATATACGTATAGCCTATATACAAGACACAAACACACACACACACACACACGTTTTATAATAAACACACAAACACACAGACTACCAGACAAACGTTTTTGAACAGTCTGCATTTATTTGATCCAAATTAGCCTACAGCAAAAACAGTAATATTTTGAATATTGTTTTCTTTTTTGATTGATTTTAAATATAATTTATTCCTGTGATTTCAAACTTGAATTTCCAGCATCATTACTTCAGTTTTCAGTGTCACACGATCCTTCAGAAATCATTCTAGAATGGTGATTTGTTGCTCTCTCTCTCTCTCTCTCTATACATATATATAGATATATATATATATATATATATATATATATATATATATATACATATATATATATATATATATATGTGTGTGTGTGTGTGTGTGTGTGTGTGTGTGTGTATAAAACACACCATGCTTTGTCAGAATAAAATATATATATATATATATATATATATATATATATATATATATATATATATATATATATATATATATATATATATATATTTCGATAACTGGAAACACTGCAGCTGAAAGTCTCTGCCAAAGTTACTTTTTGTGGAAATATATTTTCTATATGTGTCTCTAGCACCCTCTCCTGGTGTTTTTGGGGTGTACAGCTCACTTTTGGGCTGATTTGCTGTGGGATGGGCCAGGAAGTAAACAGGTGTTGCAAGTTACTATAGGAGTCTTCAAATAGCTCTCAGTTTGTGGCTTTTTAAAGAAGGAAAGATTGAGTGGAGTGTGGTGTGGGAAACTGCATGTTTAAGAAATAAGTGTGAGATATTGTGTGTTGAAGAAATATGTGTTATTGATAGAAAAAAACAAAAAGACACTCACAGTTTTTCTCATGTTTTTTTAAAGCAGAGCTTGAAATGAGATAAAAGCATGTCACCGGCTATCCTCAAACTTGCTGAATTGTCTTCTTAGGAGAATATTTTTTATTATTATTAACCTTTTTTCAAAAAGCCGTCTCCATGATATCAGAAACACAACAGCTATTTTCAGACACATGCACGCAAAAAAACGATATTTATGAGTGATACCTGAGAAGTAGTTGTTTATTAAAAAGTTATTTTGTGGAAGAAATGTCTCATACAATTGGGAACAAATTGATCTAAGTAAAATCAGTTAAACAATTACTAACATTTTCAACGTAATGTCTTTGGTGTGCGTGTGTGACACTTGAGTTTTTAATGGCAATAATATTTCCACAAACAGCTCCCCAAGAGCAAGAGGACACATATCAAAGTTCATTCGGATCCACTTCTGAAAATTGTTTGTATAGAGGGAGAGAGCGAGAGGAGCTCCGGCTGAAAAGGTTATGGCCTGCTTGCTCTCCAGTCAGAAACTATTTCGACTCCAAAGTTATGTATTCGTTGCACTCATCACAAAAGGCAAGAGAAATGCCTTGATTTCTACATGTAGCCTGATGGGGTCACCATGTCCCCAGTAAAAGCATTTTACAATATTAAATGATAAAGAAATAAACCACTATGGGTCTCAACAAGAGCTGTTACTCTACCAGCCAAAGCTCCACTGTCTTCCTTGTATAAGTGCTGCGACGGTTTTACCAGTAAATCATGACTGCCTTTAGTTTTTGACTGCGGTCACAGGTCTTTCCTTGTTTTGTTTTTTTTTTCCTTCTGGAAAAAGATGTTTCTAGAATCCAACCTCTTTGTCTGCAGAGATATCATTTTGGATTCTGCAGTGGTTTTCTCATAATAGTTTTCTTCAGCTCATCTGCCATAGCAGATGAAGGGTCCACAACCAGTCGTGCACATGCATGAAAGAATCTGAGCTGCTTTTTGAGTCTCTGCCAGAACTTCTCCCTATTTTGCCTCTTTTTTTGGAGATAACAGGAGGAAATCTTCCTCTTCTTAAAGCCATCAATGCTGGAGTATGCTATCTTTCAGTAATAATGCGATAAGCATCTGAGAAAACTAGATGGCACTTTGACTTATCAAAGGGATCCCTTGCACCTTGGATTACCCTGAACTTTTACTCAATGATAGGTCGCCTTTGATTAAGTGAGGTCAAAATATAAATTTAATGAAGGATCTAGAAAAAATCTTATCATGATTTAAACCAGACAAATTTAAAGTAAATGAACAAAAATATTTTTTTTAAGTTTAGCCTCATAAATATTAGATCACTCACACACAAAGCAGTTATTGTAAATGAAATGATCACAGATAATAGTTTTGATGTACTCTGCTTGACTGATACCTGGCTAAAGCCAAATGATTATATTGGTCTAAATGAGTCTACTCCACCGAACTACTGTTATAAGCATGAGACCCATCAGACTGGTCGTGGCGGAGGTGTTGCAACAATATATATAATGATATTCTCAATGTTACCCAGAAAACAGGTTACAGGTTTAACTCATTCAAAATACTTTTGCTTAATGTTACACTGTCATATATCCAAAAGAAATCTATTGTGTCTCTTGCTCTGGCTACTGTGTATATACCACCAGGGCCGTATGCTGAATTCCTAAAAGAATTTGCAGATTTCCTCTCAGACCTTTTGGTTACAGTTGATAAAGCGCTAATCATGGGAGATTTTAATATTCACATTAATAATACAAATGATGCATTAGGACTTGCGTTTACTGACCTAATAAACTCTTTTGGAGTTCAGCAAAATGTCACTGGGCCCACTCATCTTTTTAATCATACACTAGATTAATTATATCGCATGGAATTGATCTTACTGATATAGATATCATACCTCAAAGTGATGATGTTACCGACTATTTCCTTGTATCGTGCATGCCGCGTATCACTGATATTAACTATATGGCTCAGCGTTACCGTCTGGGCAGAACTATTGTTCCAGCCACCAAAGACAGATTCGCAATAAACTTCCTGATTTATCTCAACTGCTATTTGTACTCAAAAATATACATGAACTACACAAAATCACCGGCAACATGGGCACTATTTTCTCTAATATATTAGAAGCTGTTGCCCCATCAAATTGAAAAATGTTAGAGAAAAACATAGTGTGCCATGGTAAAACAGTAATGCCCATTCTCTCAAGAAAGAAACTCGTAGTCTTCAATGCAAATGTAGAAAAACTAACTTGGAAGTTTTTAGAATTGCGTGGAAAAACAGTATGTCCAGCTATAGACTGGCTCTAAAAACTGCCAGGGCAAAGCATATACACAAACTCATAGAAAATAACTAAAACAATCCTAGGTTTTTAATAAACTTATCACTGCATCTAAACCAACAACATGTTTATTAGATCCTGTACCAACTAAATTTATTGAAAGAGTTGTTACCTGTAGCCGAAGAACCGCTTCTCAATATTATTAACTCCCAAAACCATTTAAGCTGGCGGTTATAAGGCCTCTTATTAAGAAACCAAAATTAGATCCTAGTGAACTGGCAAATTATAGGCCTATCTCAAAATTATCTGTATGAAGAATTTCAGTCAGGTTTCAGGCTCCACCATAGCACAGAAACTGCAGTTGTTAAAATTACAAATGACTTGCTGCTTGCGTCAGATCAAGGCTGCATCTCATTGCTAGTTTTACTTGATCTTAGTGCTGCGTTCAACATCATAGATCATGACATGCTCATAGATAGATTACAAAACTATACAGGTATTTAAGGGTATGCTCTAAGATGGTTTAGATCCTACCTGTCTGATCGTTACCATTTTGTTTATTTAAATGGGGAGTCCTCATTTATCACCAGTAAAATATGGAGTGCCACAAGGATCCGTCCTAGGTCCCCTTCTATTTTCAGTATATACATGTTGCCCCTTTATGGATTAGTTTCCACTTTTATGCTGTTGATACTCAGCTATATATCTCAACGAGACCAGATGAAACTTCTAAATGATCTAAGCTAACAGAATGTGTTAAAAATGTAAACGTTTGGATGACCAATACTTTTCTCCTATTAAATTTGGATAAGACAGCGATATTAATTCTTGGACCAAAAAACAGTACACAAAATCTAGTAGACTACAGCTTGCAACTAGACGGATGTACTGTTACTTCCTCTACAGTCAAAAATCAGTTAGAATCCATCATGCTCCATAAGGTCACAAAACGCTGGACTTTTGGTAATTCCTAGGATAGCAAAGTCCACTAAAGGAGGACAGCAGCTATGCTAATGATGTCTCTATTTGTTTATCTGTTTTTCCATAACTAGGATTTACACAAGCTCCAGTCTGGATCCAGAACACCTGAGAAGAAATGATGCTGACCCCATAAGCCCCTTTCACACTGCCATTCCGGCAAATACACAGGTAAAGTGTTCCTGCAATTGTTCCCGGGTCCTTAGATTTTGCACTTTCACACTGCCAGTGATGACCCGGTATATGTGCGTGCTTTCACACAGAACCCTTGAAGATCCCGTAAAGACACGTGACATCAGCGCGTGACGTGTAATGTACGAGTCGAAAACGCTAGACACGTTATACTTTCACTGAAGCAAGCAAACGATCTCTGAGTCAGCGCGGAAAGTGAGGAACTAACTGATCTCTGCTTCATTACAGTTTGCACATATGTTTTCGTCGCGAACGTTGATCTTCCTTCAAAACAGCCGGTAAAAGAGTCGTGCGATAACTCGCATCATCGACACGGAATTAGATCTGACATTTGTTCACACAGCGCTCGTCCCGGGTCGAACCCCCCCATGTTACTAGGTCCCCGACCCGGGTTCAATGCGGTAATCAATCCCGGGACGTGGTTGCTTTCACACAGAAGGCGCCCCAGCAATGTTCCGGAAATATTGCGGGTCCGACGTGCAGTGTGAAAGGGGCTATAGAGGATCCCAGATGATGCTAACCATGAATCAACAAACAGAACTAACAAATATTGCTACAAGTGTGACTGCAGCACATAATAATTGCTGTAAATAATGTTCATCGTCTGGCCGACTACGTCTTATATTAATTTTTCTGAAAAATCCTGTCATATGCGCACAAACTGACAGTCACCATTTAAAAGCTTATGAAAACGTAATTTTCTGTAAAGTTGCTTTTTTTATGATTTGTATCGTTTATATGCTATACAAATAAACTTGAATTTAATTGAATTGAATTAAGGGACAGTGCCAACTCCTCGGAGTGAGTAAATGTGGTGCTCCTCCACCTGTTTTACAGCTTCAGTCTTTTTTCTATTAGCTACAAACAACAAAAAGAAAACGTAAACACTTATAACCTCACATAATAATTCTATCTGTTTTAGCCAAGCCAACTTTCTGTCCTTTGCAGCAATTCTGCTTGTTAACTCACTCACCAATAAGAGGATGATTAAACAGAATTCAGTACAAATTCAGAGTTGAAGGATTAGTTTTGAGTTGACAAAACCAAACCTCTCCAATCAGGCTTTGATGGTACCATGATGCTAGTTCATCAACTTTCTTTGTCAACTCAGGCTTTGATCCTGAGTTTGTGGAGCGCATGCACATGAATGTGTGGTTTTGCTAAAGGTTAAGAGATTGAAGAATGACAAATTTAAGCGTCATGTGTAAAAATGAAGGAGGAGGATAAATAATCTTGTTCTTAGGGCTGTAGTACTCGAGTCCGGTCTTGGACTCGAGTCCGGACTCGAGACATTTTTCTGTCGTCTTGGACTTGTCTCGGACTCGTTGCGTTTGCACTCGGACTTGGCCATTGGACTCGCCAAGTCTTCTAGTTGGTCTCGGCCGAGTCCAGCAAAAAAATTAAATAAAAAATTTCTCCTTCAAAACAAAACCACATTTGCATGCTGTCTCGACTGAAAACGTGTGGAAAACGCTAGGCGCGCCGCTCTCCTTATTTCCAAAGCACTCTGTAATCTGCGCTTGCGCTCCAGTGGCGTCTGCTGTTGCTGGGCAACCATGACCCGCTCTCCATGATGACGCAGAAGTTTCAGCAAAGAATAAATGGATTTCCAGCACTAAACATCCCTTTCAGTAGCTCTGCTAATAGATTCATTTAAAAATGGCTTTCCTTGTACAGCAATGATCATCTGTTTCTCCATCTTAGCTTTCAGTATTGTTCCAGGACAGGATGTGCATGACCAGCGGTGCACTGCGACCTGAAAAGTTTAAATGTTTCTAATTTAACTTTCTACCTGTTAGATTGTTTTATTTACGTCTACACCTAGATCATCTCAAACTTCCCCTTTACAATAATGAAATACTAATTATTGTGGTACAGTATAGGGGTTGCAAGCACTGATCTTTATGGTTGCAAGACTAGCTACTGATTTCTACTAGTCGATTTTTTTTAATTAAAAATGCTTGAGTTACTCGACTACTCGTGGTTCATGCTAATGTAAATGAAAACACTAAATCTTTTTTTTAATCAATAAACGCTTATTAATGTATAGCCTTATGCAACAATTAGCCTACATATGTACATTTTTAAAAAAAATTATAATTATGACATTACATATTTAAATTGTCATGTAACAGCCAGTATTTGTATCTGTAGCAATCACACATTTTTTCCTATCTGCATTCGGATACAGCGTCGTACAGTTACTTGATAAGGTATGGTGTTCCTAATAATCCTTTAGGTGAGTGTATATGGTGATAGAGACTTGAATATGTAAGGTCAGATTTTTTTTAAAATGGTGCACTATTTTGATACTACAGCTTATTTATATTACATGAACTTTATACATTATTTAAAATAAATGATTTATAATAACTGTTAAGGGGGGGGGGGGTGAAATGCTATTTCATGCATACTGAGTTTTTTACACTGTTAAAGAGTTGGATTCCCATTCTAAACATGGACAAAGTTTCAAAAATTAAGTTGTACGTTTGAAGGAGTATTTCTGTTCCAAAAATACTCCTTCCGGTTTGTCACAAGTTTCGGAAAAGTTTTTTCGAGTATGGCTCTGTGTGACGTTAGATGGAGCGGAATTTCCTTATATGGGTCCTGAGGGCACGTCTGCCGGAAGAGCACGCGCTCCCATATAGCAGAGCACTGAGAGCACAACAGACTTCACTGATCAGAGCGAGAGCGTCGCGAAATGTCACAAAAGGAGTGTGTTTTTGGTTGCCAGGGCAAGACAACCCTGAACAGATTACCAAAAGAGAAACAGCATTAAGGGACCAGTGGATGGAGTTTATTTTTACAGAGCATCAACGGACTTGTGCAAGTGTTTTTGTTTGTTCCCCTGCATTTCGAAGATGCTTGTTTTACAAACAAGGTCCAGTTTGACGCCGGATTTGCACATCGTTTATTTCTTAAGGATAATGCAGTCCCAACTAAAAAGGGTCACGATCGTGTGTTGGAACCGCATGTGGAGCACATCAAGTAAACAACATGCGATGTTGTCATCAAACTGCACTTTCCACATGTACAGCTAAAAAAAAAAAAAAAAAAAAAAAAGACGACAAAGTGGAACTAAGTCATTTTCCAAAACCGCTAAGCAAATATATACAGTTTCAGTACATACCACATAGAGATGCCTTTGCTGATGCTGCTCTTGTTAAATTTCAGCCTCTGGATCTGATTCTGGATCATAAATATACGCTGAATCTGACTGTTAGCCATGGTTTGTTTTGGTTGGTTTTGTCCTCACTGTGTCACAGCTTCCAAACGCTCTCAACGCAAAAGCTTACTCGTGCTCGTGATTCTTTAGCTCCGCCCACACGTCACGCCTCCAGCCGGTCATGTTTTTCTGGAACAAATCGGTACAGACTATCTTTCTCTTATGAATATAATAAAACTAAAGACTTTTTGGAGTTATGAAGGATGCAGTACTACTCTATAGGTACTCAAGATTAACAGGATATTGAGTGAAAATGAGCATTTCACCCCCCCTTTAAACTAAAATTGCTTGTGTGTAAAACATTTAATAATAATATGAATCACAATAATTATATAAAATGATCATAAAATTACTTATCATTTAAGCCAGACTTTTTTTTTAGCATTAGTGACTATTAATTTGGAGCTTGATTAAACCAGCGTGACATATTGCCATGTTGGGAAGAGGTATACCAGTGCATGTCAGTGACCTTTTTTGGAGCAATACCTCCGCAATATCCTCCAGATCAAGGCAAAAGGGGTTACAGTATGCAGTGGAGGGATACATTCAAAATATAAAAATATGCAATGAAGGAGACACGAATAATATCGAGGCTAATGCTTACCGGACTCAAGCGAAATCTGAGAAACCCCATGACCTGTACCTCAAATGCAACTAGCACCGCCCTTGTGGACCAGTCATGCTGGTCATTCTCTTTCATATGTTATGGTCTATTATTGTCTATTGCGAGTAGCGATTTAGTTCAAATACAAGGGTATGTTAGCTAGCTAAACCTACATGTGTGTCAAAGCCATTCAAAGCTAACTAACATTACTCTGTTGTTTTGAAAATCAGGATCAGAATGTTTTATTTCTATTGCTGATGAACAGAATTCACAAATAGAAAATTGCTTTGGCTTAAAAGGTGCATAACAGATAAAATAATAAAATGAAATACACACATGTAGGTTTAGCTAGCTAACATACCCTTGTATTTGAACTAAATCGCTACTCGCAATAGACAATAATAGACCATAACATATGAAAGAGAATGACCAGCATGACTGGTCCACAAGGGCGGTGCTAGTTGCATTTGAGGTACAGGTCATGGGGTTTCTCAGATTTCGCTTGAGTCCGGTAAGCATTAGCCTCGATAAGTGGGGAAGTCGTGGCCTAATGGTTAGAGGGTTGGACTCCCAATCGAAGGGTTGTGAGTTCTAGTCTCGGGCCGGATGGAATTGTGGGTGGGGGGAGTGCATGAACAGCTCTCTCTCCACCTTCAATACCATGACTTAGGTGCCCTTGAGCAAGGCATCGAACCCCCAACTGCTCCCCGGGCGCCGCAGCATAAATGGCTGCCCACTGCTCCGGGTGTGTGCTCACAGTGTGTGTGTGTGTGTGTGGTCACTGCTCTGTGTGTGTGCATTTCGGATGGGTTAAATGCAGAGCACAAATTCTGAGTATGGGTCACCATACTTGGCTGAATGTCACTTCACTTTCACTTTCACTTTCACTTTCATAAAATAAAACATGAGGCATTTAGATATCCATTTTTTTATTTTTATTATCTGTAATGTTCGACGCATTTAACTGGGAGTGGGGCCGTCCACACTGTTTTATCCATTGTAGGCACCGCTCACGTTGTGTTTTCGGCTTTGGGAATAGAAAGAACACAACTCCTCCAGACAATCTCTCGGGGTATCTAGTGTCCGATTTACAAACGCCGTGGGCGCACCGCTTCACCATCTTGCTTGGAGTCAATGTTTGTCGGAGCTGCTCACATAGTAATGGTTGCTATGATGTGTGATTTGACAATGGCCGTTCTGGGGGAGAGGCCGACGAAAGGCTAATTTACGTGGTACATAAAACCCAGCATTAGTGCAAACTAACCTGAAATTTACCTGGCTAGCCAGCTAATCTAGCTTCATGGTACAGGCTCCAGAGCAAGCAAGGTTTGGTTTAATCAACTAAGAGTTCAGGATATATGTGACCCTGAACCCCAGGGTATATTTGAGTAAAAAGATAAAATATTTTATGCCAAGAATCATTACAATATTAAGTAAAGATCATTTTCCATAAAGATATTTTGTAAACTTCCTACGTTAATATATCAAGTATAATTTTTTACTAAGAATATGCATTGCTAAGAACTTAATTTGGACAAATTTAAAGGTGATTTTCTCAATGTTTAGATTTTCAAATAGGACAATATTTGGCAGAAATGTAACTATCAATAAACCATCCATCAATGGAAAGCTTATTTTACCAGCTTTCAGTCTATATATAAATCTCAGTTTCTAAAAATTGACCCTTATGTCTGGTTTTGTGGTCCAGGGTCACATATGTGATTGAAAGTTTAAAATTGCTTTCTGGAACACCCCCAAGAATAGCACTTGTTCCTGATGAGATATTTAACATTAACAATATGATTACAAATTGCATAAAAAAATAGTCACAAAACTATACACTGAGTTGTGCGTGCATAATCTTTATGAAGATTAATTGGTTATGAACTAGTTGAGGTGGTTGTGGAAGGACTTCAGGCCAGGGATGTGGACCCTTTACAGGAAGAGTGAGCCCTCCCTTTGAAAATACTTCCTGTCTGGGTGTACAAATACACTCCAATGGTCATGGATGCAAGGAAGATTACACCATTGGTTGTCCCAGATAACATCCATCCTCTCCTGGTCCATCAAGGGGAGGTCTATGGTTTCCCTGGCATCTTCAGAACGGTCACATCTCCCTCATCACACACAAAAATACAGTCCCAACTGAAGCTTCCACAAGGTTTTTGGCCACCTATTGTTGAAAAACAGAAGATTTAATGTGCTCCAAACATGCCTTACATCTAAGAGTCAAATGTAGATGCACTTTTAATAATTTAACGCAACATATAAAATTGCTATGATTAGTTGTTGTTGTGTTTTTTGTAAAAAGCCTGTCTTCAGGATCAAAGGTTTATCAAACTGGGTTCGCAACAACTGGTTGTATTGCAAGGAACTCTTCATCTAGTCCACACTATGTAGTTCACATATAGTTTGTGATTATAGCATAGCGGTGCTATTGCAGAGAGTGTTCTCCCTTATCAACTATCACAAGAGCCTGTTAAGTTTATTGAAGTTCATTAAAAGGTGTTACTTTTTTTCAGAGGAGAGGGAAAGGTGTGATGGTTCCTGGACAAATAAGAAAACTGTACAAACTCAGATTCTTCAAAATCTGACAAGAGGTCAATCACAGTGTGAGAGTGTCAGTTCTAACTCTGACACCCATCAAAGGTCAAGCAAGGATCAATTACAGGAGTTTGTTTACACATCCTGAATGAAACCTCAACTGAAAAAGAACTACAAAAACAAAATAGTGTGTTTATTTACGCATTATATGGTTTTAATTTTAACAGTATTACAAAAGTATTACAGTATTACAAAAAATTAAGATATTACCATTATTTACAAAATTGTACCTGCTTATGAATTTTTGTCTATAATGAGAATCTTTTTTTTTTTCATGACTCAATTTGAGGGTGGTTATTACTACACAACACTAAAATCACATATCTTACCAGGTATGAAGTGGCTGTGGATGCATTTGTGTCCTCAGATTTCTTCAGGGGAAAATGACAGGAGGAGACAGTTTCTCTCCAAGCCTGACTAAAAACCGAATGTGTTTGACTTAAAAATAAAAATAGTTTTAAGGTTAGAATTTCTATTAAAGGAATCCATCATAACTGCACACCTTTTATAATCAAGTTATTTAATTTAATTATGTATTTTTTATTGTTATTATTTTTTATACTCGTTTATTATTAAACAATTGAACATTTAAACTAATGAATTAATAGAAAAATGAGCAATACAAATAAAACAAATGGGTAATACAATTTACATGACCTTTTTCAAGGCAGATAAATGATTTAAAATAAAAACGATAGGCAAATAATAGAAAACAAATAAATAGGAAAGAAATTGAGAATATTTAAATATAAAACGTATTAACAAAAATAACTATTTCCTTCATTTCTCATCTCTCTCTCTCCTCACACTTTGTTTGCCCAAACTCTTTCTGGGCTGTCCGTATCTACTGTACATGTACTCTATTTGTGCAGTTTGCTGGGGATGGGGCAGCTCTTGAGCTAAAACCTCTGCTTCCTTCATCTTCCTCAACTGAGTTGTTTTGATTAAGGTTGTTCATGAAGCAACACCTGGAACTTCAGAGAAGCAGAGAGAGCAGCAGCTGGCAAAGCAGATGTTGACAGTGTTGGGGCATGGTGAGGAGGTTGTTACCCACGTTGTATGGCCTCATCTGACATGTCAGGGTTAACAACAAAGGGGAAGGTGGAAGTCCTGTCCCAGGCTCACCATGCATCAATGTCTCCCGTTTGGCTCCTAGAGGCCTGTATCCGAGTTAAGAATCAAATGGAGACATACAGTTGTATTTTAATACAGTTGTATTTATTGGAGACATGTACAGTTGCACAAAGCTTTTGCAAGATGGCGCCAGGTTGTGTGTTGGCTTGCCGTCGCTCTACATTTAGGATGTCTGTTTTTTATTTATTTATTTTATTTTTATGTTTTATCAATTATTTGGATTGCTCACAGTTGGTCTATGATCGCCTTTCGCTGCTAAGTCTTCGTTCTACGGCCTTGAATATGTGCAGCCGTGATTTGAATGTGAAATTCTTTGCTGAACAGCCATGCATGTTCCAGCCGCCGTTTAAAGTCTGTCAGGTAACTGGATGCGCGTGCTGGAAGAGGAGACGCCGCAGGAGACGAGGCATACGGGCTGGAGTCTTGGTGAAACTTAAGAAATTGAGGATCCTGAATAGTGGAGCTAGACCAACAGTGGAGTCACGGCATTCCTATTTGTTACATGTTCTGCCTGCCACATCAACATCATTGCGCTGGACTACACGGAGAAAGACGAGACGCGGTACACTCAAATTTGCGCTCCGTGAGACGAGCTGGGGCAGTGAAGCTAAGTGCTGTTTCTTCCTCTAATCGGCCCGTTGAGTCGACCACAGTGCTCATGGCTTTGATAAACGCACGCTCAGTTGTCAACAAAACATTCATCTTGAATGACTATTATGTAAAGTATGGACTGGACTTTCTTTTTATCACTGAAACTTGGCTAAATGACGCTGATATGAGTCCTCTTGTTGAGCTTTTACCAAGTGGATGTAGCTATTTAAGTACTTCGAGAAATAATCGTCGAGGTGGAGGCTTGGCTGTTATTTTTAATAACATGATGAAGTGCAAGTTACTGCCTGCTGAAAGTTCAAAGAGTTTTGAAGTTCAATTAATGAAGATTGACTTGCCCTCGCCAGTGATTTGTGCCTTGATAGGCCTCCTGGTTATAATAAGAATTTTCTTGATGAATTTAGTGAGTTTTTATCCGTGGTTGTTCCATCTGCTGACAGGATTTTAATTATGGGTGATTTTAACATTCATGTTTGTTGTCCTGGTAAACCCATGACCAGGGAATTCTTGAATTTAGTTGATTCTTTTAACTTATTTCAATGCGTTTCCAGTCCTACACACGATCGTGGCCACACACTTGACTTGGTCTTTTCTTTGGGGATAACGATAGAAAATATTTGTGTTGAAGAAATGGCCATCTCGGATCATATGCCTATTAGGTTTAATTTTACCTCCACAACAAATGACTTTCATCAGCCTCCATCATTCTTGTCCAGGGTTATCACTACTTCTACATCTAGTGTGTTCTCAACTGCTTTTACTGAATTAGCCCTTCATATTGAGCCTACCATATTGTCAGCTGTAGGACCTGATGAATTGGTGGATTCTTTTAATAATGTTTGCTCTGAAATTTTGGATAATGTTGCGCCTTTTAAAATGAGATGTCAAAAAGTTAAAAAACGACCGTGGTTAAATGATGTAACGCGTAATTTGAGGCGGGTTTGTCGGCTTGCAGAGCGTAAGTGGCTGAAAGATAAATTGCAGATATCTTATGATATTCTTAGAGAATCTCTATCAAATTATCAAAACGCTGTTAGAGCCGCTAGATCTTCATATTTTTCGCGAATTATATCACATAATGCAAATAATCCAAAGGTACTATTTTCAACTATAGATAAAGTATTGAGTCCTTCTATCAACTATTTTCCTTTCCCGTCTAAGGATCTGTGTGATAGTTTTTTAAAATATTTTATTGATAAGGTTGTTCTTATTCGGTCGAATATTGTGCCTGTAGGCAATGTTGTAGCTGATATAATTAATCCTTCTCGTTGTTTAAGTAAATTTGCATCTATTACATTAGTTGAGTTGGAAAAGATAATAATGCATTTAAAGCCGACTACCTCATTTTATGACGTTCTCCCGTCGCGATTGTTTAAAGAGGTTGTAGACACTATTGGACCTAATATACTTCTGATTATCAATAGTAGTTTATATCAGGGAATTGTACCTTCAGGGTTTAAGCATGCTGTTATTGAGCCGGTATTAAAAAAACATAACTTGGATTCACATGAGTTAAAAAATTTCAGACCTATTTCAAAATTGCCTTTTATGAATAAGATTTTAGAGAAAGTTGTCCATAATCAACTTACAGATTTCTTGATTGTAAATAACATAATGGATATTTTTCAGTCTGGATTTAGGACCAAACATAGCACAGAATCAGCACTATTGAAGGTTACAAATGATATTTTGTTAAGTATTGACTCCGGGAAAAGTGTTGCTTTAATGATGCTAGATTTAAGTGCAGCCTTTGATACTTTAGATCACGCAGTTTTAATAGACCGCCTTAGAGATTATGTAGGGATCAATGGTGTAGCCCTTAAGTGGTTTTCCTCGTATTTGCATGACAGGACATGCTCTGTTAAAATTGGAAATTATGTCTCTGCATCTGCTGCTATTTCTTGGGGGGTTCCTCAGGGATCAATCCTTGGTCCGACTCTGTTTTCTCTGTATATGTTACCCCTGGGGTCTATTTTTAAGCAGCATAATATTAACTATCACCTCTATGCTGATGATTTACAATTGTACCTTCCTTTGGAGTGTGATGGTTGTGCATCTTTTACTAATTTTTATAAGTGCTTGACTGAGGTAAAGGGATGGCTAGCTAATAATTTTTTACAATTAAATGAGGATAAGACTGAGTTTATTATGTTTGGGAACAAGGAGTTTGGGAATGCTCCGGCTGGAAATAATAGACTACTGTCCAACAATATGCAAAGTTATGTAAAGAACCTTGGAGTTTTTCTCGATTCGGAATTACGCTTTGACCGTCAAGTTAACAGCGTTGTGAAATCATCTTTCTTTCATTTAAGAAAATTGTCTAAACTGAAACCAATTCTTTCGTACAAGGACTTGGAGATTGTTGTGCATGCCTTTGTTTCAACCCGGCTGGATTATTGTAATTCTCTTTATCTGGGCATAAGTGAATCACTGGTTACTCGTCTTCAGTGTGTCCAGAATGCTGCAGTGAGATTTTTAACAAATACCAGAAAAAGGGATCACATAACACCTTTATTGATATCCCTTCACTGGCTACCTGTTAGATACAGAATACAATATAAGGTGTTGATGTTTGTTTTTAAAGCACTACATGATCAAGCTCCTGAGTACATAAAAGACATGTTAATCCCTTATCAGTCTCAACGTCACCTTCGCTCTTCTCGGAATATGCTCCTAACCATCCCACGGTCTCGCTTGAGGCGTAGTGGAGACCGCGCGTTTTCTGTGGCGGCTCCTGCACTTTGGAATGTGTTGCCTCTATCCTTAAAAACCTCATCAGGCATGGATATTTTTAAAAAGGGATTGAAGACTTATTTATTTAATCAAGCCTTTGGCGTTTGATTAGGTCTGAGAACTGTGAGTGATTTATGGTTTGATTTTCTTGTGTCTTGTTTTTAATGTAACTTATTGTTGGTATGTATTTTAGAGTTAGTGATCAGCCTACTTATGGACAGCACTTTGGTCCATTCTAATGGTTTTGAAAGTGCTTTATAAATAAAAGTTGAGTTGAGTTTTAAATGGTATATGATTCTTACCTTTTTGTAGTAAGACAGCACTCACCATACTGGACATCTGGTTATAGATGTGCCACTTGGTGGTCAGTACAGATGGCATGGCTGGTGGCATGTGATGCCCTAACTGGTCACATGCAGCAAGGTATTGCAAGGACATCTTTACAAAATCATCACTATGTTGTTAATGCAGTTTGTGATACAGCATAGAGAACGGTCCCTCACCAGCTTTGTCACATGTTTATCATACAAATGTCTGTTTAAACACACAGATAACCAAGTCAAAGTTTATTGTTAATTTAAAAGAGTTCCCTTTTAGCAGTGCACAGGGAAAGGTGTGATTTATCCCAGAACAAAAAACACAATTGACTGTATACAGACAAGATCTTTGATGCAAGGGACATCACAGAAGTCTGGCAAGGTCACCCACAGTGCGTCATGTGTTGGAGTGTTATTGTTCTGAGTCTGACACCCATCAAAGGTCAAGCAAAGATCAATGGGGGTCGTTTACACGTCCTGAGAAGAACCTCAGATGCAGAATCTTTTGAAAGAACCTTAAAAAAGAACTTTTACATGCACTAAATTTGAACAGTATTACAAAACAATATTAAAGTGTAAAATAAAAAAAAAAAGTTATATTACCATTACAGCCTAGTTAACAAAATTTTCAGTCCTTAATTGCACATGCCTATAAATTTTTGCCTATATTAAAAACAATTCTCTCATGATTCACCTGTAATGAAGTTTGCATTGAACATCTGCGGTATGCCAGATCCAGCTGATCATGGGGCCACATGACCAGCTTCTGGATGTATTGCTGAAACTGCTTTCAGGAAATACCAGGCAGCATCACAAGATTATCACCCACAAACACAGAAGTCAGAGAGACAAGCAGATCAGCGTTGAAGATGGTGGAAATACTGCGAACAACACAACTATTAAAACAGTTATTACTACAATTATGATGTTATTTATGATCATGATCAACTGAGCATGTCAAAGAAGTATGTGTCTTGTTTTTTTTTTTTTACACACACATCAGTTGAAACCAGCAGATCATTTGTTGGCTCTACGGTAACAAAACTGAAAATGATAGACATAATTACATTGGAATGCACATAGAATTACAGGAATAGATATTAAAAACTCACCATGTGGTGTGGCTGGCGTAAGTGAGCTTTGGGTGTATGGAGGAGATGCCTGACATCAGCAAGTCAAGATGCAGATGACTTTTTTTTCTTCAGCCCTAATGTTCTGCTGTTAGTCTGCAGGATTTATTTTTCTGCTGCTTGTGTCTTTTACTCTAATTAATTAATATAGCTGCAGAAGATGTATACCTCTACAATAAAATAATATGAATTATTTGCACTAAGTGAAACAAAACGGTATAAACAATAAGTAAACACAGCAAATAAATCACAATAGCCCTGAGATGCTCTGAGCATCTGTTCTCCAGCTTCCACATTCTGCAAAAGTAGACAACACATTAGATATTATGATAAACAATACACGGCGAAACCCCAAAAACGAAAGTTAACATATATCAGATGTATTTGAATGTATAGCTATATTATCAAGCACTCATAAACAAATCTGTACAAATAGGGCACGGTGCACTGAACTAATTAAAATAAATTTTCCGTGTTTGTTTTATTGACTTATTTATTACAAGTGTTTTACCTGTATTGTGAAATGTACAGTTTATTGCGCTGTATTTTAGAGTTAACGAAAATGTCCGCGAAATGAATGCATAATGTCCCGGTGATGATTTTTAACATTTAGTTCTTACCGTGAGAGTGGCAGACTTGAGTGAATCAAATTAAGTCAAGGCACTGGACTTTAAAAAAAAAAAAACTATTTTCGTTTTCTTGTTGTCTTTTTTTGATGATTTGCAGCAGAAAGCTTAAGAAAATTGTCAAACCAAGCCAGTACACGCTTCTGCGTGCATTAGCCTACACATTAAAAAGAAGGGGAAAATGACTTGCGTCTGTGAAGATCATGAATTAAACACACACACACACACACATATATAATATTCAAAAGAGGTCTACGTATTGTCCCTGTTTCTCCCGACGCTTCTGCATGCATTACATTCAAAGAGAAAACGGAGAATTTATAGAATGAAACTATACCCTGCTAACACACGACGTAACAGTTACGTAACGTACTGGTAATTTTTGGTAATTCCATGACTTACCAATTGACAACGTAACTACGACGTCGCATGCCCGTAATTTTATTACCATCACATTACCAACTCACAACGTCGTCAGTACGTCCTTCCAACGTGACCAGATAACCAAGAACGTCCCAGATAGGTCCTCTATTGGTAATATATTGGTAACTTCATGACTTACTGGCAACGTAACTACAACGTCGTATGCACGTAATATCATTACCATATTTTTTTTTACGTTCTTTATATGCTCTCTGAGTATAGAGCTATTTAAAGAGTGTAATTAAACTTCAGACACAAGATTAAACGTTCCTTAAAGATAAAATATGTTTATTTTCACCAAGTCAGAATATGGACATGCTTTCAATATATAGTGACGTGACATACAGGCGCTCGCTTCCACAACTAACGCACCACGCGCACAGTATTGACAAGAAAAGAGATGTGAAACTTTCTATCTCGTAAGGAGTTATGAACGTGAAATAATGACACAGACTGGCTACACCATCTCATCTGCCGCAGAGACCGTTCCCAGATAGCAAACAGTCATTGAAACTATGCTGAATCAACATTCCGTTGTCAACGTTAAGTCATTGAATCAACATCGAACTCTGATGTTGATTCAACATCATTTTGCACCCTGATTTAATATTGAAACAATGTTGAAATTCTGTCCATAGATCAACGGAATTTCAATGGTATTTCAATTATCAGGAATATTGAAACAATGTTGAAATTTCAACTGAACTAAGGATCAACGTGATTTCAATGGAATTTCAATCGTTTTTAAATGTTAATTTTAAATGTAATGCCATAAATTAAATAGCCTGCTTTATCTACAGCCAGGATGTTAAAAATTAATGGAACAGTTTAAATCTTGAATAAAACACAGAACACACCATACAATTTAAAATCAAATTAATGTTTATTAGCCTCTCTACTCTTTATTTACACTTCATTGTCATCTGATGCCTGCATAAGTTGTCGTCCAGTCCCTCCTGCCCCGGTCTGGCGCATAGCGCAGCCACTTTTGGGTGAAAATTGGGTGATGGTAGATGTCCCCATCTGCTGAGTAAGAGTATCTAAAAACAGAAGATAAAATCACAATGCAAAAAAAATATAGCATTTAAGTTAAACAGAACATATACTTGTACTAATTCAGTAGTGCAGTAGGAGCAGTAGTGTTGTAGGCTAGATCATATTTCCCCTATATTCAAAGCACTTTTCAAAACTGCCTGTTCATGGATGTATTCGAATTAAAGGGAGGCAAAAAGGATTAGCTTGCAGTGACCTCTTTCATAAGTAAAATGTATGAGGCCAATTGACCCAAAAAAATTTATGTTTATTATTTTATTAGTTCAGAAGTAGTTGTTAACACCACAAATTTAATATAAATAACTGGATACTAATTAAATAGTTAATGTAGATTAGAGTTACCATAGACAAAAGATGCTTTGACAAAATAATCATAGACAAAAACCATTGCATTCAGTTTTTGACGAGGTTTCGGGCTGGAAAACCAATTGCAAGTGATGCAAGTTGTTTGCAGAAATAAAATAAAATGAAATCAAAAATGTTGTTTTGCTTACTTGGTGTGCAATAGTGATCTGTAAAAGAACAGAAAAGACAAAAATCTCTGTTAAAAACTGCAATTAAAATTCACAATCATACAGTGTGACTGTACTTTATACATATGTACTCCGGTAACCAATCTGTTATTAAAAATATAAAAACAGTATATAAACAACATAATATACAAATTAAATATACAGTGGTTTATTCTTTTCAGCTACAGTTGATGTTATAATAGCATTCAAGAAATAAATGTAAAATATAAGAAACAAAATACACTTTAATGTAGGCCTATAAAATATACAATTCTCATTAAAGCTAATGAATTACGCCCCATTAACTGGACTCCCCCGCCCTCTCAGATTTTAATGCTAAAATATGCTATTTTTTATGCTGCACTTTCTTCCTATAGTGAATATCAAGCTACAATATATCTGTTTGTCAGCTCAAATGTTTCAGTGGTAGAACTTTTGCCTGGCGTGTCAGAGGTCGGGGTTTGGGTTTTAAACCACACTTGTATGTTTTTTTTTTTTTAATGTATTTATCAAAACTGATTATGTTTATCAGTTGTTGTATATCAGACAGGGATACGTTTGTGTATATTTATGTTTAGTAATTTCACCGGAACGAATAGACCGTCTGGTCTCCACAACGGATTGAAGTGCGTGTCCGAGTGCAGACCTTATACAGTGCAGACTGTACACAGCATCCGGGCCACTGATCGCAGCGACAACAAACACTTTGATCACTTGATAAAAAAATAATAAAAAATAAAACATTTCAACTCTAGATCGCCTCTTATTAAATTAAACTTATTGTACTTACGTACAATTGATGCTCAGCTAAATAACTGGAGATGTTATATTTGTATTGATACATTCGTGCCGCAAGATGTTTCTATTATGAAGACTGGAAGACTATAATAGTCTGGACTCTGAGTTTTTGCTAACTTTATAACATAGAAGACAACCACGAAGTACTTTTGGCAGATTTTGACATATTGGTAAAATGAAAATCAATTTCAGTGAATGCAGCACTGCGTTGGTTAACCAACTCAAACAGTACACTGACTGAACTGCTATGAAGAGAGAACTGAAGATGAACACCGAGCCGAGACAGATAATGAACAATAGACTGATTCGTTCACAAGTGAAGAACCGGTTGCATCGGTTTTCGGATCACCAGTAGTTCTTTCGGACAGTTTGATTCAATAAACCGGTTGAAGAAAATGATTCACCGGTTCTTTTGCCCTCGACGTAATGCCTTCGGTTTACCTGCGCTCATAACACTAGCACAGAATCAGTTCAGAATCAATCACCAAAAGAATCAGTTCAGTTCAGACGCTCTGTGTGTCAGTCTGCTTCACGCTGAATCACACATGCGCAGTATCATCAGCTACTCGGTTCTTCTTATCTGTCTCGGCTCGGTGTTCATCTTCAGTTCTCTCTACACAGCAGTTCAGTCAGTGTACTGTTTGAGTAAATGAATTACTCCAGGATATTGGTTTGTTTGAACTCAGAGGGAGTGTCAGCCACATTAAAAAAAGCTAACAGTTTAAGTCATTTGTGGATTAATGCGTATTAGAGATGCGAACCGTTTAAAACGATTCAGTTCGATTTGGTGAACTGAATGATTCGTTCGCGAACCGGATATCCAGACTGCTTTGTTTTGAACTCTCTCACACAACAGACACGGAAGAGAAGACAATGCTGAATAAAAGTCGAAGTCTTTGCTATTTATGGACCAAAATGTATTTTCGATGCTTCAAAATATTCTAACGGACCCTCTGATGTCACATGGACTACTTTGATGATGTTTTTCTTCTCTTTCTGGACATGGACAGTATACTGTACACACAGCTTCAATGGAGGGACTGAGAGCTCTCGGACTAAATCTAAAATATCTTTAACTGTGTTCTGAAGATAAACAGAAGTCTTACGGGTTTGAAACAACATGAGGGTGAGTTATTAATTACATAATTTTGCTATCTGGGTGAACCTTTAAGCATGACTGTTGAAATTAAATTGTAATACTTAACAATAAGGGTCCATTTGTAACATTAAGGAAAGCTGCAGAAGTATTGTTCCTTGTTAGAGTGTGTTCATTACTATTACTAATAGGTTTCCTTTTTATATTTTAAAGTTTTTTTTTTAACATTGGTAATCTATGAAATAACTTTAATGATCAATATAATAATTAATATTAATATTACATTTTTATTCATTTACAAAGTATGGTTCAGTACTTTTACTGATTTTTTTTTTAATAGTAAAGCTCTATTTTAGTTTTCATTCAGTATCCATTTTAAAAACTATTGGTTGACACATTTGGTACATTGGCCAGTGTGGTCCAACCTAGCTATCAGTATTGGTAAAATCCACTATTGGTCAATCGCTAGTTGATAATACTGTGGTGCGGTGTGTGGATGTCCAGCATTTGTACAGTTCTGCTGCTTTGGGCGTCGTCATTCCCGTCACCAGTGTATTGGCTGATTACTTTTACTGAGCATGTAGGGAAATTTACTCTGCATTTAAAGGGATGGTTCACCCCAAAATGAAAATTTGCTGTTAATTTACTCACCCTCAGGTCATCCAAGGTTTTTGCAGTAGAACAGTAAAGGTGTTTTAGGTGAAACCGTTGCCCTTGGTGATTCTTAAATGCAAGTCAGCGGCTGCCGGTTTTTGAGAAAAAAACAACAGGACCAAATACCGGTGGCTCCTGGTGACACATTGAGATCTAATGAAGAGAAATTATTGGTCTGTACAAGAAAATGAACACTACTTACAACAGTATTACCTTTAACCCAAAGCCTGGGCAACCAGCTGTCAGCGCGTTCACAACTGTCCACAGACGCAACTTCTCTGTTGCATGACAACGGATGCACGCACGAGATACTGGAGCTCATGACGCTGTTTGCCGGCGCAGCATCGTGATGTCTATCAGCCATCGGCGATGGACGATGGAATCGTCTATCGGCCCAACCCTAAACAGGATGACATAATTAAACAATTGTACACCATTTTGAATACATTTTTAATATTTGTTAGCTAAACAAATGCACAGCTTCCACCAAGAAAAAAAAGCAAGCAGTCATGTGACTAGAACTGACTCAATCAGCTTCCTTTCGGGGTGAAATTCCCCGTTGTTTTTGAAAAACGGGGTGCACAAAAACACTGCAGGGTTTGTTTTACTTTTCTTCGAAAATAAATCCTGTACCAGAGTTACAGCAAGGGTTTTTCAGTGGTGGAAATCCTTTACTGAAATGTCCTTGTTGTAACGGAGATCCCAGCTGATGGATGCCTAGCAACGACAGACACCTCAGGCACGTGCGTGTGTGTTAACTGGGCGCATTGACACACGCAACCACACGCCTACAGACATATTTAGCTGAGCAAGCCAAATGAAGCGAGCGAAAAGACCATTTTCGACAAAGGGCAATGAAGTTACTTGCAAAATATGTTGCGCGGTATTAAAATGAAGTAAAATAGTTGTGCAAGTACAATGCTGTATCACTTGCGATGCAAACATCCACAAGCAAATGAAAGCCGATGAGTACAACTGATGAATAGATTACACTTTAGATTAGGGGTGCAGAAAGCTTTGTAAATGATTTATAATGTTTATTGAGATAATAGTACAATGTTGACATTTCAATGATTTATAAGTGATTAATAATATATTAACTAGTAACTATTAACCCTTAAGGATTTTGTTTGATTCAGTTGTTTACTGAAGGCCCTGACTGAAACCCCAGGGTACTCAGGGTACTTACTGTCTGACAGCAGGTTCACTCAGACTCTGCTCAACATCACTGAAGAGTCCAGGAACAAAATAAGCCATCTGACACAGAGACAACAATATTTACTCTGCAGTTCCAGGTTCATTAGAAGGAAACAAGATGAAGCAGAGGTAAAATGCAGATAAAAGACAGAATAATATATATAACAACAATAATAACATATGTGATATACAAATTCTACTACTAATAACATAGTCTTAAAATAACGGAATCTATATTTTTAATTTTAGGTTGAGTGTGACTTACGTTTTGATGTCAGGGACTTCTTAAAATTGGTGAAATATATTCTGAAAAAGGCATATTAATGTATTTCATGAGCTTCTTTCATGAGTATTTCATGAGCTTCTTTTCATGAGTTCACCTGTATTTCTAAGTCAGTATCTCCCTTCAGCCACATTTCTGAAGGGAGATACTGACTTAGAAATACAGGTGAACTGAAGAAGCTCATGAAATACATTAATATGCCTTTTTCAGAATGTATTTCACCAATTTTCTTTTCAAAAATCTTGGAGTTTCACTTTGTTCTGTAGAGTTTCTTTGTGTCATCCTGAAATCACAGAACAATTTGTATTAATATCTGTTTATCATGAAATATCAAAACTCATGTGAACTTGTTATCAGCCGATTAACGTTACACTCTCAGTGTAAGTGACGTCGTCGATTCAGTAAATCAGCCTTTTCCCAAAAAAATACACTGACAAATCAACAGCAAAACATTCAGAGCCATCAAAATATCTCATACACACACGAAGATTTGATTTAAAGCCCAGAGTTTCATCAACAAGAGCTAAATCTATAGAGTTATACCTGAAAACTGCTAAGACGCTAACGGACATTTTCGAAGACACTAAACCATTTCTATAAAATGAATTTAATTGAAATATGTCAATAACAAGTAAGAAACGTGTCAGGAATATTTGTATATCATATTTGTATGATTTTAGCGACTAAACTTACCTAAAACAGTGTAAACCGCAGCGAGAGACGGAGATTACTGCTTGCCAGTAACGGTTTTTGTGTTGACGCCCCGTTTCCATGGCAACTCTGCTCCCCGCTCGCGCAGAACTCAACGCACACACAGCATTCACACAAACAAACATCTCGAGTTAAAACATTACATTTATAATGTACAGCCTCATTCAATAATCACTCACTATAGAGACGGAATCTTTCTGGCAGCCTGTAAAAGAGTGAAAAACACGACGATAAAGCAGTCAGGACTTCTCTTTAATAAACTGCTTTTACATTTTCCCTCCGAGAAACTGCAGGAAACGCAAGGCTTTAACATTAATTTACCGTGACCGTTGTCTAAACAAGTTAACGGTAACATTATTTGAAAATGAGCCAGTCTCTTCAGCTGCCCACAGACTGTATAAAAACACACCGCGTGCCTGTGCTGTCTGGGTTCATATAGAAAATTAAGTAAGCTTACCTGTACGCTTGTGCCAAGGGTAAAGGGTCCAGAAATGAGCTGTGTCCGGTGCAGTACGTTGGGTATACCACCCGTTGATCTCCCGGTCAACCAAAAATCGATGGATTTTCAATCATATTTCCCGGTCAACTATATTTCGATGCTTTTTCAATCATATTTCCCGGTCAACTATATTTCGATGCTTTTTCAATCATATTTCCCGGTCAACTATATTTCGATGACTTTTCAACAACCGCATCGTTTCTCTGTCCACTATAAATCAATTCCTTTTCAACACATTCAGGGATCACCCGCGGTAACCAAATATCAATGCTTAATCAATCATAAAGATAACTATAGATCAATGTTGTTCCAATATTGTTGCCATCAACATTAATAACATCAGGTTTTCATCGATATGGTAATGGTGATTCAACATTTATTTTGCATTGAAATTTCAATATCAACCATAATGATGATTCAGATGGAAAAACAATGTTTATTCAATGTTGGCTTGCTGTCTGGGTTGTATCAGGAGGACAGCGCGTTTGTTTGAGGCACTTTTCACTTCAACTGTGTCTGACAGGAGAATTAGCTTTCTGAGGTGAGTTTTACAATTTATAATAAATAAGTTGGTTGATAAAATGTATAAAACAAAGTAAAAACAAAAGTCTAACGTAGCTAAAACCTTTTTTTATTATTTTATTGTTTTTATTAGCCTTATAGAGCTCGGGCGTAGACGTCATGGAATGGTGCATTGTGGGTAACGGCGGCCATTTTAGAGGTATCGCAAAGCAGGTTTGTAATAAGATAATAGCCAGTCTCCAGAAAAAGTTATAGAACGTGACAAAAAAAGTTGCCTATACCTATACGGACAAACTTAATAATGAAGCCAAACAACGCTACTTAAAAAAAAAAAGAGGTTGTAGGCGGAATCGATCCCTATGAACACATGAAAGTTTACCAAGCCTCAGTTTCCCTGATAATTTATCCTACCGGGTCTGTGGAGTGAGCGTTTACACCTCCGATCAATTTAAAAATGTCACTTTCACTTTTTAAAAAGTCACTGGAGGCTCACCTGCAGATCATAAATGGATCTGCAAATTAAACGTGGAGAAAACAATATTTTTCACTAAGGAAATGTTAACATTAACCAAGCATCAGTGGTGACACACACACACACACACACACACTTATCAGATTCTGCGAGCTATGAAGCTTGTCTATGCGGGTTTGTTACACTTCAGGAGTAATTACTCACCTATCATAGCCTACTTGCAAAAATCCACTGTTTTCCTCCGGTAGTTCTGTAATCCGGTATAATATTGACGAACATTCACCTCAGACACAACCCACCATTCACCAAAACAAGACGCTTAACTTCCTATTTTGAAGTTCGTTCCAGTTTTTTTTTTTTTTTTAACAAGTTGTTCAAATTTGTTAAATACAGTCAGCACAAAAATATCAAAAAGCAAATTAAGTTCAGGATTGGGTCAAAAGAAAATGTTTAAACAAAAAATACAGACACTAAACTGACTCCCTTACTGGCCAAAAACTAGAGAAAACGTAATGTGTTTGTGTCTGAGTTTGTGTGTGTGTATGTGAGAGAGAGAGAGAGACCATACACAACATGTCTCACCATAACTATGTATTATAATATTATCGAAGGTGATGGTTTCCCTCCGTACAGTGGCGACCCAAGCCATCTGACGCCTCTTGGTGATTTCAGACACCTTGTGTTTTTTTTCCAAGTAGGAAAATGTTGAAAACTAATATGATTCACGAGGCGTTTGCCCTGTCGATCATGAAACCGATTACAGCAGTTCACAATACAGCAATACTGAACCATTTTCCAAAAAATAATCAAAATTAATGACCAAATGACCAACGTTACCTCTATAGAGGTCGGGATCGTTGCGTCACGTCGCAATGCATTGTGGGAATCGCGGTACAGAAGTAGATGTACTGTATAGTAGGCATTAGGTAACGTTGGTCATTTGGTCATTAATTTTGATTATTTTTTGGAAAATGGTTCAGTATTGCTGTATTGTGAACTGCTGTAATCGGTTTCATGATCGACAGGGCAAACGCCTCGTGAATCATATTAGTTTTCAACATTTTCCTACTTGGAAAAAAAACACAAGGTGTCTGAAATCACCAAGAGGCGTCAGATGGCTTGGGTCGCCGCTGTACGGAGGGAAACCATCACCTTCGATAATATTATAATACATAGTTATGGTGAGACATGTTGTGTATGGTCTCTCTCTCACATACACACACACAAACACATTACGTTTTCTCTAGTTTTTGGCCAGTCAGTTTAGTGTCTGTATTTTTTGTTTAAACATTTTCTTTTGACCCAATCCTGAACTTAATTTGCTTTTTGATATTTTTGTGCTGACTGTATTTAACAAATTTGAACAACTTGTTTAAAAAAAATAAAAATAAACTGGAACGAACTTCAAAATAGGAAGTTAAGCGTCTTGTTTTGGTGAATGGTGGGTTGTGTCTGAGGTGAATGTTCGTCAATATTATACCGGATTACAGAACTACCGGAGGAAAACAGTGGATTTTTGCAAGTATGATAGGTGAGTAATTACTCCTGAAGTGTAACAAACCCGCGTAGACAAGCTTCATAGCTCGCAGAATCTGATAAGTGTGTGTGTGTGTCACCACTGATGCTTGGTTAATGTTAACATTTCCTTAGTGAGAAAGATTGTTTTCTCCACGTTTAATTTGCAGATCCATTTATGATCTGCAGGTGAGCCTCCAGTGACTTTTTAAAAAGTGAAAGTGACATTTTTAAATTGATCGGAGGTGTAAGCGCTCACTCCACAGACCCGGTAGGAGAAATGATCAGGGAAACTGAGGCTTGGTAAACTTTCATGTGTTCATAGGGATCGATTCCGCCTACAACCTCTTTTTTTTTTAAGTAGCGTTGTTTGGCTTCATTATTAAGTTTGTCCGTATAGGTATAGGCAACTTTTTTTGTCACGTTCTATAACTTTTTCTGGAGACTGGCTATTATCTTATTACAAACCTGCTTTGCGATGCCTCTAAAATGGCCGCCGTTACCCACAATGCACCATTCCATGACGTCTACGCCCGAGCTCTATAGCCGTTGAGTAACCATGGCAACTGCGTAACGTTACACATCGGCTGCTGGAGAGGAGAGGACTCGTTTGACATTTTCTTCTTGTTTCTCGTCAGTTATACCAAAGAAAAGGCCAACAACTGCGACAGATTTGTTAAGTAACACGTTAATATTATCCACAGTCTACTTTAAGTACTTTTTGTTAATATTTATACCTCTGTGATTATGGTATTTTTCCTGAAATGTCTGCTATCAAGTATTACGCTAGCATAGAAACATAATTAACGTTATAGCATATTAGATTTGAGCTCTTATTAATGAAAGTTTGGGCTTTTAATTACATGGGTAAAGGATCGGTTTTGATTGCTTTGTAAATGTTTTTGATGGTAATTTGTCAATAGATAAATGAAGTAAAGTTAAGCTAATTAATTTAACCTAAAAGTCTGCACTGTAGAGTCTATCAGTGACGTCACTCGCGGTCTAAAATGGGCTGAAACTATTTCAAACCACTGTTTCAAGCTTGTTCTGATTTATCATTGTAAACAAATATTGATAAAAAAAAAGTTGTACAGTGATTTCAGGAGTGTCTTAAAAACCCTCTAAAACAGAGGGGAAGTTCCAAGAAAATGTCTAAAGGGAGCTGCTGACAGAGATAAAAAAACACAGGTGATGCTACAAAGCTTATTAAATTACTTCATATTTATTTTTTACAATATATCATCATGCATTTGTCAAATCTAAACATGTGAATTCTGGTTTCTTAAGATTTTTGTAGGTTTTCCATATTACTATTTTTCTTTTCTGCATTTCCCCTATTCTCTAGTTTGTGTATTTCTAATAAGGAGCTGGAGGCCGTGAAGAAACAGATCCATGATATTGTGGAGAAGCAGGCCCCGCTGAGCAAGTGGAGGGCTGTGCTGGAAATATTCAGGGGTTGATGCTCATAAGTCCAGGGTAAGTATACAGCTAACCCTACTACCACCTCTACTCTGTGTGGTTCTCTGCAAAGACCCGGTGTACCCAGGATGCGATCTTCCCAGATGTCCTTCACCCTATTTCACAGTGTAAGACATGAACCAGGCCCTGGGCGACGACCTCTCTCCATCCGCCGCCTCCGGTCTTCAGGATCTCCACCAGAACCCGATTCGCTCCACTTCGCGAGACAGAACACAACGCTGTGATCATCGGAGACTCCATCGTCTGGCACGTTCGTGCTATGTTAGCTGAAGGTAAAGTCCACACTCACTGTTTCCCTGGTGCTCATGTTCTTGATATTTCTGCACAGATTCCCGTGATCCTGAAGGGTAAGAGGAGCATCGGAGCGGACGTGCTTCACGCTGGGGTTAACAACACCATGCTACGGCAGACATAGACACTGAAGAGGGACTTCAGGAGCCTGATCAAGACGGTGCACAGCATATCGCCTGCATGATGATAATTGTGTCAGGACCACTTCCCACGTATAGATGAGGACATGAAAGGTTCAGCAGACTTTTTGCTTTAAACGAATGGTTATTGTCATGGTGTAAAGAACAGAAACTGCTTTTTGTTAATAATTGGAATCTTTTCTGGGAGCGTCCTAGGCTTTTTAGATCTCCTGTTGGACAACATCTCCAGGACACTTCGCTCCATATGACTAGTAAGCCAATTCTCAAATAACTGTTATGACTTTTGTTCTACACGCTCAAATTGAAGTACTTGTGCTGTCCAATCAATAAAGATTGTGTTTGTTCCAGTGTTAATTTTGACAGGCATTTTTGATTTAGCATTAGTCTAAACTCCACCAAACTACTGTTATAAGCATGAGCCTCGTCAGACTGGTCAACAATATATAGTGATATTCTCAATGTTACCCAGAAAACACGATAAAGGTTTAACTCATTCAAAATACTTCAGCTTAATGTTAGACTGTCAGACATGCAAAAGAAATCGAAATGTATCTCTTGCTCTGGCTACTAGGGGTGTGACGAGACACTTATCCCACAAGACGAGACAAGACACGAGACTGGGTTCATGAGAGCGAGACAAGATTTTTTTTTTAAGAAATCCTCAATGATAAAATAAATATTTCATTTTTCTCTACTCCTTTTTCGTAGTACATACATTTTCACATCAGTTTATTAAACGTAAAAAAAACATATTTAGGGCCCTATGAAATGTTTAATTTTTTCCCCAGCATATTATTTTTTATTATTATTGTTAACAAATTCTGTATTTTAGCATGTCTAACTATTTGAATGCATAACACAACTTAATTTATTCATTTTATTTTTTCTTAAAGGTAGCCTTTTTACTGATATAGATATCATACCTCAAAGTGTTGTTACTGACCACTTCCTTGTATCGTGCATGCTGCATATTACTGATATTAACTATATTTCCAAAACAAGCATTATGAATTTAAGAGCCTTACATTACATTTATAACAATCATTGTTAATGTTTGGATTGTATTTCAGGGCAGTTTGTGAAGACAGATAATCAAGAGAAGTCAGTTCCAGATCCACCCTCCACACCAGACCTCTCTCTCACGAGGATTGCTGTCTACTAGCATATTGTGTTCTCTTCAGACTTCGGGGGATGCAGATATTACTCAGGCACATGAACACTTGAATATTGAAAGAATGGAGAAAGTAAGAATTACTTAAGATTTTAGAATTTAATGTTAATTGCTTATATATATATATATTTAGATATATTTTTGTGGCAGTGTGAACTGGCCATAATGCTGTATGATAGGTGTGAGATTCATTAAACTTGATTTGCTATAATACATCTGTTCATAAGCTATTGCATATTATTTTCAATGAATTATTTGTTATTTATTAGCTGACGTATTATTGTGGGAGCTTGTGATTAGTTGATGAATGTGTGCATTGTTAATGATAATATTTAAATGCAATGTGCTGAGTGCTTACTAAGACTTGCATGTTTGTGCATAATGTTTTGACCCTGGATGCTTACAGAAGGGTATAGATATTTAAATATATGGAAATGTATTTATTATTAATATATCTCAATCTATGTGCTTCTTTATGGGCTGAATGCTTTCATTCATATTTCGCTGTATATCCTGTTTTTATTAATAATCTGGGTGTATTAATGTTCATATTTGCTTGTTAATAAATTAACTGAATTCATTTCGAGTATGTATTCATCATTCACAGCTGCTGAAACAGCCTTTAAATTAGTTTGGGCATATGAGGACATAAATAAGGTTCAAGTGCTGCATGTCCGCCCATAGAATAATTATAAAAAAAAAATGACCAACTGATTACCAGCACACGACCACCGATCCGCGACGTTGCCACGATGTCGCAGTTACTTACTGGCAACGTCACAAAGTTACGTTGTGGCGACGTATACGCACCTTTCACTTTTCCGGTTGCCACGACGTAACTAGTTACGTCGCCACGACGAAACTTTGGTCACCAGATTACGTCGCAGTTACGTAACAGTTACGTAATGTTGTTAGCAGGGTAGCCTATTTGTTTCATATCTATATTTTAGAGGGGTAAAACGGCAAACTAAAAGCTCATTATTAGCCCTGATAATTCGCAGATAATCTTTTTAAAAACAAGGCAGATAAAGCAGGAGAATGGGTCAAATATGTTGACTTAACGGTACGTGCATGGAAACAGTGATCAAGAATTCAAATATTCAGTTAAATTGGACAATTTATTTATTTCTCACAGAAAAGAGCATTCTATAATAATAATTCAGCATTCAATAATAATAATTGTATTTACTGTTTTCGATGGGAGCTGAACATGACCCAGCCGGCACATGACCGACCTTCAACGTTGAAATATGGTTGAAATAAGGTCAGTTGTGGTTTCAACGTTGAAACAACGTTGATTCAACGTTTAAAGCTGAATGGTTGAAAAACATCCAGCACATGACCAACTTTCAATGTTGAAATATGGTTGAAATAAGGTCAGTTGTGGTTTCAACGTTGAAACAACGTTGATTCAACGTTTAAAGCTGAATGGTTGAAAAACATCCAGCACATGACCAACTTTCAATGTTGAAATATGGTTGAAATAAGGTCAGTTGTGGTTTCAACGTTGAAACAACGTTGATTCAACGTTTAAAGATGAACTGTTGAAAAACTTCCAGCACATGACCAACTTTCAACATTGAAATATTGCTGAAATAAGGTCAGTTGTTTTAATGAAACAACGTTAAAAATGTTTAATGCTAAATGGTAGAAAAAGGTTAACAAGCTTTTAAATTATTTATATTAAATTATTTAATTTAATTATTTTAATAGCATTTTCAAATATTTTAGTCATGATACCTATTCTAAAATCTAAAGGTATATGTTAAATATTATCATCATTAACAACAATAAAACTATATACATTTCGCTGCCTTATCACACTGAAACAACTCCCATTGGTAGTTTTATTTTATTACTTCTATCATGATTGGTTAATCTGGCTGTCATTCAGGAAACTGGACAATGAATCGGTTCGCGCCTTTCTACATTTAAAAATATGACCGTTATTGTCGTCTTTCTGTGAGTGAGGCGGCTAACTGTGAGCTGCTGCTCGTTATAACTGACTGCTCTATCGGTCCCGAATTATTTCATATTTGCCTGTACATTTTTTATTTATTTTGAGCGAATTTGAGTCGTGACATGTCAATGGAGAACAAAAACTGTGAACACAAGAAGGGTCAGGTGTTCTGCGAGGTCCTGAAAACATCCTGGCAAAATGAGGTAAGAAAATCGCTAACGTTATCTTTATTATCTTTTGAAAATAGTAAAGTATTACCAGAGTTTACAAATGGGTAGTTTAAAGGACATGTAACCTGCAGATAAATAAATACCCCTGTGTCTATTTTTGCATTGCTTTATCACAGCTGATCAAGTTAGGTGCTCACCTAATGTGTTGCTGGTAAGAGAGATTTAGAGATGGTTTAGAGATTTTCCCATATTTTCCTGATATGTATCCCATGCATTAGGTGTGTTATATATGTTTGTATTCTTATAATAGTTTCAAAGTGTTTTCTGAAACATATAAGTGCAAATGTCGGTATTTAAATAATATAATTTTGATGAATTAATGAAAATGAATAAATAAATAAAAGGATTGTTTAAAGCCATGGTTCTCAAAGTGTCAGGCCCCCTCTAGTTGTTATGCAGGTGAATCACTAAATTAAACTAATTTTTTTTTATTTTTTTTTATTTATATTTTTATCAAAACAAGGTACATTGAAAGTATTCAGTGACAGAGGCACTCTCAAAGGCATTCATTTTTACTTTTTCTACCCACAAAATAAAAAATAAATAAATAAATAAAAAAAAAAAAAAAAATAATATATATTAAAAAAAAAAAAAAAAAAAAAAAACAACCTATAGGAGAAGGGGAGGGGTCAATGTATTCAATGTAGGGGGGTTGTTGGCTCAAAGTTGGAGGAGTACATTCTTCTCTATATAGATTATTAAAGGATCCCATGTCTTGTAAAAAGTTCTGGTTGATCCTCTGAGAAAATATTTGATTTTTTCAGTTTTTAGAAAAAACATTACATCACTGAGCCATAGTGACAGTTTAGGTGGCATTGGTGATTTCCACTCTAAAAGAATTCTTCTTCTAGCTATTAATGTTGCAAACGCCAAGGCATTTTCTTTATCTTTAGTTATGTGAATGTCGTCATCTATGACTCCAAACAAAGCCGTTATTGGGTTATAGGCTGAATTCTTAAATTAAATGCGGAGTTTAAAATTTCAAATATTGAAGACCAAAATTGTCTCAGTTTAGTACATGACCAGAACATATGGGTTAGATCTGCCTTAAATGCATTGCAACGATCACATGTTTCATCTATATTTGGGTATATTTTAGCCAGTTTGGTTTTACTATAATGAATACGATAGAGAACTTTCATCTGAATCAGATTGAGTCGTGCACAAGATGAAGTCTTATTTATTCTGTTAACAGCTTTGTCCCAAGTGTCTTCAGATATGCAAATTCCCAACTCTCCTGTCCATTCCTGTTTAATTTTCTCTAGTGACCTATTTTGGAATGTCATAATTAAGTTATATATTTTAGAAATGAGGCCCTTGAGGTGTGTAGGAGTCTTAAAAATCAAGTCCAACCCTGATTCAGAGGGCATATGAGGAAACACGGAGCATTGGGCTTGAATAAAGTGTCGAACTTGAAGATAACGAAAAAAATCTGACTTTTGAAGATGAAATTTTTGAATCAGATCATTGTAATTGGCAAAAATATTGTCGATGAAAAAGTCACTACATTTAACTATGCCCAGGTCCTGCCATTGCTTAAAAGTAGCATCTAACTTTGCAGCTGGGAAAAGATGATTATTACATATGGGAGTTTCCAAGGAAAAGTCT
This sequence comes from Carassius gibelio, assembly GCF_023724105.1. Taxonomy (NCBI): domain Eukaryota; kingdom Metazoa; phylum Chordata; class Actinopteri; order Cypriniformes; family Cyprinidae; genus Carassius; species Carassius gibelio. The sequence goes on along the minus strand of NC_068403.1, from coordinate 23,374,497 downwards.
GTTAATTGAAATGCTTGTCTAAACTGATTATATATTTTGAGAGTCGAAATTACAACTGGATTTGAGGAAAACTGTGATGGTGAGAATGGTGACTTCATTGTTATCAGCACCAACAATGAGGTTGATTTGCAAGAATTAGCCTCCGCTTCACACCATTCTATATGTGGGGACTGAAACCAATAAATAATTTTTTGTAAATTTGCTGCCCAATAATAATTTTGCAAATTTGGGAGGGCCAATCCTCCATCCTTTTTCGGTTTTTCAAGAAACTCCCTGCATATTCTTGGCCTTTTGCCCCCCCATATAAAGGAGGACAGCAACCTATTGATTGACTGAAAAAAGGACTTTGGCAAGAAAATTGGAAGACTCTGAAACAAATACAATAATCTGGGTAACACATTCATTTTAACACAATTGATTTTACCAGTTAAAGACAAGTATGTAACACTCCACCGTTGGAAATCTGATTCAAGTTTTTTAAGTATGGGATTATAATTTGCTTTAAATAAATCAGTGTACAAGCGGGTAATATTTATTCCTAAATATTTAAATCTTGATTTTGATATACAAAAGGGCAAGTCTGTAACTGTAATCTGATCTGCCATATGATTTACAGGGAAGCATATACTTTTAGAAAAGTTTAATTTATAACCTGAAAAGTATCCGTACTCTTTTAATATTTTCACAATTTCGGAGATGCATGATAGTGGATCAGTTATATATAGTAACAAATCGTCAGCATAGAGAGAGACTTTATACTCTACACCTCTTCTTTTAATACCACTGATTAACTGTGATGATCTGAGTACTGATGATAATGGCTCTATAGCCAAAATAAATAGCAAAGGGCTAAGGGGGCATCCTTGCCGTGTGCCTCTGGACAAGGAAAAATATTCTGATATTATCCTATTTGTGACTACGGCTGCCTTAGGTTGATGATACAGTAGGTGAATCCAGGAAACAAATTTTGAGCCAAATCCAAATTTATCTAAAACAGCAAATAAATAGTTCCATTCGACTCTATCAAACGCTTTCTCTGCATCCAGAGAAATAATCACTTCAGGATTACCCTCTGACGCAGGAGAATGCACAACATTAAGAAGTTTCCTAATGTTAATGAAGGAGTGGCGCCCCTTTATGAAGCCTGTCTGGTCTTGTGAAATAATATCTGGTATTATACACTCCATTCTAGAGGCCAGTACTTTAGATAAGATTTTAACGTCTACATTTAGTAAGGAAATAGGTCTGTAAGAACTACAATCAAGGGCGTCTTTATCTGGCTTCAGAAGAACTGTGATATGGGCCTGTGTAAGGCTTGATGGCAGTGTTGATTGATCAAGAGAGTGATTGAACATATTAAGAAGCAAAGGGGACAGTTGTGAGGAAAATTTTTTATAAAACTCTACCGGGAACCCGTCTGGTCCCGGGGTTTTACCACTTTGTATGGCTCTAATTGAATCTTCTATAAATTAAACTAATTAATGTTAATACATTTTAACTTAATCTTTGAGTAAGTTTTTTTTTTTGTTGCACATTTAAGTATGTTAGAGTTAAAGTACAGTACAGTTTTGTAACTTTTGTTACATAATTACATTTAAAATTACATTTTAATTTAAACTTTTTTTTTATTTACCTGTGTATGTAAGCACAGTTGTAGTGTTAATGTTCAAACTGTATTTACCATGGTAAAGTGTCTGACAACAATTAATATTCTTATTAGAATAAAACTGCCTCATTTTTTAACTGTAGAGCTGTTACTGAATAGTTTGGCCTACTACGCTGCTGAAATGTAATGTTGGTCATTATGGTGCAACTTAATATTTAATAACAAATATTTTCTGAAGTGGTACTTGGTATAAAAAGTTTGAGAACCAGTGGTTTAAAGAAATGGTATAATATGAAATCCTGCTTTTTAAAAACTTTTCAGTAAAGCATTTCTTCTTTCCCGTTGTAGAGTCATCGAGGATCCAGCTTGTTCTTGAAACATTGGTAAGAAATTGTTCTTCTGCTACATTGCACTGTCACTTCTGCTAGAGATGCTTTGACCTTTTGTGATAGGTTTTGATTGTACTTAGTTTATTAAAAATTTACTGAATTAGATTTTATTTGTTTTACTACACTGTATTGCTAGTGTTCTGATTAAAACAGTATAACTGGGGGCTCTGAAAACACTGCTTGTGAATAATTTGTTAATATTGTACATTTTCATCTGAATACATTAAATAAGTGTTTAATGAATAGTGTTGTCCACTTTGTTTCCAACCTCACTGTTACTGAACTGTAAAGTGAAAATATTGTGTGATTTATTTTGCATTCAGTTTTCAGTTAAATATATTTCACAATATCAAAGTTATTGTGAAACATTGTGGACATACCTAAACAAACTGGTTAAATCTTATGTTCCCTCCAGAAGTTTGCCCTCTGCAAGTGAACGACGCCTTGTGGTGCCATCCCAAAGAGGTTCAAAATCACTCTCACGGACCTTTTCCTGGACTGTACCCAGCTGGTGGAATCACCTCCCAATCTCAATCCGAACAGCTGAGTCTTTACTCATTTTCAAGAAACATTTTAAGACTCATCTTTTTCACCGGAACTTAACCAACTAATGCTAGCACTTCTTGTCTTTCATATTAAAAAAAAAAAAAAAAAAACCTGGCTATGCGTTCTGTACTAGACTAACTGAGACTTGTCATGGCACTTGTATACTGTTGTTGTTCGCTTGTACACCTGACTGCTTCTGTTCTTCTCATTTGTAAGTCGCTTTGGATAAAATCGTCTGTTAAATGATTAAATGTAAATGTTTATACAGGACGGTACAGAAAGTGCACAAGTGGGAGAGAGTGGAGGGGACGGCGTCAGAATGGACCTAGCGCTGGGACACTTTCAAGGATCACCCGAAGCACAACCACACTGTATGCACAAGGCTGCTGGTTCTAACATTTTAGAGTGCCCTGCGGTAGAAATCTCATTCTGCATTCCCCACGGTAAAGAAGACACAGTCCGGGGGGGTTCCCATTAGAAATCCACTGGTTGAAGGTTCCCTGCTCGTACTGTGCAACACATTTTCACGGCACAGATGTGCACAACTTGAAATGAGACACATTACTAAAACATGTTTTTGACAGAAACTGTAGTTTTCCACCAAAATAAAAGATCCACTGGTTTCAGTCATAAAGGTACAAGGGTTTGTCTTGTAAGTGCTGAAGAAAATATGCATTTTTGTGCCGAATTATTTTACAAAAACCTTTAAATATTATTGTATTTGGATTGTTCTACTACATGTTTTTAGCATTACCTCCATGCATACTCTGCATAATAAAGTGTGGGATTATTTTCATCTGTTTTATACAGTATGTTTCCAAAATTTAACTGCTGTTTGACAATTTTGAGCATGTGGTAGTTTATTGAAGTTGTTTGTAAAGCCATTGCTGCCAGTCCTTAGATTTTTAGCCTTGCATGTACATTGTTGATCTAAATGCCAACTAGGATCTAGGTGTATTTATACACGGTGCAAGGTACGACGGGGAAACAACGTCGTGTTATCAACGCTGATTAACTTTTCAAAATCAACACCTCATTCAGCTTTCATCCCAGGGCTGCAGCACGACCCTAATTCATCCGTAATGCAGGTAAGACGGTGAAACAGCGTCGCGATTTCAACGGTGAATCCACGTCGTGATTTCAACGTTGATCCAATTTGCAAAATCGAAAGGTTTTTCAACGTTGATTCAACGTCGCGATTTCAACAGTGAATCAGAGTTGTGATTTCAACCGTACATCAACGTCACGATTTCAACGGTGAATCAACATCGTGATTTCAACGTTGATCCAATTTGCAAAATCGAAAGGTTTTTCAACGTTGATTCAACCATGGTACCTGACGTTGAATCAACGTTGAAATGCCGGCTGGGGACTTTCGAGACCAGAAGGCGAGGTAGATTTTGGGCCAATGGGAGCGGTGCAGGCCTGAAACAATTTGCCCCCCTGCAGCCCCTCGCGCACCTGGGCTCCACCCATCTACCGGAGTACAAGTGTCGTGGCAAATATCGAACAGTTTGATTTCAACGATCAGAGTGCATTCAGTGACCAGCTTTAGCCTAATTGTGCATTACCTTTTAAATTTTGTAATGGCTCCACAAAGAAGAAGATGGCCTCCTGTTATCTCCAAGAGAGAGAGAGAACGGAGGAAGAAGTTGCGACAGAGGCTTGAAACAGACTTTGACCGAACTATTTTACGAGTCTGGCAGGCAGAAGCTTCCAAAAGATCAGAAAGGAAATCTAAATTCTGCAAACCTCACTGGCCTCCTGTGATTTCACCAGAGGAAAGTGAGAGGAGGAGACGCTTCAGGAAAAGCCTGGGCAGAGAGTCTTCTCCTCAAGACTCCCCGTGCAGGAGGCAGTGGCCTCCAGTGCTGAAAAATGTGAAAGTGTCAGGTACGATTTTATTAATTAAAGTACAAATATACCCACACAATAAATTAATGAATGAATTAAATGCAATAATACAACGTCATACATTTTTTTTTTCGTAGTTCCCCCTTGTGCATCGCTTGCTGTGCTCCCTCCACCAACTGCTGTAGCAGATACAGCCCTTAAACGGGTGCCAAGGACCACGGTCTGGAGAAGAAAGAAGAGGGCTGAAGAGGACAAAAAGGCCCTGATGCACGGTAAAGCCATCGCACGACGAGCAGAACCAAAGAGATTTACCTGCAGGCTGTGTGGACAGCCGAAGAGACTGGAGTTTGGACACAGTTTTTACAAAGGAAAGAGTTTCTGTGCCACTTCGGCTGGAAAAAGTGTAACACAGTGGCTCTCCGAGCAGAAGAGGATGGCAGGTACGGATAATTTGAGTAATGCGTCACAGACAACCGCCTCGAGGTGGAAGAAGCCACGCAAACCATATACCTGTCAGCTGTGCCAACAGCCAAAAACAAAGCATTATGGGCACTCACGATACGCTGGCAAAACCTTCTGCAGCACATATGAGGGGAAAACTGTGGAGCTTTGGCTGACAGAGCAACGCGCTCTTTCTCGTATTGAATAGCAATTTCTTACTATTTTGTTTATACTGTTTGTTTGCTTGTTTGAACAAAGTTTTAGCTGTCTTCTATTTTTTAAGAATTTTTAACATTTTTAAGGACTAGTTAATTTGTAAAGAAAAAAAATTGTGCATGGTGTTTTTTGTTTTTACTTTTAGTTTGTTTACATTTATATATTTTATATTACACTTTCTATATTTTACTTTTATATATTTTATATTACAATTTTGTTTTCATTGTGAATTATTTAATAATGTTTGTAAATGCAAACAGACTTAGTTTGTTTACATTTATATATTTTATATTATATTTTATATATTTTACTTTAGTTTGTTTATTTATATATTTTACATTACACTTTCCAAATTTAGTTTTCAGTGTGAATTATTGAATGTTTGTAAATGTAAACTGACTTAGTTTGTTTACATTTTTTTTTTTTTTTATTACACTTACTATATTTTACTTTAATTTGTTTTCAGTGTGAATTATTTAATGTTTGTAAATGAAAACAGACTTTGTTTACATTTATATTTTTTATATTACACTTACTAGATTTTACTTTAATTTGTTTTCAGTGTGAATTATTTAATGTTTGTAAATGAAAACAGACTTTGTTTACATTTATATTTTTTATATTACACTTTCTATATTTTACTTAAATTTGTTTTCAGTGTGAATTATTTAATAACGTTTGTAAATGAAAACAAACTTTGTTTAAATTTATAGATGTTATATTACACTTTCTATATTTTACTTTAGTTTGTTTACATTATATTACACTTTCTATATTTTGTTTTCAGTGTGAATTATTTAATAATGTTTGTAAATGCAAACAGACTGTGCCTGACTTAAAGTTGTGAAGGGTAAAACTACTATTAAACCATTTCAAATTCCTATATATTTGTGTATTCAAGTTTATTTAAAAATCAGTTTCTTTCGAAATTATTTATATTAAACTTCATGCTGATAAATAGAAAAATACTGAGCAATAAAAAAAGATTAGACAAGAAAGTTTACATCAATTTTATGAGTTCAAATGTTCTAAAATAAAGAACAAATTTGGTACTATTTATATTAGCTTTATTAAAGCAAACAAATTATTTATTTTTATATATACTTTATTATTATATACACATTTACGATGCAACTGCAAAATAATTACGTGTGTGTGTGTGTGTATATATATATATATATATATATATATATTATTTTATATAGTTAATATTTAATGTAATTATCTGCAATGAAGGATTTCCATCATTTCAACAATGCAGCAGTGATGACTTGGGTCTGTCCCAATCCTCCATCAGCAGAGTCATCACCCAAACACTGACAGCTTTGTCACAACCTAATATTGTGACACAATTTGTTTCATTCTCGCTGGATGCCCGCACTTTACACACAGTCACATAAAAGGGCATTTATGGACATTGCAGGATTCCCTGGCGTTGTGGGTGTAATTCATGGAACACATGTGAGAATAATTGCGCCATCAGAGGACGAGGCAGTCTTTGTTAACAGGAAGAATTTCCACAGCATCAATGTGCAAGTAGTGTTCAATGCGGCCTGTAAGATTTTGGACATTGTGGCTAAATGGCCAGGCTCCACACATGATGCGAGAATGCTCTCCGAGAGTGGCATCAGACAGCTTTTTGAGAGACGCTATGTGCCAGCTAATTGCCACTTGTTAGGGGACAGTGGCTACCCATGCAAACTATGGCTCCTTACACCTTACCTCCAGCCATATGTTAGAGTAACCAAGTAGTGCAATATTTCCATCAAATAATTAAAGGTCTGTATTATATTGTAGGGCCCACAAGACAACAAGAGCGTAGGTGGAGCGTGGCATAGGCTAGCTTAAGAGGCGCTTTCATGTTCTCCACGGAGAGGTGCGGCTGAGGCCTGAAACAGCAAAGTCATCATAGCCTGTGCAATATTACACAATATTTGCAAGGTTAGACAGATTGCAGAACCTCTGGAGGATGGCGATGAGGATGAAGACAACAATGAGGATGGTGGTGAAGAAGATATTCACATTCCACAGGGGAACCTAGCCCAGAGTGGAGTGCCTTAGAGGGCAAACTTCACAAATTTACATTTCAGGCAAGCTGTAGCCCCATGTCATTTGAGAACTTGTGATGGTATTAAGAACTACCACAGTTTTACTGCACATCACCTGCAATTGTTAAATGCAAGACACAGAACACAATCTTTAAATGGTTTATTTTTTAGGTGTTAAATTTTAAGGCGGTAGTACTCCTCCTGAAGGGAAATGACTTTGTTTTGTTGTTCAAACACATCAATTGTGAGTTGCAATCTTCTCTCCTGCAGGGATGCTGATGGAGCAGGTGCTTCGGATGGGAATGGTGTTTGATCCGCCGGGCTATCCTGAGTAGCAGCTGCAGATGGTTCAGGTGGCAATCTTGTCGGCAAACTTGATGGGCCCAGTTCTTGTGATGGCTCCATGCTACAGAAATACATAGGCCTAGTTTAATTATTGTTTTGATTAAATTAATTTAATACAATGAGCATGGATAACACATGAAATGACTTCTGCAATGAATAAACACTGTTGATATGAATAATCCTGTGTCCTACCTTTGCTGCATTTCAAGGGCCTGCATCATTGACCTGTCAATGCCTGTTGGCAGCCCGGTGACACTGACCTCAGAGTGTCCCAGGACTTGAAAGACAGTGTCGGCCACCTGGAACAGCCGCTTTGCAGGTGGTCCACCCCCTAGAAAGAAACAGTCAATTAGTCAACACAGTACTTAGGCATGTAAATTAACTTTGCCAGCAGGAGCAAGTTGCCAGATTATGTGGTAGGCTATAGTATTTTGCTCACCTGTGAGTGAGGATTCCGGCTTGTGTGCTGCAATCTCATCTTTTGCCTTGGAATGCAGCACATACCACCTTTTCTCACAATCGTCGCCTGTCTGCACCACCAGTGGAAAAGAGGCATTGATTGTTTGGGATATTGTGTCCCAGGCGCGCCTCTTGCCTTGGCTAGTGACAGTTGGGCCAAATTTTCCTCGTAACATAGTTTTATGTTCGTTCACCAACTGGGCCAGCAACAAACCTTGCTCCTCAGTCCAGTTCGGCTTGCGATTCCTTTTTTTTCTCCATTTTCTGTGTTTGTAGGATATTTGTTAACAAGCCTTCATAAATAGACCAGCCAGCAATCACAGACATTGATAAAAGCTGTGCCGTATTACCCTCGTTAAGACCATACTGAGTTGTAACGTTGTAATTTCTACTTCATTAAGGACAGCCCCTTGAGATAGGCCATCTTGTTTTCAATGGGGTCCATATGGGAGTGAAAGTACAAAATATGCCAGCTAGGATATTAATATGATCAAATAAAACACTTATCATTATTTGAACAGGGTGTAATGAGCTTAAGTTTTCACATATTTTAGCTTCTAATGTTAGGCTATAACCCCTACAGCTTACTATTCATTTTCCAGATATTTTCTTGAATGTGAAATATTATTTACAATTACAGTCTGCATAAGATTAGAGTGTATAATTATGTTTATTGGTTTGAGGGTACATCTTTTGCTCATTATCACCAAAAGTTCATTTTCATCAAACTTGTAAGATCAACCAATCACGGCTTTTGAAATGGTGACTCATACCTAGCAACGGGGTCAACCACACCTCCTCACTTAGACAGGATTTTACATACTTTCCTTGCTCAGAGTTCACTGAAAATGTTCTGGAATCACTTATAAGCTAAAACTCCTGGCAAGGAATTTTTAGGTTCTGGGACATGCATCTGGGGCCCATCCAAAGTTCTCCCTGAACCCCCAGCACTGCTGAGAGCACACATTCTCCACCCCGATGAGCTCGCCTGACAAAAAAAAAATATTTACTAAAAAACGTTAAAAGCAGGGACCTCTTCATCCAGTCTGCATTATATAGTTCACATAGTTTGTGATTATATCACAGACACACTGTTGCTGAGAGAGTGCTCCCTCATCAACTTTGCTAAAAGAATCCATTTAAACACACAGACAAACCAAGTCAAAGTTCATTTAAAGTGTTACTTTTTTCTTCAGAGCAGAGGGAAAGGTGTGATGTTACCTAGTCCAAAAACCTGACTGTACAAACAAGATCTTTGATACAAGGGACATCACACAAGTCTGTAAAGGTCACCCACAGTGTGTCAGTGTCTTATTGTTCTTATTGAGTCTGACACCCATCAAAGGGTGAGAGCAAAGCCCATGGAGGGGGGCTGTTCACTTCACACATCCCTAAAAGAACCTCAATTGTCAGACACCGTCAGATTTTTTTAGTGTACAAATTACATGAAGCAACTGATTTTAACTTATAATATATACAGTGTTTAAATTGTAAATTGCGGGGTAACAGATCCGGTATGTGATTACAGACGGGAAAGGTAACGGAGCACTCACGCAATCACATTGGTGGACCAGGTTAAGTGATTAAGAGCGTGCATCAGTTGCTTTTAGGGTCTGTAAGGTCATGAATAACCTGGAAATGCCATGCAATTTTAAAACGGCAATTTCCAGGACAAAAAAAATAAATGTTTTGAAAAAGTAATTGAATTTTATTTTACAAATCTCTGTATAATAGTTTTATTTAATCAGGTCCTACATTTTGGTGGGGGACTGTGTGTAGCTATACGGTTTAATAATTCTCGCAGCTTTCAAGTTCATATGAGGGAATTCCTGCATTTCTTTAACCTAGCATGTAGGTTTGAATAATAAAATAAATCCACACAAACTATAAGATTAAATAAGTCATTCAAAACCAGCCTTCAAATCAATGAACTCTCTCAGAGCGGGCTTTTCATCAGCGCACCTGTCTGCACTACAGCGACCTGCTGCACGCTGCGATACAAGACTTTGTCAGTGTTGGTGTTGTATCAGACACTTGCACTTAACGTTATGCTATATGAAGAACAAGCTCAAATGGAGTTGACAAGGTGGGCCAAAATTTCATGATATAAACGATTAAGTGCTTATGCACAGGATATTTAAAACGTAGCCTACAAAATATTGGCACGATGGCAAATTATACTTTTCCAGTCTTTAAACACACAAAAAATATTAGCCTCAAACATAGTGTTTGAGTAAAGAAATGCTGTACTATTCAAACAATTACTTGTCTGCTTTTTAAGTGGAGGTCTGTCACATCATCAAGGCTGTGCGCGGCAGGTCTGATTGGAGGCAAGTGATGAGGCTCAAAGGCGTCACCGCTTGTGATTGTACAGGCTGCTGTGCTCACAGCCCAACTGTCGCCAACTTGGCTTCCCCCGACAGCGTGTGGAATGTACAAGACTGTCAGGAGGGTCTTGGATGTCAGCGGCTGGTACTTCATGGCTACGGAGTATCTTGAATGCTGGTCCTGCAAAAAAAAGCTGGCAGGCTGGTCACAAGATACTCTTAACCAGCTCTATCCTGTCCACAGGGAAATGTTCCCTGTAGTTTTGACCTACAGGTTGTCACACTTTTGTTTTTTGCTTTAATTTAAATATGACAAAATGTCTTTCATGCTCATCTGAGAATGATCTGAGGTCTTTATTTTTATCATGCAGGCTGTCGTGTGATAAGGAGATTGTGAGGTGGATGCGGGGCGCTCATTGGGGAACAGTGGAACTTCTGTGTACTGGAACCTGTGCTTCAGGCACAGAGAGCATTGGATTGCCAAGACAACCCATTGTCTCTCTGTCATTAGGAAGTTCCCGGATTATATCACAGACCCCAGCAGTCTCACTGCCCAGCTGCCTCAGATAAAAAAAAAAAAGGTAATATACAGCAAAATATAATGCAATACATAACATAATACATTTCTGTATATTGGAAACTAGTGCTTATATTTTTAAATATACAGAATTATATGCATTGACAATATATAGCTATACATATACATGTATTTAGAAATGAAGACAAAAAATATTAATTGTTTGATCCATTATTGAGCATATATTACACATAGATGTTCCCATGTAATTGTGAATGTGTGTACAGTAGGTGACCAACCAAAATGAGCTTTCTGCCACCGCGAGTGCCACAACGTTTGCAAAGTGCATTTGCAGCTTTTGACCGCTGAGTAGCACTTTAACCCCAAGTTATCAACATTTTTGCAAACAGCCATCAGCTTTGCCTCACAGATGTGTTACATTTGACAGCTGCAGTTAGGGAAAATGAATGAAAAACACTGTAATTCAAATATTTAATATTTTACAGATGAAAGTTTAGTACATGTGAAGTTATGTGCATTGGAAAAATATCAAGCCTATGAGCTTGTGCTTATATTTTCTCTAAGCTACACAGTATTACACCATATTTTAGATTTGACACATTCTAAAATATTTGACACAAATGGCCCGAACCTAAAGTACCCAAAAAGTAATAGCAAAAAAATGACAATCGCCAGACTAAGGACCCAGACCCAGTGCTTAAGGAGAGCCGGGTCTTGTGTCCCACGGGGCAATGGTGATGTCTGAAAACTGGAGCTCGGCTGCGGTGTCTGGAAGAGAAGGAGAGATCCTGGGCTGGCAAATTAGCCAGTGAACCGATAAATCCCCCAGTATAGACCTCGTTGCCTAAATGGGTGAAGCTGAGTCTGATGTATAATGGCAAAAGGTGCAAACCGAATGCTGATAAACCATCAATGGATAGAGGTAAGTCAGCTGTATTTATACCCTAGTGTTGATTACCTCAAAGGGGTAGTTCACCCAAAAATAAAAATGATGTCATTAATAACTCACCCTCATGTCGTTCCAAACCCGTGAGACCTCGGTTTATCTTCGGAATACAGTTTAAGATATTTTAGATTTAGTCCGAGAGCTCTCAGTCCCTCCATTGAAACTGTGTGAACAACATCATCAAAGTAGTCCATGTGACATCAGAGGGTCAGTTAGAAATTTTTGAAGCATCGAAAATACATTTTGGTCCAAAAATAGCAAAACCTATGACTTTATTCAGCATTGTCTTCTTTTCCGTGTCTGTTGAGAGAGATTTCAAAACAAAGCAGTTTGTGATATCTGGTTTGCAAACGAATCATTCGATATAATTGGATCTTTTTGAACCAGTTCACCAAATCGAACTGAATCATTTTAAACGGTTCGCATCTCCAATACGCATTAATCCACAAATGACTTAAGCTGTTAACTTTTTTAATGTGGCTGAAACTCCCTCTGAGTTCAAACAAACCAATATCCCGGAGTAATTAATTTACTCAAACAGTACACTGACTGAACTGCTGTGAAGAGAGAACTTAAGATGAACACCGAGCCGAGCCAGATAATGAACAAAAGACTGACTCATTCACGAGTAAAGAACCGGTTGCATCGGTTTTCGGATCACCAGTAGTTCTTTCGGACAGTTCGATTCAATAAACCGGTTGAAGAAAACGGTTCACCAGTTCTTTTGCACTCGACATAATTGCCATTGATTCAAGCCTTCGGTTTACCTGGGCTCATAAAATTAGCACAGAATCAGTACTGAATCAATCACCAAAAGAATCAGTTCGGTTCAGACGCTATGTGTGTCGGTCTGCTTAACACTGAATCACACATGCGCAGTATCATCAGCTCCTCTGTTCTCGAATCGGACGCGTATGACAGAAACGGTTCTTGAGTCGAGAACGAGTCAGTCTTTTGTTCGTTATCTGGCTCGGCTCTGTGTTCATCTTCAGTCGGTGGGTGTTTTCTGAAACTCCACCTTCTTTGACGGTCTTTTTTTTCTGTATCTTTTTAATTTGCTGCTGTGTTATGGTTTATTTTATTGGAATGATGTGAACGTTTTTATATAATTCTTAGCTTATGCTGTCTGTTTTATGAAGTTGTGCTTTTAATGTACAGCACTTCGGTCAGCACTTGCTGTTTTAAATGTGCTTTAGAAATAAATCTGCCTTGCCTTGCCTCACATGCACGGCATGAAATAATATTTTTTTTTACTTTATTTAGACGTTACATCATACATTTGTACATATTGCTCACCTTGTTTACTAGATCCTAGCATCTTGAAATTATTATTTTTCATTCCACCTCTGCAGAAAAAATACTTCACATGGCTGAAACAAATGAGTGAATATAGATGTCAGCACTAGTTCAGTGATCATAAAACACAGTTGTTTATTACTGTGAAGCTGCTTTGAAACAATCAGTTTTGTTTAAAGAGCTATACATGCAGCGTTCTCTGCCAGTTTCTGACACTGAATGAGGTCTGGAGATTTTGTGATGATCGAGTGTCCTGCGGGTGGCACCAGATCCCCATTCAAGAGAATGACTGTTTAAATTGGCTTATTAGTATTAATGGTCATATAAGCCTTCATTGTCATTTGAGGTGCAACATAAAGCTTAGGTGTAGTCTATCTACCTGGGATCCTGGATTATTTTTGATGCTTGTTCACTTGATTTTGCTAAAATGGGCGAAAGCAACATAATTCTTGAACAAGGCTGCTCGAGGGACAGTTCATATTGCAGTATAAGTGTACTGCAGATTCTATTTAAGCATCAATGAAAAATGCTTAGTAGTGAAATCTTCTTGGTTAGTTATGTAACCTTGGTTCCCTGAATAGGGAACGAGACACTGCATCACTTGCACTATGGTAATATGTCATGCCTCTGAGAAATAAGTATGAATTCCTCATTAGGGATTTGCTTGTGCCATCTCACCCCAGATTTCCCCTTATGAAAGAAGCACTGTCGCAAAGTAGGAGAATAGCCAACAATGCAGTGTCTTGTTCTTTACTTAGGGAACCAAGGGTACATACAGTCATGGCCAAAAATATCAGCACCCTTGCAATTCTTTCAGAAAATACAACAGTTCTCTCAGAAAATTTTTCCAATTGCAAATGTTTTGGTATTCACATGCTTATTGTTTTAGTTTGCACTGAAACAACACAAAACATAGAATTGCAAAAAAAAAGTATTTTAAGAATTAAATACCAATGAACACATTAACAAATATTAATGCTGTATTATTAAATTAACATTTTTTATATATTAGTATTGTAATAACAATATCAACATTAATTACAAAGAGAGCTTAGTGTTCCTTTTTATCAGCAAAATAGTAGAGAGGGAGAACACCTTTGCTGGTACCAAAAAATGACAACTAGCATTAAATAGGCTATACTAAATGTACACATTACACCAAAATCATCTTCGTGAGGAAGGAGCAGTAGAGGAGGAGGAAGAAGATGATGATCAAGTGGGCTTTCCTCAACCCCTGATGTGCTGTAATCTGAGTCCTGCAAAAAAAAAAAAAACTGTTCAGTTAATGAGGGTACAATAAATTTTCTAAATTGTGAGGAACAGGAGAAGGCAGTGGTGATGGTACGGTAGTTTCGGTGGTAGCAGTGGAGGAGAAATAGTGAGTACAACAGGCAGGTGTTCCTCATCCACTGACAGTACAAAATAGCACAAAACAACAGATGTGTAACGTCACATCATGTAATAATAACTGTTAGAACATATATGCGTATCCTGAATTTACCCAGTCGTTCATGTCATATATGGCTATTATATGCTAAGACCAACAACTACGTATTTAATTATTTAGCATAGCTTTTTTTCTTTGAAAGTAAAGTAACATTAGTTCAGACAAGTGAGTTAGCCGAAGTGCTGACAAACACTAATTCGATGTCAAATTGACAAAGTAGTTTAGTACTGTTTTATATTGTGAAGAATTTTCACCAGTGTTGAGTACTCGAGACTCGGACTCGGTCTTGGACTCGGTCTCGAGACCGTATTTTAATGGTCTCGGTCTTGTCATGGACTCGTGTGCATTTTGACTCGGTATTGACTCGGACTCGAACATATTAGGAATCGGACTTATGCCCGAGTCCACTCGAGTCCCAATCAAAATATTTCATGATTATTACTGTATGTTAATGTTTATTTAAATTGATGTATGATTGACACATCCAATGACTGATGATTTTCTTTTGACGTGAGACGTTAGGCCAGCAACACACTGGATGCGTGGCGCAAGCGCCTCAGCTGCGTGGCGTGTCTGTTTTTAATTCGGCTCCCATGTTAACAGGTTAGATCTTGCAGAGTCAGACTGCCTGCGTGAGACGCGCGGAAAACCCGTGCATGCTAGAAATAGAACCGACGCCTATTTTTCACGCGACACGCGTGCATGTTGGAAGCGTTTCCAGGCAAAATATACTAGGAAAATATGTTTATATGTCATTTTGTACACAAATACATATTAATTCATGACATTTTGATATTTGAAAGTCTATAGGTTGACATAAATTCAGATATAAATGTAATTTTAAAAATAAATTAATAATGATCGATTTTCAAATATTGCACCTGTCAAACATACTCTATTTTGCCGTCAATACTGTTGATGGTGACTTATCAGTAGGTGTGTAAAAAAATAAAAAAATACATTTGATATTGTTGTCATGAAGACAAGAGCCTGGTTTTTTGGCGGCCTCCCTCTATGTCACCTACAGCCGCAGCAGCGCGCCAAGCGCCGCGTGCAGGCACGCTTCTGGTGTGTAAAGACACAGAAAACGCGAAGCAGCCACCACGTTTCTGGCACGCAGCAGAGACGCCACGCAGTCAGTGTGTCACCGGCCTTAAGTTACCCTCCTGCCATCCGCCTGTAGTGATCCCGCTTTCCAGAAAGCCACATTGCTACATTATTTCTCTCAACTGTGTTATTTTTACAAAGTAGGACAAAATGGTCACAGAAAAAAAACAAATATTGTTTAATTAAATTATATAATGAATACAGACACAGACTGACTGTCTCAACACTAAACATCTCCCCCTCAAAAACAATGTCTGACAGAATGCATTGAACTTATATGGCATTTGATCCAGCTTTCTTCCCCTGGCACATACACACTTTTGGATTAAATTTTCCTGGACAGTCACTCGGCTCTTGTGTGTATGCCCTCCGTAACTAAAAAAAAATAGTGTGTATTTTACCCTGCATTAAAACGCACCATCCAGGCAAATCCTCTGCGCCAGTAGAGAGAGTTTTTAGTTGGGGTGGATTGATCATGAGACCACATCGTGCCTGGTTGGGTACCTGGATGGTCTCCTCACTTATTTTTTTGAAAAGTAATTATGCCCATCTGTAATCTTCACAACATCTAAAGTGCACATAATCCAAGACATTGTAAGGATATTAGCAGTCATTAGTTAAGCTTCAATGTTAAAAGTTATGTAAAAGCTGTTACAGTTGAACATTTACAGGTATAGTGGTACAGTAATGTTACTTGTACTAGAAGTGTTATGTAGAATTACAATATAGAGTCGTACAGTAATATTATGTGTACTAGAAAGGTTATATGGATGTGTATAGTGGTACAACGATGTTATGTGAAAATGAGCACTTAATATTGACAAGTAACACTTCATAATACTAATAAAATTACCTTTACACCACATACTATGTGGCCCTTTTAACCTTTATTGTTTCCACCAAACATTTGACATACTCTTGAAGATTTCTTTAGGTCTTGTCTCAGACCCAATCTCTCTGGTCTCGGTCTTGACTCGGACTCGACCCTTTCTGAACTCGGTCTTGACTCGGACTCGACCCTTTCTGAACTCGGTCTTGACTCTGACTCGACCCTCTATGGACTCGATCTGGACTCGGACTCGATTGAGCTGGTCTCGACTACAACACTGATTTTCACAACTACTTACACCTGACACCAAAACTGTTTATGCCACTGTCTTGTGCCACCATTCATTATTATTCAATTTATAAATAGATTATGCAAAGGAACAAAATAATTATGCTTAAAGTTATCCTTACCTTCAAAATGTGTTGTAACTCTGAAGATGTTGTTCCAGGGTCTTTATGCTCTGACACCTTATATGTGCTGGGCCCAGTAGCTGTCTGATGTGCGGCTGCTTCCCCCTGGTCAAACTGTGCAGACTCTCTGCTCAACACAGTATATACTCTCCCCAAATGGCATAGCCTGTTGGCCTTTGAGGTAAAAAGCCACCGGGCACCTCTTTTTCCTTGTCATGTTTTGGAATTTGTTTATTTACATTTTTAAAAAAATATGTATTTACATTTATAATAATATACTTTATATTATATTACCTTTTTATAAATGAACAAAAAACTAGTTAATGCTGCTGTGAGGGTTTCTAATACAGAGTCTGTGGGAGTGACGACAAATTGACATATTTTCTCTCTTCTGACTACCATTAAAAAAAAAAAAAGTAGCGGTGGCTTTTTTAATACATATATTTTTTTTAAAAAATGTGACCACCGAGGGTAGGTGGGCTAAGAAATTTTCCGCTAGATTTTTTGGTCCCACTCCGCCCCTGGTTGGGCCTCAAAAACACTTGGTGACATGTTTGTTCAAGATATGTTTTTGTGCATCGTCCCTGTACCTGCATACCCGAGATGTTGATGCAGCCGCGAAGCCTCGGATGTGCATTATTTTTCTAATAATTCAACAGCCCGGAGTCAATTATTCTGCTTGTATTATGGTTACCACACCTAAACGAAATAAAAAATAAATCAAATCTTAGATAATCCAATATCGCTGTGCAGCATTACTGGTGAATTCCTCCAAAATCCATCTACACTATGCAAGATACAACAATTATATATACAATCACCAGCCACTTGATTAGATTAGATTCAACTTTATGGACATTTACACTATGGACATAATTTTGTACTTAAATCACTATTGTGAGTAGGATTATTTCTTCTGTAACTCATCCAACTCATTTGGCAAGTTCCAAAACAAAGTTTAAAGCTGATAATAAAGACTTGATCCATTGATAGCATTCTAATGCAGTTATTAATTAAGTTATTAGAAAGAAAGAGAAAAAGATATATATATATATATATATATATATATATATATATATATATATATATATATATATATATATATATATGTATGTGTGTGTGTGTGTGTGTGTTTGTGTGTGTGGAGAGAGAGAGAGAGAGAGAGAGAGAGAGCGAGCTTGTAAGAATTAGGCTTCCTTTGTGCATAACGGCGTTGTTATTACCCCGCTAGTGAAGAAATGTCATGTGTAGCCTTTAAGTTGCTACACTATGTTGGCTAACTAATAAAATCTTCAGGGCAGCGTTGACAACAACTTTTTGTGCAAACTGCATGACCGTTATTACTGTTAACTATGTGGAGTAAAATGGAAATGTAATGCGCTCGAGAGCTGCCTGGAACTACATTCGCCATGCATTTCCCTGAAAATAGTTGCACACTTCAGACCGTTTGTCAGCCAGTCAGATTCAAGCATTCAATGCCCCCCTAGTATAAACTAGTGCAATGGACAGTAAAAGAAAGTGCATAGAAAATATTCCAATGTGCAAATGGATCATTCGATATTCTGGATGAACAAACAGTAGAAAGTTCCTGTCGAGTGTAAAATGTTAAGGCAAAGATGTTCAGTACAAACAGACCCGAGGTGAGCAACAAAAATTCTGCAAAATTGTAAAAACTGGAGAGATGCTGAGCCTCGTGATGTGTACGTGCCACTATATTGGTATTAAAAAAAATTGGTACACCTGTTCAATTGCTTGGTAACACAAATTGCTTATCAGCCAATCACATGGCAGCAACTCAATGCATTTAGGCATATAGCTGTGGTGACGATGACAACCATCTCTAGGGTTTACAGAGAATGGTCCGAAAAAGAGAAAATATTCACTGAGTGGCAGTTGTGTGGACGAAAATGGCTTGTTGATGACAGAGGAGAATGGGCAGACTGGATAGAGATGATAGAGAGGCAACAGTAACACAAATAACCAATCGTTACAAAGTATGCAGAATACCATATCTCTGAACACACAATACATTGAACCCTGAAGCAGATGAGCTACAGCACCAGTAGACCACACCAGGTGTTGCTCCTGTCAACTAAGAACAGGAAACAGAGGCTACAATTCGCACAGGCTCACCAAAATTGGACAATAAAAGATTGGAAAAAATGTTGCCTGGTCTGATGAGTCTCGATTTCTGCTGTGACATTGAGGTGGAAGAGTCAGTATTTGGTGTAAAGAACATGAAAAGGTATGTTTCCTGACTGTTCACGTTAGTGTATAAACCCGTAAATGGAAAGTTTCCAGCAGTTTCCGTCTATGTGCTTTGGTGTTTCTGATTTCTGGACACTGTCGGAAACTGTTTTGTGTGCGGCAGTTTTCCAGTCCGCTCACTAACATGATAAACTCCCAGACATGGGTGGATATGTTTACTCACTCACCGGTAAATACATGTAGATCCCTGTGCATTAAAGCTAGTCTAAGTAATTTAGTAACTGAATAAAAGATAACTTTAGTAATACAATGGTTTTCAAAATCTGTGTTAGAGTTACCTGATTGATACATATATATACATACATATATGTGTAGGGATCCCGAAAATAAATATGCTTTTTGTTTTGAAGTATTTTTTAAATATTGGAATTTGTGTTTTTCATTTTTTTTTGTTTTCACATTTCAATATCATTTCAATGTGATATAACTAAATGTTTTGTTTCTTATCCAATGAGATCGCATTGAATGTAAATGTACTATTGCTGGCCAGAGATTGTTGAACATTATTAGTTTGCGTCATAATGTGTGTTACGTGAAGGGGGAGGAGCATCGCACATGGCCCATGGCGAAAAGACGGTAATTTGACAGCTGGTGTTAGAAGTGCGTCATTTTGGAGACTTAATATATTCTGTGTAATATAAGGCCCAAAGTGTAGAGACACGACGTGTGTTTTATTTTGTTTTTGCTATTTAAAGTGTTTTTATTTTTTTGTTATCTTCTTCGTGATCTTTGAGTCATAGTGCTGAGTCAAGACGTGTGTGATCAGGGCTTAATAGCTAGTGACATTCAAATTCTTGGTCAATAACTGTGTCGAAGTTATCGGATGTTCGTGGTGGACTTCAGAATTCTTCCGGGACTGAAAAGATTGTGTGGTTCATCGTCGTGGGACGTGGATCAACGGGATTCATCGAGTGTTGGGACTGCTCATGTGAAACTGTTCGTATTGACTTCCCCATTGCTTCTTTCATCGGATGGACGTAAGTGAATTCATTTTCGGGACTGTTGAATGTGCGGGAGTACATAAAATTAATCAGCTGTATATGTGCACCAACGAACTGGGCCCCAACGATAACGAACGATCGTATATTTGACTGCGTCACTAACTATGTATATTTGACTGCGTCACAGACTCTTAACTAATTTGCATACTGAAAGGAAAAACCCTATGTTGTGAATCGTGGGTTTCTTCAATTGTTAATTGGTTTTAAAGAAATATTGTTTTATTTTCCTATTGATCTACCTGTTTCAGGAGAAAAGTGTTTAGCCTCTATCTAACAGGGTTTTGAATTTGTCAACTTGTATGCTGATTTGAGGACAGTGTTTTTAAGTAGAAAAAGGAAAAAGGTAAAAAAAAATGCAAGTATATAAAAAGAGACAAGGAATAGTTCTAAGACTGAACAGGTGATTTGTACTTTTTATTTACAAAAGAATAAGTAATTTACATACCACTGGGTATAAGTGTTTATTTGTCTTCATATATATAAAAAAAAGTGGTTCATTGTTTTTTTTTTCTTTTTAAAGGGGATTAGTACATTAATGTAAAAATAAATAAATATTTGTTATTTTTTTCCCCTTAACATTTGTATTCTGGTATTTCTTTGGAGTTTGGTAAGTTAATTCATTTAACAAGGTACTAATTTCTAGGAAACTATAAATGAGAATTATTTAATTTATTTTAGTAAAGTATTGTATAATTGATATAGGGAAAAGATACTTAAATTTTTATTTAAAGAAAAATACCGGCCAATTCACCATTCAACTGCCGGGAATCCAGGTTTTATCTTATTTGAGAAACATTAAAGTTAACCCACAGGGTTAAGAAAAGGGTTACATTTTTGGAGGCACTGCTGGGATAGCTTTTTTTTTCTTCTTTTTTTTCCTGTTTACCAGCATCTATATTTTCATCCAGAATTTAGTGTAGCAGTAACAGCTGATCTGAAAAACAATTTGTACTTATTTTCGTAATAATACTAGTTATTTGCATTCACTTTCAAAATAATAAATTTGTCGCAGACTGTCGAGTGGAGCAGAGAAGACAGTGTTAGTGTCTCACGTGCTCTTTATTTTGACCAGTTTTCCTTTGGACACCAGTAATGACACCATTGAAAAAGTGTTAAACACAGTAAAAGTGTTTGGTTGCATTAGAATACGTGGTCGTCGTGGTGATGTAACAGGCAGATGGTTTTATACCTCCTGAGATTGGCATAGAAAATGAAGCTGGACCCTGGGGTGTGAAATTAGTTGGTAGTCTAGTAGCCAATGCTCCTGTCTCTGAAAGTGATACATTCCAGAGTAAGCTGCACGCCTTGTTACAGCAGGAGGGCAAGTCTATGGATGAAGTAAAAGCCATGATTTTGCAGAATCAGCTTCCAAAATCTGACATCAGTGTGGACCTAGTTGATGCCATTGGCAAATTAGTAGATCGGTGTAATCAGGTGTCTAGTGATGGGCCTAGTTACAGAAAACTGAGGTTGTTCTCGGGTTTAAAATCTGTCCCTCCAGGTGAGGAAGAGTATGAAGTATGGATGGAGCAGGCCGCTCAAATGATAAGTGAATGGCAATGCACCGAATCTGCAAAGAAGCAACGCCTTGTTGAGAGTTTGCGAGGTCCTGCTGCTGATATCGTCAGGTTTTATAAAGTGAGTAGCCCATCAGCGACAGCAAATGAGTACTTAGCGCCCTTGAGACTGTATATGGTACTACTGAGAGTGGGCCTGACCTTATGGCTAGATTTCGCCATACCTACCAGGAAAGTGGAGAGAAACTTTCAGCTTTCTTGTACCGTTTAGATAAACTTCTCCACAGAGCTTTGTTGAAGGGTGGAATTGAGGCAGCCGGTATAAATAGAGCCAGAATAGAGCAGCTGATTAAGGGGGCTCTGACAAATGATATAGTTGCTTTGCGAATCAGAATGACTCACACTCTGCAAGATCCCCCTTCTTTCTCACAGTTGATGAAGGAAGTTCGAGAAGAAGAACACTGGGTAGCTGTACGAGAGAATGTTAAAGCTTCGGTTGCTAATGTTGCCTCTCCCCACGTGCCTCTGCCGCCTGAATAGCAAAGCCTGAAGAAGGAGGTTAAAGAATTGTCTGCTCAGGTGAGTCAACTGTTGAGCGTGGCCACTGTGACTCCTGCCTCTGATCGTGCCCCACAGAAAATGCCCAGTCAGACAAAGGAAGCTATGAACCGAGACATTGACAGCAAGCCCAAAACTTCCAAGTTAACTTTGCCTCGTATCTTCTGTTATAACTGTGGTGAGGATGGTCATAAGAAGTGGGAGTGCAAAGGGCCTGAGGATCTCAGGAAGGTAAATCAGAAGCTGATGAAAATACACCGCTTACAGGGAAACTTCAGCGGAACTAAATTTCTAAAAAATACCTAAATTACCCAGTCGGATGACTGAATCTTTGTTGTTAGTAGATAAAGCGGAAGTTGATGATACCTTTACTGTTGACTTGCAAGTGAGACCTGAAGTTCATTCTGCATCCATAGTGTCCAGCTGACGGGTCATGGTGACTGTCAGGAACACTTCTACAAGAGAAGTATGGATAAAGCGAGGAACTCCTCTTGCTCATGTATTTCCTGTGACCATGGTGCCACAACTTTCCTCCAACCGACAGTCAGAACAAAGTAATTTGTCACCTACATGCTTTGATTTTGGAGATTCTCCGATGCCGGAAGAAGCAAAACGGAGTTTGTGTGAGGAGATGATGCAGAGAAAAGAAGTGTTTTCCCTTCATGAGTGGGACGTGGGCTGTGCAAAAAGTACACTCAACCAACGGACCATACCAGATCAATATACCGTACCCCGAATTGAAGATGCTCTTCATAGTCTTTCCGGGAGTAAGTGGTTTACTGTTTTAGATCTGAGAAGTGGATATTATAAAATACCAATGAGTGACCCCGACAAGGAAAAGACTGCATTCATTTGCCCTTTGGGTTTTTATGAATTTGAGCGTATGCCTCAGGGTATCTGTGGAGAACCTGCTACTTTCCAGAGGGTCATGGAGAGAACAGTAGGAGACATGAACTTCTTGGAGGTGCTTGTGTACTTAGATGACCTAATTGTTTTTGGGCGGACTCTTGAAGAGCACCAACAGCGGCTGTTGAAGGTTCTGGATAGGTTGAGGGAGGAAGGCCTGAAGATCTCCCTTGATAAGTGTCAATTCGGCAGGACATCTGTGAACTATGTGGGGCTAGGGCTGCACGATTAATCGCATGCGATTGTCATGCGTGTCTTTGTCAGTAAAGCCGGTTCTGTGATTAGCAGTAAATGTCCACCACCTGGTTTCAAATGGAGCGGCACTTCCCAGCTAGAATTTTCTTTGTTCTAAAATGTTCTAAGAACATTCCCATGGATTGTTCTAACAATGTTTTTAGCGGGTAGTTTTATTTTTGTTCCCAGAACGTTCTCTCAAAAGATAGGATAACGTTCTCTAAAAACATTCTACAAATGTTTATCAATAACATTATTAGAACATTATTCCATAACATTCTAATTAAGATTTAAGTGGATGTTTAGATGTGGATGTTGATGTCTGTTTAAAAGTAATAGCTTGGTTTGATGTCACCATAATGCTGGTAAGTGTTGGCTTTAGTTGTGCAATTTGACACTTGACTTGACGGTATTGTTTTTTAGCTGCTGTCATCTTTATTGTGGCTAAAACAGCAAACGAATATGTGGTTCAATGGTGCTGTTTGCTTGCTGATGATTGATGTGTCTGATTACTTGTTTTCACCCAAGCTACTGTGTGGTGTTAGTTAAGTATTATTTATTAAAGTGACTCAATGGTCAACAACCTGACACCCAGTTGAATTTAAAGCAGATAATTTCAAAAATTTAAAAAAAAAATTGTCACACAAACATCAAGATTCAGTGTATGAATCTCAGCAATGGTGACATGCTTTATGCTGCAATGTATTCTGGGTACATCATGCAAAACTCATCCATAGCACCCAGAATGCATTGCGGCATGAAGCATGTCACCATTGTTGAGATTCTTACACTAATTATTAAGGTCTCTGTATGTCTAAGCTTCCTATGGTTTGAAGTGATTCTAAAACAATGTAGTTTAAAAAGATCAGATATAAATAAAATAACATAAATTGTCAGGACCCTGTGTATTGCAACACATCTGCTATAGTCACTAATATTAAATTAATAGCGTAGAACAGACTCCTGGTAAAATCAGTTGATCAGATTGTTACATTAAGACATCTCTAATATCAGCCAGTATCCAACATTATCGAATGACATCTTTTTCTCAATGTTTTTGCTGTAACAGGTATAATTACAGCAGCTAAATGAACGCTAACACTGAAAAGAGTCATACTTCCTAAGTACTGATCAGCATAATGGTGACATCAAACTAAACTATAATTTTCAATAAACCATCAACATCTCTGTTAATCTCAATAAGAACTTGTTTACATTTATGACAGAAATAAATCTTGTTTATAATAAGTGAAGATTGTCATGTTTTTGGAGTATTTACGCTAGAGTTTGACACCAAACAGAGGTTGGGTTTTCACTTTCAACCAACATCTGACTTCTGAGCAATGTCAGTCCACATCTAGTGTGATGGGAAGCCGTAATTCACTGACAAGCTGTGCAATATCACGTTCATAATCGCAGATTAATCGCATGCGATTATGAACGCGATATCGCGTAGCTTGTCAACGATCTACGGCTCTGTATATTAGGTGCGGCTCCATTTGAAAGCAGCTGATGGACATTTACCGCTAATCACAGAACCATCTTTACTGATGAGACACGCATGACAATCGCATGCGATTAATCGTGCAGCCCTAGTCCACATCTAGTGTGATGGGAAGCCGTAATTCACTGACAAGCTGTGCAATATCACGTTCATAATCCCAGATTAATCGCATGCGATTATGAACGCGATATCGCGTAGCTTGTCAACGATCTACGGCTCTGTATATTAGGTGCGGCTCCATTTGAAAGCAGCTGATGGACATTTACCGCTAATCACAGAACCATCTTTACTGATGAGACACGCATGACAATCGCATGCGATTAATCGTGCAGCCCTATGTGGGGCATATCGTTTCACAGGATGGAATATCTACTGACCCTTCAAAGATCGAGGCTGTGGTATCCTGGCCCAAACCACAAACAGTGACAGAACGTCGAGCGTTTTTGGGGTTCTGTGGATATTACCGCCGTTTCGTGAAGGATTTCTCAAAGTTGTGCTGGCCCCTAAACGAACTGCTGCAGGGGTACCCATCCTCTAAAAAGAAACCTATCAGCTCACCTGTTTCTAATGTCCAGCCGTGCTACAAAATCTCTGAACCTTTTGGCTCCCGATGGACTGAACAGTGCGATGCTGCCTTCCAAACACTTAAAAATTGTCTGACTCAGGCTCCAGTGTTAGCCTTTGCTGATGTACAAAAGCCTTACATCTTACATGTGGATGCAAGTCTGGATGGACTTGGAGGCTTTTAGTATCAAGAGCATGAAAAAGGGCTCCGCCCGGTTGCTTTCATCAGTCGAAGCCTTTCTCCTTCAGAGGGAAATTATCCTGTGTACAAACTGGAATTTTTAGCTCTGAAGTGGGCAATTGTGGACAGACTGCATGACTATCTTTATGGTGTACAGTGTGTGGTTAGAACTGATAACAACCCTCTAACCTATATCCTGAAGTCAGCAAAACTTGATGCGACTGGTCATTGTTGGTTGTCAGCCCTCACCACCTACAATTTCAGTCTGAAATACAGGCCAGGCAGAAAGAACATTGACGCTGATGCATTGTCCAGATGTCCACATACCCACCTAAGTGTCGATGATGAGTGGCAGGAAATTCCAGTGGCAGGTGTCCAAGCTCTTTGTCAGGAAATGTCTGTGGAAAAAAGAGCAGGTTGCGTCTCTTATCCATGTGTTGTGCAACAGATAGGTGCCCATATGTCTGCTGTTCCTAAGGCTTATTGTCAAGCTACCGCAGTAGTTGCTGATCACTTACCTGAGCTTAGTCCAAACGAGCTTCAAGCTGCCCAAAGGAAGGATGCATGCCTGGGAGAGGTGTGGGAAGCTGTCTGTCATAAGACACCTGCAAGTAGTGTCCATCACAACCACCCTGAGATGAAGTTGCTGAAACGAGAATGGGAGAAGTTGTCAATAGATAATGGCTTGTTGTACAGAACCCTTAGGCTGAGTGACCAAAGAGTGAAGCGACAGCTTGTGTTTCCCAAGCAGTACCACAGCATGGTGTTGAAATCTTTGCATGACGAGATAGGACATCTAGGCTTTGATAAGTCTTACAGTCTGGTTCGTTACCGATTTTATTGGCCACGCATGAAGTGTGATGTAGAGGCCTACTGTAAAACATGTGATCGCTGCATAAAGAGGAAAACGCTGCCTCAGAGAGCTGCTCCTTTGTCCCACATGCAGAGTTCAGGGCCTATGGATCTCGTATGCATTGATTTTCTTCACCCGTTATGCTCAAGCCTTTCCCACTAGGGACCAAAAAGCTTCTACTGTGGCAAAGACTCTATGGGAAAAGTATTTCATTCATTATGGCCTTCCAACTCGAATACACTCGGACCAGGGCAGGGATTTTGAGAGCCGGTTGGTGTCTGACATGTTGACAATGCTGAGTGTGAAGAAGTCAAGAACCTCACCTTATCATCCACAAGGTGATCCTCAGCCGGAGAGGTTCAACCGAACCTTGTTGGACATGCTGGGTACCCTTGAGCCTAGTCAGAAGTGTAAATGTCAGCATATAGCGCATCTTGTCCATGCATACAATTGTACTGTCAATGAGGCTACTGGTTTCTCACCTTATTTCCTAATGTTCGGCAGGGAAGCCAGATTACCCGTTGATGTATGCTTTGGAGTTTCCCCTGACAATACCTCGCCTGTGTCATATTTGAAGTATGTGGCCAAAATGAAGCAGGAATTACAAGCAGCTCATCAGTTAGCTCAAGCTACTACTCAAAAGATGAATCAGAGTAACAAAGAGCGGTATGACCAGAAAGTTCGTTACTATAGTCTGAATGCTGGAGACAGAGTTCTGGTTCAAAACCTTGGCCTAAAGGGAAAACAAAAGCTTGCAGACAGGTGGAGTGCTAATCCCTATAGTGGAGAGTCAATTCTCTGGCATTCCTGTGTATCGTTTGAAGCCTGTTGATGGGAAGGGGCCAGTCAAAGTTCTGCATCGTAATCATATCCTGCCTTTGGGACAGGCCGTCAGGCTACGTACCCAGGTAGACATCAGACCTACTCCATCACCTAGAGCTCTGAGGCGTAAGAGAACAAAGGAGAAGCAAAAAACTGCTGAGTCTGAATTTGGGTTTTAAGTTGAGGATGTGGCAGATATTCCTCCAGTGGCAGAGATGCAGATTGAAACCCCTGTACGAGATGTAGAATGCTCAGAGTCTTGCGATGTCCATAATAGTTCCGAAGTACTTACAGCTCCATGTCAAACTGAAACCTCTGCTGTTCAGCATGAGCCTGATGTTGAAAGGGTTGATGTGACTGACAATGTAATGGCTGTAGGTCATGACAATGCTATGCAGACTCCAGCTACTAGTGATGAAGGTACTGAAGTTCAGTCAGATGTGGTACCTCCAGTAGTACGAAGGTCTTGTAGGGAGGAAAAGTTTAATACCCGATTTACTTATGATACTTATGATACATGCCACATACTGAGGTTGTTGCCTCTAAGCGATGTAGTGTTAATGTAGCAGCTACCAATGCTTTGTATTTTTCTAGTGGCTACAAAAGTTCACATGCTTGGTGGTGCAATGCAGATGCATTATGTAATGTGTGTAACAATGTGCCCACACTTGTACCAATTAGTCTTGTATAAAAACATGGTCACCCCTTAGATGGTGTGGGTGTTTTCTATGACCAGCATGGGTGCATACTGGACTTTTGGTGGGGGGAGTGTGTAGGGATCCCTAAAATAAATATGCTTTTTGTTTTGAAGTATTTTTTAAATATTGTAATTTGTGTTTTTCATTTTTTTTTTCACATTTCAATATAATTTCAATGTGATATAACTAAATGTTTTGTTTCTTATCCAATGAGATCGCATTGAATGTAAATGTACTATTGCTGGCCAGTGATTGTTGAACATTATTAGTTTGCGTCATAACGTGTGTTACATGAAGGGGGAGGAGCATCGCACATGGCCCATGGCGAAAAGACGGTAATTTGACAGCTGGTGTTAGAAGTGCGTAATTTTGAAAGTGGTTCATTGTTTTTTTTTTTTTTTTTAAAGGGGATTAGTACATTAATGTAAAAATAAATAAATATTTGTTATTTTTTTCCCCTTAACATTTGTATTCTGGTATTTCTTTGGAGTTTGGTAAGTTAATTCATTTAACAAGGTACTAATTTCTAGGAAACTATAAATGAGAATTATTTAATTTATTATTTTAGTAAAGTATTGTATAATTGATATAGGGAAAAGATACTTAAATTTTCATTTAAAGAAAAATACCGGCCCATTCAACTGCCGGGAATCCAGGTTTGATCTTATTTGTGAAACATTAAAGTTAACCCCCAGGGTTAAGAAAAGGGTTACATTTTATATATATATATATATATATATATATATATATATATATATATATATATATATATATATATATCCAAAAGTTTGGACACATCTTCTCATTCAAAGAGTACTTTGAATGAGAGTCACACTAAAGGCATCAAGGGCTATTTGACCAAGAAGGAGAGTGATGGGGTGCTGCGCCAGATGACCTGGCCTCCACAGTCACTGGACCTGAACCCAATCGAGATGCTTTAGGGGTGAGCTGGACCGCAGACAGAAGGCAAAAGGACCAACAAGTGCTAAGCATTTCTCGGGGAACTCCTTCAAGACTGTTGGAAGACCATTTCAGGTGACTACCTCTTGAAGCTCATCAAGAGAAAGCCAAGAGTGCAAAGCAGTAATCAAAGCAAAAGGTGGCTACTTTGAAGAACCTACAATATGACATATTTTCAGTTATTTCACACTTTTTTGTTATGTATATAATTCCACTTGTGTTAATTCATAGTTTTGATGCCTTCAGTGTGAATCTACAATTTTCATAGTCATGAAAATAAAGAAAACTCTTATATTCATTCATCTTATATGATATATTAACAAATGCAGATACACCAAGACGGTCTCCGGTGAATCAGAAGTCAGCTGAAGTTTTTGGAGACTCTGAAATCAGAAGAGCAGAATGTGTCAGTGGGGAATGTGTTACCAACTAAAGCATGCTAGCTAACTCAAATTAATTAATAAACATGTATATTGTACTAAAAGCTAACTTTTAAAAATTTCAGATTATGTAGCAGTTGATAACGAAGTGACCAGTTTATCAATATATCTAGACTAATTATACAACATAACCCCACTCTAATACATCCATTAAGTTTTGGTAAATAGCACATTTAAAATGTTTCTGGAAACTCTTCCTTACTTTCTTCTGATATAAATCTCTCTGGACACTGTAACTACATGCTGACTGAAGGCCACTGAAGCGGGAACGAAGGGCTCGAAACAACACTGGTCTAGAAATTCAGTTTGAGGTAAATAATTCAACACTGAACCAAATTTAATGTTATATTCTGAAAATAATGTAATTTAAATGGATTTATGAATTTATACTAACTTTCGTCTGATTTAAATCTCTCAGAAATGAATGAGTGCTGTCAGCCAGTAACCCCTCACTGCAGAACACAAGCTCAACTGTCAGTGCGCCCGCGCAAATTCAACAACAGCCATGGCGGGAAGAGTAAGAACAGTGAGTCGATTCCAAAAAGATTCAATGGCGTCAAGAATTGCAAGTCTCGTGTGAATCAGCTCTAAATATTACTGTTCATTACCTCTATTACCAAACTACAACAAACCCCGAGATGCAGCACTACCATGAATAGTGTGGATTTTAATTTATTTTAATCTCACTTAAATTTTCAGATTCATTTAAACTAGCCTAACTTACATATTTAAAATCACTGGACGATTATTTTTTAACTGATAAACACCCTGAAAAAACATGACAGAACTTGCTCCCTTAATTACGACATTAACCATGGTGCATAAAAATTTTATTAAAATTAAAACATGATTATTGTACTCACCATGGTAACCATTAACTAACCATGGTACACTAACCATAGTTTTACTTGGTAGCCTATTTGTAGTAAAACTGCCATTATACAAATGTCAGTCTTTCTATTATAAAACCATGGTTAAGTTTTCATGAGGGCTGGTGTACTGGAAATATCTGAACACGTCCAGTGTGTGCGATCAGAAATATCCTGTATCCAGAAATCTCTGTGCATCTCAAGTGTATGGTCGTGTACAGGACTCAGCACACTTGCCTGGGAAATTTTTGTACACGGGTCGTACACCTTAAGTTTCACTGAAATTTCTCATGTCAGATTTATCATGGAAATTCCTCTTTTCACACAGTGCATGGATCCATCCTGCCTTGTCTCAACAGTTAGGCTGGTGGTCATGGTGTAATGGTGTGGGAGATATTCAGCAGGATAATGCACCAAGTCACAAAGCTCAAATCATCTCAGACTGGTTTTTTGAACATGACAATGAGTTCGCTTTACTCAAATGGCCTCCACAATCACAAGATCTCAATACAGTAGAGCAGCTTTGGGATGTGGTGGAATGGGAGATTCACATCATGGATGTGCAGCCGACAAATCTGCAGTAACTGCGTGATAATTTCATGTCAATATGGACCAAAATATCTGAGGAATGCTTCCAACACCTTGTTGAATCTATGCCATAAAGAATTAAAGCAGTTCTGAAGGCAAAAAGGGGTCCAACCCAGTACCAGCAAGTTATACCTAATAAAGTGGCCAGTAAGTGTATGGCCACTGTAATGATATTAACACTCCATACTCACCGGGAAGAAGGAGGCGGGAACCGGCGCACAAATCAAAACATTTTAATATTCAAAATAAATACAAACCAGCGCACCAGACCCTCGCGGACGACTGGTGCGCACAAATAAAAACCAAAACATAAAATAATGTCCCAGGCCTGGTCCTCTCTCGTCCTTCACTATTGTCGCTCCAGTTTTATAACCTTCCATCTCCTACGTGGGACTCGACACCGGCGGTGGGGCCCAGGTGCAGCTCATCTCCAATCACTACACCTGGCCTCACTCCTCGTTCCCACGCCTCTCGGCCCCACTCGCCACAGCCACTTATAAAATGCTGGTAATTTAATGTGTTAATTAGATTAATTAATTATGGAGAAAAATAAAGTGTTCAAATTATTAATGCAGTTAACGCACTTGCCCCACCCCAGCCCTATGTGGATCATCTGTCATTTTATACAGTTGATTGATGACTAATGTGAAGCAACAACTTACTGCGTGATGGAGCCTTAGAAAATATTCCTAAAATTCAAGATATGGGACAAACTGCCCGTTTGAAATTTTGTCTCAGATTTACATTACATAGTAAAGAAATATCACATGAGAAGTAGGCTAAGTACAATATGGGTTAACCATTTGTCACGTTGAACCATATGCGTTGGCTTTGAAGTGGCACTGCACAGACCTGTCAGTGTATATGACATCATAGTACCATGAGAGAGATGCAAATCAAATGGAGTCGTCTGCTATCTAAGCTCTGCGGTACTTTGATGTCACACACCATTCGGTCTGATGGTGATGACATGCTTCAAGTCAAACCAGCCCATTTCAATGAACCATTCATAAAGAACCATTTACATCACTCCTGAATGAATCAGCCATTTGAACAAATCAAATGAATGAATAAATGACTCTATGACTTTAAAACATTTACCACCACCTACTGGCAGGTTAAGTTAATTATTTAGAGTATCATTTCATTAAATAAATAAATTAAGATTTTCATAGTAATAATAATAAAAGAAAATAAATTATTACAGTTATAGTTCAGCCAACCAAAAATGACAATTCTGTCATCATTCACTCACATGGTCCAAAAGACTATATGTAATCAATTTTATTAAACGAAATATTTCTTGCTGAACCCACTTTTTGTAATCTCTGTTTGATGCTTTGCACAACAATGACCTTAAATTATCTTTTCAGAGTAATTTCTCCAAATTTGATGAGCGATTAATTAGATTATCAACACATCATGTAATTAATTAAAAAAATATATATATATTACTGTTTCTTCTGTGTGGGCGTATTCAAGCCGCGCGCTTCAGTTTGAATCTGAATAGTGCGTTCAGCGTGGGGGCGTGGTCACATTAGATATAATGAAGGGAGACGTGAAAAACGGACATCGCGTTGTTTTCATATGGATTACTTTATCACAGAATATTTTTGGCAGCACTTGTTTAGTCTTAAAGTAGACATGTCAAGCTTTCTATAGATATCTCTCTCATTTATCTTAGATGAGTATTCACAGAGTTACACTTAATTTTAATGACGTGTTTGTAAATGAAGATCAGTGCAGACAAAGGCTGCAGACAGCACACATACTGATACTACGCTCGAGAGAAAACAAACACATAATTATATAATCATACTTACAGGTTGTGATTCGGAGATGCTTGTTGGTCCAAATAAAGTTGGTAATGAACCCTCTTTTATGGCCAAACGCTTTGAAAATCCCGCCTTGAACTCACCAAGATTAGAAAAGCAGTCATCAGTGAAATGTTGTGAACACAACAAAAGGGATTTGTTGTACTGATCTGGTATTGTGGTAAAAATGAATTTTAGCCATTGGTTCTTCTGATCTTCATTCTTTGGCAGTGAAAATAAAACAAACTTGCCTTTACAATTAAAAACACACTGCCTCCTCGACATGATGCTATCACACCAACCAGAGTGACTGTGTGTGTGTGTGTGTGTGTGGGGGGGGGGGGATCTATAACGACTCGTTTCAGCGATTCAGAGTCGACTCCTTACTTTAGAAGCCAATAACTTTATAAATCGTGTACTTTTTGGTTTAATTACTTTGCACATTGTTTACACTGATGGACAGCTTCATCATACACTGTAATACAGGTAATTTTTGATTTCACATCTGTGTGGCTCTTTAATATCTCTGTCTTGTCCGAATTTAATTGGAGAAAATTATTGGTCATCCAATCTTTTACATTTTTAACACACTTTGTTATGCTGATGATACTCAGCTGTATATCTCAACAAGACCAGATTCAACTTCTAAATTATCTAAGCTAACAGTGGAAGCTAATTCCGTATTTACTAATAATATCACCAAGGGGCAACATATATATTGAAAATAGAAGGGGACCTAGGACAGATCCTTGTGGCACTGCATATTTTACTGGTGATAAATGAGATGACTCCCCATTTAAATAAACAAAATGGTAGCGATCGGACAGGTAGGATCTAAACCATCTTAGAGCCTGTCCTTGAATACCTTTATAGTTTTAGCAGCACTAAGATCAAGTTTAACAATTATCCTTTTAACAACCAATGCAACGATGCCATTATTTATCTTCCCTTTATGTACTTGAGAAGGATTGATGTTGATGTTGATTTGGTCTCCCTAGATAAGCACAGTTTACACTGCATAAGAGCATAAATATGGCTAGGGGTTCACTTCATATCCTTCAAGTTCAACTTCAGAATATGACGGGGTTTTGTTTTCAGCAATGTCTGCACCATAGACATCACACCACTAACACCTGTTTTGTCCGTCTTCATCTTTCTTGTGATTTAGCACGATTATTTACTGCAGTAGTTTCAAGGGAGTTTTTTTTTTTACTCTGTAATTAATGTTTTAAAATGTAGCAAAGTACAATACTTCAAACAAAATATACTTAAGTAAAATTACAGATTTTACAAATAACTTTAAAAAGTAGAAGTACACAATTACAGTAAGGCGAGTAAATGTAATTCGTTACTTTCCACCTCATATATATGAACACAAACACACCACAGGCAGAGGGTGAACCAACTCCAGGGTAAGGCTAAAAGCAGCCAAATTAAACGTCATAAAGCCATCTTTTTAGGCAACAACCAGAGATAGGTGTCATGTAGGCTAATAAAAACATTGTGAATAATTAGGCTATATAACGTTTCCTTTCCACGGTTATTCAAACAGTAAATAAATTATGTATAGAAAGTAACAATCACTAACTTTTATCTAGTGCGATTTTAAGCACTCAAAAAAAAAATACTTTTATTAACGCCATTTTTTTAAAAAATTCGAACAGCTGAGTCTTTACTAATTTTCAAAAAACATCTAAAGACTCATCTTTTTTGCCAGCACTTAACCGACTAATACTAGTACTTACCTTTTCTTTTCCATCATATTCTTAAAAAAAAAAAAAAAAAAAACCTGGCTATGCGTTCTATACTAGACTAACCGACACTTGTCATGGCACTTGTATACTGTTGTTCTCTTGTTGGTCTGATTGCTTCTATTGTTCTCATTTGTAAGTCATTTGGATAAAAGCGTCTGCTTTAATTATTAAATGTAACCTGTCTAATTTAAGTTTGGCTGGTATCAAACAGCAGTATAAAAATTCAAACACGTTATAAACCCCACTCACAATTCATAAAACTCTACTCAATAGTGAGTCACTTTACTCTAATACACATGCATCAAATATAAAAGGGTACTGCAAACATGAAACATCACACATGTACTGCTGTAAGTTATCTACACAAGCCTTAACACAGTTTACTTCGCCCTCCCACATCAACCAAACCCCATAATATAATATAAATAATATAATCCTGGTACACACACACCACACAGTATCTGATTATGAGCAGTGCACTGTATATTCCTCTACATCAACTTCAATAAATCATTTATTTGACCACATAGTACAACAATAAGTTAATTCTGCACAGGATCCCGATCAAGTTCAAGCCAGTCTCCTCAATCAGTCTTGCCTGCTCCTTAAATCCCTTTGCTCCATCACATCACTAATCAAAATGGGCTGCCCACACCTAACTTGGCACTTTGTCAATAATATCAAAATCTAAAAATATGCCTGCTGTTGATAAATATCAGTGACATTTTACAAATCGATTGATTGATTGATCAATTGTCCCAATGTTCACTAACCCATGGTCTCTTTAACAGTGCAGGGACTCGTGTGGGATTCACTAAAGTTCCCTAGGGAAATGGCTGACATGCAGTCTGCTTTGATAACAGCCTTGTGAAAGGATTCAGTTGTTTATTCGTGTTCGGAACTACTAAAATATCCTCTCCAAAGTGCTTTCACGAGACCAGAAACGCTGTGTAATCCACCCTGTTTTAAAAGAGCCTGGTTGTTAGCAGTGGTGTCAAAAGTATTGGCTTTCATTACTCAAGTAGAAGTATAGATACTAGGTCTTAAAAAGACTTTTGTAGAAGTTGAAGTATCAACTCACGCTTTTTACTCAAGTAAAAGTGTAAAAGTACTGGTTTAAAAAACTACTTAAAGTATAAAAGTAAAAGTAATGTAAGGTAACAAATGCCATTAAGAACAAAAGCTTAGGCCGCACCACAGGGGCCTATTGTGCACTACCCCACCTCCTAAAAAAAACATTTTTCTAAAGGCCATAATGAATATAATGTTATATTAAATGTTCATGTTGAAAAATTTGGGATGCACTAGGCTACATGTTTCAGCAACATATATGCCCATTGAAAATGAACGCATTTTAGTACAATGCAAATACATTAAAGGACTAGAGATATGATTACTAGTTGCCAATAAGTATTGTTATGGTGCAAAAAGTCAAACTTTAGAGGCATGTCATCAATAACCTTTAATGGAATGTAAATGTACATCCAAGCTTAGCTGCAGGAATCAGTGAGGGCAATGGACAAGAACATTGGTGCAGGCTTAGTAACAATTACACTTGTATGGCTGTCTATTTACAATAAACATTATAGTGCTGTCAAAATGAATGATTATTCCAAGTGATTAATCAAAAACTAAAACTGAAAAATAAGTCATAATCCCGATACCTTCTTGATTGACAGCTTCCTGTATTCGGTACATACGTATGCTATGTTAAGTTACAAAGTTGGTATAGCCTAGATATCACAACATTGTCAATCGCAAACGATAATTTATTAAAACGTCTCACTACCGAACTACCAACAGTAGCTTTATTTGTGGAGAACGAAGATAAAGCACCCATTTGGTAAATGAGCCAGTGAGAAATAATAACTTTTAAATAGGGTCCAGTGCCTTTTCGATACTTTTAAAACAGTACAGGCGCCTAAATGGTGCCTGAACTTATACTTAAAAAAAAGAACCTAAAAAAAAAAAACTATGGATAACTTAAAAGAACATTCCAAATATTTTAAATAAATCCATAGCTTTCACCTTGGATGCTCTCACTTCCCAAGTTGTGCTTCCCTTAATCTAAGGCTAATAAATGTATTTCACAATCTGGGTCATTATTTAATATAAAACCACACATAATTCTACTGTATATCTGTCACTCACT
Source organism: Carassius gibelio (assembly GCF_023724105.1). Lineage (NCBI taxonomy): Eukaryota > Metazoa > Chordata > Actinopteri > Cypriniformes > Cyprinidae > Carassius > Carassius gibelio. The sequence goes on along the minus strand of NC_068403.1, from coordinate 23,338,010 downwards.
CTGATATTTAGTTAAGATGAGTGCTGTCTGTCACTGTCTTAAATCAGTTCTGTGAATGACTGTATGCTCATTCTTTATAAAGTAGCAACAATCTCGTTTGTAAAGTAAAGTAATGTGCAAAAGTCTTAGGCACATTAGTATTTTCACCCCAAAAAAGGGTTTTAAGCCAGTTATTTAAATCTTTTGCTTTAGTGTGTCCATAGTAAATATCAGTTTGCCATTAATTTTAATAATAATCTAGTGCGATTTTGAATGCACAAGCAGTTTGACAACGGCAGAATGAATGTTTGGAAATGTAAACTGATATTTTCTACCGACACACTACAGCAAAATATATAAATAGCCGAACACCATTCTTTTAAGTGAAAATACTAACGTGCCTAAGACTTTTGTACAGTAGTTAGTGTATGTATAAAGTACGTATGATTAAATTAATATTTAGTATAAGTATATTTAAATAAGTGTAATTAAAGTATTTGTTCGGTCATATGTGTTAAGGGCTAGATTTTCACTGGAGGAAACGGCTGTGACAAGCGAAAACTTTACAGTAGATGAGAAAGCGACAGCTTCTTCGCGACCTTTTGTAAACTGTATTTATGACAAATAACTTCACTGATACAGATTCTAACAATCTATTGATAAACACACACCTTATGTCCTCTGTCTCTGTTTGAGCTCGTGCTGCTCCGCCGCGATCTGCGGATTGAAGAGCGCGCTCAAAGACGGGAGGAGACCGGTCTGACGCCGGTTTCATATGAAATTTAAGCCGACTGACTCTGAGGCGATCGGATACCGGTTCCATACCCAACCCTACTTTTAAGAAATACATTTTATGATAAACGAACCAAAAACTGTCTATGCCCTTGCTGGAGGGTGATGTAATTTGTGTCACGTGCAGGTGCAATGGATCGCGTAAAGACCAATAGGGTGTCGGGATGGTATCTGTTTATACTTCTCATCCAACCACAATCAAATTCACTCCATCCGGATGGCGCGATTTATCTGGATAGGTTTTTTTTTTTTTTTTTTTTGAGTGATGACAAGCCGGAATGAAAACAAGGCGAAATGAAATACCAGTAACGAAGCTATTTTTAAAATGTAAGGAGTAGAAAGTACAGATACTTGCGTGAAAATGTAAGGAGTAGAAGTAAAAAGTCGGCTGAAAAATAATTACTCAAGTAAAGTATAGATACCCCAAATTTCTACTTAAGTACAGTAACGAAGTATTTGTACTTCGTTACTTGACACCTCTGGTTGTTAGTCACATTTAATGTTGACTTTTAACTTCACAGGACAATTGCGAAAGTTTGCACATGCAAAAACCCATTCAACACGCCCATGTTAACTTCAAATAAGCGTATTGCTGTGGTTTACATGTTTTGTCGTAATAAATCATGGCTTAGTTTTAATTAACAAGTATTGATAAATTCAAGTCCAAGTACAAATTCAGTTCCACTGTGATTTACATTCCGTTTCGTCATAATAATCATGGCTTATAGTGTGATGGCTCGTAAAAGAGGAGGAAGCAAATGCAGGCAATCAGAAGAAGTTTATTGATAACTGAGTCCAGAATGTAGGCAATGGTGAAAGAAAGTCTACGGTGGCGTGAGAAGTGCTGGATGGTGAAGTCGGTGGTGAATGTGAAGACGGTCAATGGATGAAACCAGGAACAGACCGGAACACTCACACGAAGACGACAACACGAACACAATCCAGAACACGAACACGGGAGACGGTAATCCAACTTGGGAAGCTGTGACATGAATGAGGATACGAAGACGACAACCAGAACACGAACACGGGAGACGGTAATCCAACTTGGGAAGCTGTGACATGAATGAGGATACGAAGACGACAACATGAACACAATCCAGAACACGAACACGGGAGACGGTAATCCAACTTGGGAAGCTGTGACATGAATGAGGATCTGACAACAGACAGAGAGATGGGTGAGTATTTGTAGCTGAGTGGAGATGAGGATCAGCTGGAGCGAGACAATCAACACACAGGTGACAACAATCAACCAAACGAGCACATGGAGACTACGAGAGTACAAATACAAACGCAAAACATGACACGGAGAAAACAATGGATTTCCTACCGTGACAGTACCCCCTCCCCTAGGACGTCACCTGACGATCCCAGCCTGCTTTACCTGTAGATTGTAATCATCAATAAGGCGGTGATCCAGTATGTCCCGAGCAGGAACCCACCTTCTCTCCTCCGGACCGTAACCTTCCCAATCCACCAAGTACTGAAATCCGCGTCCCCTCCGTCTAGAGTCCAGAATACGATTAACCAAATATGTGGTTTCCCCATTAACGATACGAGGCGGGGGGGGGGGAACCGGGGCAGGCGGATTAAGACGGGAAAAAATCACCGGTTTAATTTTGGACACATGGAACACGGGATGAACACTCCTGTACGCCGGAGGAAGGCTAAGACGCACTGTTACCGGATTAATGATTTTGGTAACAGAAAATGGGCCAATAAATTTGGGAGCAAGCTTATTCGAAACGGAACGCATAGGAATATTCTGGGTTGAAAGCCACACTCTTTGACCGACGACGTAACGGGGAGGCTTCGACCGGTGGCGATCGGCCTTAGCCTTGGTGCGCGACCTAGCCTGGAGCAGAGCTCTGCGAGCTCTGGTTCAGGTGCGGTGACACCTCTGGACTAGTGCGTGTGCGGAGGGGACCGAAACCTCGGATTCCATACTGACAAAATTAGGTGGTTGGTACCCTAAACTACACTTAAATGGAGACATGCCCGTAGATGACACTGGCAAAGAATTGTGTGCGTACTCCACAATAGAGAGTTGCTGACACCAGGACGAAGGATTATTGGAAGCCAAACATCGCAAAACCCTTTCGACATCCTGATTGGCTCGCTCGGTTTGACCATTGCTCTGGGGATGGAACCCGGAAGAAAGACTAACAGTCGCTCCTAACAATTTACAGAATTCTCGCCAAAATTTGGACACAAATTGGGGACCCCTGTCAGAAACCACGTCTGTCGGAAGGCCATGTATACGGAAGACGTGGTCAATGACAGCTACCGCTGTTTCCTTGGCTGATGGTAATTTGGGCAAGGGAATAAAATGAGTCGCCTTCGAGAACCGGTCCACTACGGTTAAAATCACCGTATTGCCCTTAGAGGGCGGGAGGGCGGTAATGAAATCTAGCGAAATGTGGGACCAGGGTCTCGAAGGGACAGACAGGGGTAAGAGTAACCCATCTGGAGGTCGATTGGAAGTCTTACCAATAGCGCAAACTGAACAAGCCAAGACGAAGTCGTGGACGTCACGAGCCATACCAGGCCACCAAAATCGTTGCTTGACTAGAAACCTAGTTCTACTAACCCCTGGGTGACAAGCAACACTGGAACAATGACCCCACTGGAGAACGTCTGACCGTAACCCCTCTGGCACAAACAATCGGTTCGGTGGGCAACGAGCCGGGGGCGTTACCCCTTCTAAGGCAGTCAACACCTTCGATTCGACCTCCCATCTGAGCGCGGAGATAATGATGGTCCCCGGTAAAATGGGCTCGGGAGTAGCAGTACGATCGGAACGCTCAAAAAGACGGGATAAAGCATCGGGTTTGATGTTTTTGGAACCCGGCCGGTAAGAAAGTGTAAAATCGAAACGACCGAAAAACAATGCCCACCGAGCCTGCCTGGAGTTAAGTCTTTTGCCGGTTCTAATGTATTCGAGATTCTTATGGTCCGTCCATACAATGAAAGGTACACCCGACCCTTCAAGCCAGTGACGCCATTCTTCCAGTGCAAGTTTGACTGCCAACAACTCTCGATTACCAATGTCATAATTAACTTCCGCAGGGGATAAATGGTGAGAATAATACGCGCAAGGATGCACCTTTCCGTCTGAGGATGCGCGCTGGGACAACACTGCTCCTACCCCCACCTCTGACGCGTCGACCTCCACTATGAATTGACGTGAGCGATCAGGGGTGACGAGAATGGGAGCTGAAACAAAGCAGCTTTTCAGTTTGGCAAACGCAGCCTCGGCTGCGTTTGACCACCTGAACGTCAAACTAGGGGAGGTCAAGGCGGTCAGAGGAGCGGCTAGTTGGCTGAAACTGCGAATGAAACGCCGGTAAAAATTGGCGAACCCCAGAAATCTCTGCAGGGCCTTGCGAGACTCTGGGGATGGCCAATTTACCACAGCCTTAACCTTCTCAGGATCCATGCGAACACCCTCAGTCGAAATGATGTATCCTAGAAAAGAAACAGACTGTGCATGAAAAACGCATATCTCCGCCTTGACAAACAATCCATTCTCTAGCAACCGCAGAAGCACTCGTCGTACGTGTTGCACGTGTTCCTGGAGAGACTAAGAAAAAATCAATATGTCATCCAGGTAAACATATATGAACAGATCGACCATGTCTGGCAACACGTCATTAACGAGTGCTTGGAAGACTGCCGGCGAGTTCGTTAGCCCGAAAGGCATCACGCAGTACTCAAAATGGTCTCTAGGGGTGTTAAAGGCAGTCTTCCACTCATCCCCCTTCCTGATGCGGACCAAATGATAAGCATTACGTAAGTCCAATTTAGTGAAAACGGACGCTCCCTGCAACCTCTCAAAAGCTGAAGAAATAAGCGGCAAAGGATAGGTATTCTTTACCGTTATGTTGTTCAGCCCACGGTAGTCAATGCAAGGTCGCAAGGATCCGTCCTTCTTTCCCACAAAAAAGAACCCCGCCCCCACTGGAGAAGAAGAAGGGCGGATGAACCCCGTTGCTAGAGAACTGGATATATATTTCTCCATGGCCGCCGTCTCTGGAATAGACAAAGAATATAACTTGCCCTTAGGCGGAGAAGTACCTGGCAATAACTCTATCGCACAGTCATAGGGACGATGAGGAGGAAGAGAATCAGCACGAGACTTACTGAACACCTCCTTCAGGTCGTGGTACTCCGCGGGCACGTTAGCCAAATCCACTGCTTCCCCCTGAAACACAGACTTAGAAACATTAACACCAGCAGACAAAAGACAAGACAAATGACACTCCTCGCTCCAGCTAACCACAGATCCGAGGCGCCAATCGATCCTGGGGTTGTGTTTCTGGAGCCAGGTGTGACCGAGAACAATGGGAGATTGAGGTGAGTCCGTGATGAAAAATGAAATCTCCTCCGTATGGTTGCCAGATGTGATGAGAGAAACAGGTAAAGTGGTTTGTGTGATGACTGGCAGTCTGTGTCCGTTGAGTGCAAAAGGTGCAATGGGGTGTTTGAGGGAGGTGAGAGGAATGTTGAGCTTACTAGCAAACTTAAAGTCCATGAAACTACCCTCGGCCCCAGAATCCAACAAAGCGTGATGATCGAGTGCGTGGGTGGACCACCGTAGACTCACCGGAAGGAGTGTCGATGTAGATGAGGTCTTCCTGGCAGAGATCCCACCCAACGGCGCGGATCTCCTGTTGGATACGGTCAGCCAACCCATGCAGGAAGTGATCCCACTGCGCCTCTTCGTTCCACTTACACTCCGCCGCCAGGGTGCGGAACTCAATAGAATAGTCGGATACGGACCTGTCTTACTGACGTAGGTCCGTGAGAAGTCTAGCCGCCTCCCTCCCGCCGACGGAGCGGTCGAAGACCCGTCTCATCTCCTCCGAAAGGGCGTGGAACGAGGCACAGCAGCTGTCTTGGTTCTCCCACACCGCCGTCCCCCAGAGGGCAGCCCTCCCCGTCAGTAGTGACAAGACGAATGCCACCTTCATTTCCTCGGTGTTAAACGTGCGGGGCTGCAGGGCGAAGTGCAGAGAACAATGAGACAGAAATGATCGACAAAACTTTGGCTCACCCGTATATTTCTCAGGGATGGGGAGGCGTGGTTCGGACTGGGAAATCCCCCAGGAGGCGATCGGCGGTGTGGGTGGTCGTGGGAGGCGCAGCGGGTGGCGGTTGTTGTTGTTGAGCCTGGAGAGCGAGCTCGGACACCTTCGTCACCATTGCTTGGAAAGCTCGACCCATCTCATCTATCGCCTTGTCTTGGCAATCCATACGACCAACGGCTCTCTGCAGAAACTCCTCCAGATGAGATGGGGAGCGATCGCCTGCTGCTTCCATGATGGTCAGGTCCTACTGTGATGGCTCGTAAAAGAGGAGGAAGCAAATGCAGGCAATCAGAAGAAGTTTATTGATAACTGAGTCCAGAATGTAGGCAATGGTGAAAGAAGGTCTACGGTGGCGTGAGAAGTGCTGGATGGTGAAGTCGGTGGTGAATGTGAAGACGGTCAATGGATGAAACCAGGAACAGACCAGAACACTCACACGAAGATGACAACACGAACACAATCCAGAACACGAACACGGGAGACGGTAATCCAACTTGGGAAGCTGTGACATGAATGAGGATACGAACAATCAACCAAACGAGCACATGGAGACTACGAGAGTACAAATACAAACGCAAAACATGACACGGAGAAAACAATGGATTTCCTACCGTGACATATAGAAGAGAGACACCACAATCTCTTCATATCTTCTAACGTCACAGAAATACAAAAATCTCATACAACATGCCAAAATTAAACCTAAAATTAAAGTAACACAGCTTTTGACATTAATTGTTTTATGGATTAAACGAGAAGATAACATTCCCTTCACTTAAACAGCTAATTTCCCTTAGACATATACAAAAACACCAAATGAATGTTGTATGCTTGTTTATAAATACATACGTTTTAAATAATAAGTTTCCACCTCATTTTAATATGCAAGTATTGATAAATTCCACAAGTACTAATGCAGTTCTACTTAACGTTACCTGATGCGTGAACTTGACACACTTTTAACTTTTTACCCGAGTTGCAGATGTAAGTTTGAGAAAAACAGTTTTAAAGAAGTTGTGATCTCGGGCTTAATCACAGAATCTGCTCTACTGACGAGATGCGATTTATCGTGCAGCCCTTGTTTGTTGATCACAAAGTACAAATTAGAGGAGTAAAACTTAGATGCGGAGTGTAGTCAAAGTGCCGCCATTACTGTTTACAGTGGGTGGAATGGTGTAATGTGATTCGTTGAGTGGATATATCGCATTCGCATTACAAAGAAGGGAGACAGTTGCTGTGCGGTTTGGAAAAAAAGGGAGAAGCATGAAGGTTTTTGCGGAAACTCATTAAAAAATAATACAAAAAGTATTTATCATGTTATGGAACCAAACTCTTCATAAAATTAAAGCCACTATTGTCACATTTTAATTAAGTCTGCGCAACTGCAAAATCTAAACGCACAGTGACACAACCCACATACATACTGCCATAATATACACATTGCATTTTAGTTTCCAATCTTGTGGCTTCCTGTATTCAGTGAACACGCTATGCTGCAAGATTTACCTCAATATATGTGCACATAATGGAGATTTAGGATTCACAGTCCGCTGCTTTTCCATCCAGATCTTCGAAGACAAAACATTGCGGTAAAACAAATCTTCCACTAACAGAGAAGATTGTTCTGTATCCTTGGCAAAAGATCCCGGCCAATCTTCTCTGTTGGCTTCCCTGCGGCTACCTGGGCACCTGTAGCCTGCCCATTCACCCAAATATAATTGTTGTGGCCCCACAGTGTGAATTATTGACAGGTTGACCAGTTTGAGAGGAGAAAGCACTGAGATGGCAAAACAGCAGAGATGGCCTCCTGTAATTTCAGAAAGAGAGCAGGTACAGCGGAAGAAATTCAGGCTTTAGAGGACCTGGACAACACTGCTTTTTTTTTTCAGAACCTGCCCTCTGGACCAGCAAAGCTATGACATTTTGCAAACCTCATTGGCGTCCAGTGATTTCTTCGGAGGAAAGTGATAGGGGCAGACTGTTCTGGGAAAGACTGGAGACAGTCTTCTCTTCAAGCCACCCCATCCATTAGACGGTCTAGGAAAGGTCTGTGGAGAGAGTCTTCTCTGCAAGCCAATCCATTTACCAGTCAGCAGTGGACTCCAGTGCTCAAAAATGCAAGAGTATCAGGTGAGATCTTTAAACTATGAAAGAACGTAAAATAATAAATTCATGTAAGAAGCAACAGATGTCAAATGTAATGTTATATGTATTTTTGCCTTAAACAGTTCCTACATCCGCATCGCTAACTGTGCTTCAGCCCTTAAACGGGTACCAAGGGCCACAGACTGGAGACGGAACAAGAGGGCCGAAGAGGACAAAAAAAGCCCTAATGCATCAAAAATCCATTGCACAGGGAGCAGATCCAAAGAGATATCTGTGCAGATTGTGTGGACAGCCAAAGAGACTGAAGTTTGGACACAGTTTCTGTAAGGGAAAAAGTTTCTGTGCCACTGCAGCTGGAAAGACAGTATCGCAATGACTTCTGAGCAGAAGAGGGTTGCAGCTGCAGACAACGTGCCTCGGACAGCTGCTTGGAGGAAAAAGAGAGAGGAAGAAATTGCACAGGGCCTCCTAAAAATTATTTTTACATTTGTATATACTATTTTGTTTACCTTAACAGTTTATAATTTTTTTATAGTTTTTTTTCCTCATGTGAACTATTTAATCTTTTCTATTATCTTTAATTTTTTTTTACTGTTTCTGCTGTTAATTCTGTTTGAAAATTTGCATTTAGCATTTTTCTAGTGTGAACTATTTAATCAAATATTTTCTTTCATTTTGTTGTACCGTTTCTGCTGTTATTTTTTCATTTTTATATATATATTTTAGTAATTTTTTCACAATTATATATTTTCTACTTTTTATATTTTGTTTCTAGTGTGAACTATTTCATAAACAAAAAGCAAACTGTGTGTATTGATATTAAATTAAACTTAGTTCATACCTTTTATAATAAAGTTTATTTAAAAAAAGTGTATATATTTTATTTAGAGAACAGGAACATTGGAATGCTAATGAATAATTAAAAAAGCTACACAAATAAAAGAAATGAAAAGTGAAAAGTGAAAGTGAAAGTGACATTCAGCCAAGTATGGTGACCCATACTCAGAATTTGTGCTCTGCATTTAACCCATCCGAAATGCACACACACAGAGCAGTGAACACACACACACACACACACTGTGAGCACACACCCGGAGCAGTGGGCAGCCATTTATGCTACGGCGCCTGGGGAGCAGTTGGGGGTTCGAAATAAAGAACCATCATTTAAGACAATTAACATGGCCTTAATGAAGGCAGATAAATCTGATATAAGGTTTTGATCTATTGATGTAACCTTTAAGACGGCAAATAAATGTTCTCAAACTAAAGAACAGTCATTAAATGTTCTAAAATAAAGAATAAATATTGTAAAGAAAGTTGGCATGAACTGATCGCAAATAAAAGTCCTCAAATAAAGAACAAAGTAAATTATTTAGTAATAATTATTTAGGACACTTTATATTTCCAATTTTAAAATGTTTATATGTACAATATTTATAAATATTACTATTTACAATGAAGGATTTTCCCTCATTCTTCTTTTCTTGCAGCCACTGTCCTAATGTCTTTCCCTCTGCTGTGGCACAGAAGTAGAAGTTGCCCACCCTGGTGTGCCCAAACTCTTTTTTTCCTAGGCTCTTGAGCAAAAGACTCTGCTGCTTTCCTCTTCCTCCACAGAGTTGTCCTGCTCAATGATGTTGCTGGAGCAGAGAGGGCAGCAGCCTGTGGAGCAGAGAGGGATGCTACGGGAGGAGCAGAGAGAGACGCCGGGTGCTGATGCAGGGGGAGGAGGTCGCTGCCACGTCGTGTGGCCTGACCTGACAGATCAGGGTTTGCAACATAGGGGAAAGATTTAAGCGACGACCCTGGTGCAGAGGGCATTGAGGTCATCTGCCTGGCTACAGGAAGCTGAATGTGAGACACCATACTGGTCTGAGGCAAGGGAGCACTCAGAGCCAGCACATCTTCCTCCAGCTTCTTCCTGTTGTTGTTGTACCTTTCAGAGATGACACAATTAATAGGATGAACATAATCTGAGAATTACAAAATTACTTTTAACAATAAAATATAAAATATCAATAAAACTACTTACCAGACAGAAAGAGTCCGCTGATTGACCTCAAACAACTGAATCCTCGTCCGTCCACTCAGTGCTGGGCAGTTCCCCACCAGTCTCCGTATGGCCTGGTAGTCATGTAGAATGGCAGCCCAGTGGTTCATTGAAACACCCCACTTCACCTTCCCCGCTGGATGAATGGAGCAGAGCTCCAGACATACTGCTTCTACAATCCGACTAATATCAGGCCACTGTGCAGGACCCGAGCCCTGCCCCAGCACACACCTGTAAAATAAAATAGGGGATTATAAAGCATAAAAAGCATAGCTATTTATATTTTTACAGCTCAAAGTGTGCAAATGTTTAACTTAACATTTTAGGCTCTCTTTTCCATGGCAGGTTTAGGTTTTGGAGTGGGTGGCCTTGAACCTGCCTTGCAAAAGTCTGTCCTTGTGTCTCGGCGGATAGGAAACACCCTGTCTGTCACTGTCTGCCAGTCTGTCCTACAGCTGAAAAATGTCAGCGGCTTCCCTGTCCGAGACACAAGGCTTTTCTCTCAGCTCAACAAAGTATCTGGGGCCAGGTCCACCACTCTGTCAAATCCAGGAGTCCCGTCTGGTCCTCTGCACACCTAACAAGAACAAAGAAGATCAGCGAGTATGGATGAAAAAGTTCTCAGAGTGATGTCATTGCAAAGGATGCTTGTATGCATACATACATCTTCCTGGGGCTCTGGTTGCAAGTCCTGGGAGGACTGAGAGGGTGACTCTGAATCCGGAGACAAGCATATAGATTCCTTGGTTGAAAACAGAAAACAAAGTCGTAAAACAGAAGTGCATTACAAGAGACGACACCAACAACAAAACATGGAATTACAGACACATACCTGTGTAATCTCCTGGCTTGGAGTAGTCTTGCACAAGACTACAGCCAAGAAGATTCTGGCTGGAGTGTAGCAGCACATTGACAAGGAAGCATGTGTGACAGTAGCAGCGGCCCGGTCCTCGTTCCACCGCTCAAAACCAACGTGCAGATAAGCCTGGAAATTTTCCAGGTTAGCGCTTGTTCCGGATTAAAAAAAGAGGAAACATTAAGACTCATTTAATGAGATTAAATAGACTTTCACAAAAACACACCTTGAGGTGGTTGTGTGTAATCTTACTGGGTATGAAGCGGTTGAGGTGGTTATGGTAGTACTCCAGGGAAGTGGACCCCCGAGAACAGCAGTACACAGGAAGTGTAAGCCCTCCCTTTTTAACACTTCCTGTCTGGGTGTACAGCTGCACTCCAAGAGGGTCCTGGATGCAGGGAAGGCGGCGCCTTTGAGTGTCCCAGATGACATCCATCCTCTCCTGGTCCACCAAGGGGATGCCCATCGGGGAGTGAGGTTTACCTGTACAGCACTACTCGCTGGCCTCCGTTACACTCACCCCCCTAAACCTCACTCCCATCCGGGTCACGGCACCAATGTAACCCCTCTCACCCGGGTCCTCTCTGACGCTCCTCACACTCACTCCGAGTGGGACTCGAACCCGAGTCTTCGGCATGGGAGGGGGACGCACTAACAATGATGCTAAATGGCTACAGCCACTAGCGTCTGTCGCTAGTGCGTCTCTTGAGATCGGGGAGTGAGGTTTACCTGCACAGCACTACTCGCTGGCCTCCGTTACATGAAGACCTGTCCATGCTCATTGCCCACATTGGTGACCCAGGCTGCGGTCCCAGCTCCTGCCAGTTTTTTGGCCACCTGTTATTGGAAAACAAAACAGTTCAATGAGCTCCAAACATATACAAATAATCTAACATATTTAAAATAATCTGTGATTAATACGATACCTGTTTTGTGGAGTCCATTTTCAGGATGGACCCGAACACAGAGGTGACCCTGGCTTTTAGCTCACTGTACCGGAACCGGACATCCTCTACGTGGACAGAGAGGAGCCACTGGGCAGTCGGTACAGGTGGCAAAGGCCATAGGCCGGTCACACTCAGACAGGTATTGAAGGGTTCTCTCCATCTAGTATTCACTATGCTCTTTAAATAGTTTGTGATATAGTATTGTGGCACTGTTGCCGAGAGAGCGTTCTCTCAACAACTTTGACACATGCATATCACAAGAGAACCTGTTACAATAAACAGACAAACCAAGGCAAAGTGTTTTGAAAAAAAGAAACACTTTAGATTAACTTTAAGACCAAAGATGTGATCTTTTCCACACACAATAAAACATGGGGGGTCGTTAACTCCTGAAAAGGTTAAAGGGTTAGTTCAGCCAAATATTAAAATTATGTCATTAATAACTTACCCTCATGTTGTTCCAAACCCATAAGACCTCTGTTTATTTTTGGAACACAGTTTAAGATATTTTAGATTTAGTCCGAGAGCTCTCAGTCCCTCCATTGAAACTGTGTGAACGGTATACTGTCCATGTCCTGATAAGGTAAGAAAAACATCATAGGGTTTAATTTTTCACAATATTCTAATTTTCTGAGATACTGAGTTTGGGATTTTCCTTAGTTGTCAATTATAATCATCAAAATGTAAAGAAATAAACATTTGAAATATATCAGTCTGTGTGTAATGAATGAAAATGATATACTAGTTTCACTTTTTGAATGGAATTAGTGAAATTAACTTTTTGATGATTATCTAATTATATAACCAGCACCTGTTATAGTATTGCATTTGAAATTTGTTGCTTCTTACAATAATTTATTCTTTTACATTCTTTCACAGTTTAAAGATCTCACCTGATACTCTGACATTTTTGAGCACTGCGGGCCACTGCTGACTGGTTGATGGGGATGCTTGGAGAGAAGACTTTCTCTCCATTCTTTCCGGAACAGTCTCCTTTTGCTTTCCTCCAAAGAAATCACTGGAGGCCAATGAGGTTAGCGAAATTGTGATTTTTTTTTTTTCTGAATCTGCCCTCTGGACCCGCAAAGCTGTGTTGTCCAGGGGCCTCATTTATAAAGCTTGCGTACGCACAAAACGGGGCTGAAAACATGCGTACGCCAGTTCCTGTACAAAAGGTGGGATTTAAAAAGAATAACTTGACGTGAAAATATGCGCACCTACATGCAAACTCTGACCCATGCGTACGCACATTTTGAAGACAAAGCAGTTTGGCGACACTGATGGTGAGTTGAGGAACTGACTGCGGATAAAGGGAATTAACCCTTTGCAAAATGGCAAAATTTACTTTGACATATTTCAATATTTACAAGTTGCTCATAGGTCCCGGTTACAACAAAAAATACAAATAACATTAAATCACCATTATGGGTCCTAAAGATACATACAGTATTGTTCAAAATAATAGCAGTACAATGTGACTAACCAGAATAATCAAGGTTTTTCGTATATTTTTTTATTGCTACGTGGCAAACAAGTTACCAGTAGGTTCAGTAGATTCTCAGAAAACAAATGAGACCCAGCATTCATGATATGCACGCTCTTAAGGCTGTGCAATTGGGCAATTAGTTGAATTAGTTGAAAGGGGTGTGTTCAAAAAAATAGCAGTGTGGCATTCAATCACTGAGGTCATCAATTTTGTGAAGAAACAGGTGTGAATCAGGTGGCCCCTATTTAAGGATGAAGCCAACACTTGTTGAACATGCATTTGAAAGCTGAGGAAAATGGGTCGTTCAAGACATTGTTCAGAAGAACAGCGTACTTTGATTAAAAAGTTGATTAGAGAGGGGAAAACCTATAAAGAGGTGCAAAAAATGATAGGCTGTTCAGCTAAAATGATCTCCAATGCCTTAAAATGGAGAGCAAAACCAGAGAGACGTGGAAGAAAACGGAAGACAACCATCAAAATGGATAGAAGAATAACCAGAATGGCAAAGGCTCAGCCAATGATCACCTCCAGGATGATCAAAGACAGTCTGGAGTTACCTGTAAGTACTGTGACAGTTAGAAGACGTCTGTGTGAAGCTAATCTATTTTCAAGAATCTCCCGCAAAGTCCCTCTGTTAAAAAAAAGGCATGTGCAGAAGAGGTTACAATTTGCCAAAGAACACATCAATTGGCCTAAAGAGAAATGGAGGAACATTTTGTGGACTGATGAGAGTAAAATTGTTCTTTTTGGGTCCAAGGGCCACAGGCAGTTTGTGAGACGACCCCCAAACTCTGAATTCAAGCCACAGTACACAGTGAAGACAGTGAAGCATGGAGGTGCAAGCATCATGATATGGGCATGTTTCTCCTACTATGGTGTTGGGCCTATTTATCGCATACCAGGGATCATGGATCAGTTTGCATATGTTAAAATAATTGAAGAGGTCATGTTGCCCTATGCTGAAGAGGACATGCCCTTGAAATGGTTGTTTCAACAAGACAATGACCCAAAACACACTAGTAAATGGGCAAAGTCTTGGTTCCAAACCAACAAAATTAATGTTATGGAGTGGCCAGCCCAATCTCCAGACCTTAATCCAATTGAGAACTTGTGGGGTGATATCAAAAATGCTGTTTCTGAAGCAAAACCAAGAAATGTGAATGAATTGTGGAATGTTGTTAAAGAATCATGGAGTGGAATAACAGCTGAGAGGTGCCACAAGTTGGTTGACTCCATGCCACACAGATGTCAAGCAGTTTTAAAAAACTGTGGTCATACAACTAAATATTAGTTTAGTGATTCACAGGATTGCTAAATCCCAGAAAAAAAAAATGTTTGTACAAAATAGTTTTGAGTTTGTACAATCAAAGGTAGACACTGCTATTTTTTTGAACACACCCCTTTCAACTAATTGCCCAATTGCACAGCCTTAAGAGCGTGCATATCATGAATGCTGGGTCTTGTTTGTTTTCTGACAATCTACTGAACCTACTGGTAACTTGTTTGCCACGTAGCAATAAAAATATACTAAAAACCTTGATTATTCTGGTTAGTCACATTGTACTGCTATTATTTTGAACAATACTGTACATGCATGTTTAGTTTAAAGACATAAAAGGAACTATATGTATATATCTTAAATGGATGAAGGCCTATCATTCATTATGTGATTAATGTGATAAGGTGTAAATGATTAAATCTGATAGCTGAAAACATAAATAGCCTACTGCAGCAACACTTAAGTGCATATTGTATGATGGATGCGCTGGCACTTCTGGAAGACTATGCCAATGGCAGACTTCGGAGGGAAAGAGTATTCAGGGACCGTGAGGATTTCCTAGCCCATGATGATGAGTGGCTAATAAGCCGCTTTAGATTTCCTAGAGCCATGCTCTTGGATCTGTGTGCTGAACTTGGCCCAGCATTACAAAGACCAACAACATGGAACCATGCATCCCGGTACCAACCCAAGTACTTTCAGTTTTAGGATTTTTGGCAACCGGGACATATCAGCGGGAAATAGGCGAAAGGTAACTAAGTGTACTTTTTTTTTAATGCAAAACCTTATTGATTTTAAAATTCCTATTAATTTGTCATAGGTCTGGGATTTCACAGCCATCCCTAAGCTCATTAATGCCTGCAGAATTTCTTCCCTTCCCGCCGTGCCATAAGGCAAGGACGCACTTGTGCTGGGGACCTCGGGAAACTCCATAGCCCCTGCAGACTCTGCGCTGGGAGTTTCGTCACACTGGTCTCCCGCAGACTCTGTACAATTGGTTTAGTCCTTATTCTTGCACTCAAAAAAATAAATTGTTGAATGAACATGATTTATTCGTAGCACCCATTATGCATCTAATCAAATCAAGTAAACTTGCACTGCTTCGAATAATAATTTAGTTACAAATAACAAGAATGAATAATTTCTATTTCTGCCTCAGAGAAATTTCGCTTCTTGCCCTTGCTCTCCATTGCTGCCATGATTTTGTTTTTAAAAAAACACAAATTTCCTTGCTCCTTTTAATATGTATGGCCAATTAGGTAATTTGCATTGTCTATATATGGTTGAATGTGGGCGGATAAAGGGCAGTAAATGATTTTTTTTTTGCGTGCGCAAATTATCAGGTAGGCTGTGCGTACGCTATTTTTGGCTTTTGTGCGTACGTAGAGTTTTAATAAGGATCCTACGCACAGTTTTATAAATGAGGCCCCTGGTCTATTGAAAGCCTCTGGCGGAATTTCTTCACTTCCTGCCGTGCCATAAGGTCGGGACGCACTTGTGCTGGGAACCTCGGGAAACTCCATAGCCCCTGCAGACTCTGCGCTGGGAGTTTCGTCACACTGGTCTCCCGCAGACTCTGCAAGAATAAGGACTAAACCAATTGTAATTTATTTTGTTTCATTGAGCACACAAGCAATAAAGTTATTTACCAGGTTCCCCTGTATCCAGCACATCTGTGTCTCCCTCCCTCTCAGACACAATGCCACACACACTGGTTTGGGCGAGAATCGAGGCCATTCGAGTCTCCATTGGGGACAAATCGGGGGCGCCTTTGCCCCCACCAGTCGCACACACACTCTGACGGTGAGAGGCAAGCCATTTCTTTGCTCCCACCTTAAGATTGGACCACTTCTTTTTTACATCTGGAACCGTCCTGTTTGCCGAAGCAACTGCGTTTACTGCAACAGTGATGTGTTGCCACTCTAAATATTTTTTTTATTGGTAATTCCACTGCTGTGGCCACCAAACACAATAGCCTTCCTTTCATCCACCTCACTCACAAGAACCTCTATTTGTGCCTCAGAGAAATTTCGCTTCTTGCCCTTGCCCTCCATTGCTGCCATGATTTTGTTTTTAAAAAACACAAATTTCCTTGCTCCTTTTAATATGCATGGCCATTGAGGTAATTTGCATTGTCTATATATGGTTGAATGTGGGCGGATAAAGGGCGGTAAAAGATTTTTTTTTGCATGCGCAAATTATCAGGTAGGCTGTGCGTACGCTATTTTTGGCTTTTGTGCATACGTAGAGTTTTCGTAAGGATCCTACGCACAGTTTTATAAATGAGGCCCCTGGTCCCAAAGCCTCTGGCGGAATTTCTTGCATCGTTCCTGCTCTCTTTTTGAAATTAGAGGAGGCCATCTCTGCTGTTTTTCCATCTCAAATACTGCTTTCTCCATTCAAACTGGTCAATCTGTCAATAATTCAAACTGTGGGGCCACAACAATTATACTCCAGTGAATGGGAGGGCCACAGGTTCCTAGGTAGCTGCAGGGGGGCCATCAGAGAAGTTTGGCCGGGATCTTTTGCAATAAGCTGAAACCGATCTTCGGGATGTGTTGCGATTTGTTTCACCTGCCCCCTCGCTCGGATTGGCCGGCCGAGGATTTGTTTCAGTCCCGCGCTTGGATTGGCTGCCTGACGTTTTGTTTTGCACCCGGTACCGGAATTGTTTCAGAGGCGCTCTTTGCTCCCACTGGCTGAAGGCTTTGCACCGGCGCTGCCAATCGTACATCATTCACATTTGTCAAAGCCCCTTGAACAATACTATTTTGCGGTTTATCTACTGCGATTTCGTCAGTTTAAACGTAAAAAAAAAAACACTAGTTTTAAAAACACACTTCCGCAATTTATCCTGGAAATTTATACACCATTTCTGCATTTTCGCAGAACATGAGTAAACATGTTTTACCCTTTCTCAGGTAGAAAAAAAAAGTATTAGTCGTTCGTAAAGTTGTGATGACATTAAAGCTGCGGTAGGGAACTTTTGACGCTCTAGCGGTAAATAAACAGAACTGCTTTCATCTTGCGGAAGAACATCGTAGCCGGAGCTCCTTCTCTCTGTTTATGTCTATGAAGAATCACAAAGGTACTGGGTTACTCCGCCGCGGTATCCCCGAAGCAATCTAAAATAGTCAGAATATAAACACTTATTATAGGTGTACCCTAGTGATTCAGGACAAGCTAAAATCATGGTTTGGAAAATTGATTCATGGTGTACTCACTTTTTATATACATTTTTCTACATTTTGAACACAAACAAAGTTGCGGACCGCAGCTCTGATTGGTTGTTTTTTACCGGGAGCGGATGACTTTCTGCAAATGGCAATAGGACCACTGGGAGGAGCCAGAGGACCTTGATTTTTTTCACAGATTATCTGTCTCATATTCTACTGTCAGGACATAATGACAGGTTTAACAAATATGTAAAAAAATATATTTTTACAAAAGTTCCCTACTGCAGCTTTAAGCATATATTTCAGTATAAAAAATAGTTTCATTCATGATTCTCATCGACACCCAATAAATGTACAGTTTGCTTCATTTCTTTTTCAAATTATGCAGGAGAAAAAATGTGGAGTCTTTGATAAAGATATGATGACGTTTAACCCGCAAAAAATAGATTTTGGTATAAAGAGTATATTTTCATCGACACACACATACATATATACATATATATAGCCATTTTAGATGTGTAATGCATGCAGAATTTTTCTGAGATGTTCGTTTGTCCCTTTATTCACATTGTAAGTTTTAATAATCAACAATGATGAAATGAAAACGAAATACTCTAAAAAAATTAAAAACATTATTAAAAAGAAGAAAAAAAACTACAAAATCCTTGATAATGTACCCTTTTATGTAGTTTCATAACAAGGTTCGGGAGGAGCATGTCAGGTACTTAGCCTAATTAGCACAGGTGGAGCCACTTAAGATAATCAACCTTAGGGTATAAATACAGCTGAATTAGCCTACCTGTCTCCATTGATGGTTTATCAGCATCCCCCCTCCACCCCATCTCCTCCACTAGAGTTCATTTTACACTTTTATATAATGGGTGGGGTACTCTAGGTTCGGGCCTTTCCCGAGCTCGGAGCAGCTTCCCGGACAGCACGCCAAATATGCATTATAATATTTCAGCTAATTATATGTAAGTCTGAACTCGTGAACACAAGTTTAATATTTTTTGTTTGTTTGTGTATGCCATGAATTACCCTTAATAATGAATAACTATAATACATAAACACTTATTATGTGTATCAGGTTTTCAGTCTATTGTTTTGTATAACACCAGGTGCATTTCATTACTGTTGCATAATGGAAAGCAAGCCCAACCTTCGTTTGAAGCTGGAGAGCTGGTGGTGAGGCCGTCTAAGAAGGCAGCCACTGTGGAGAAAGTCCACCTTTCACAGGTGGCTGAAGGGGTGTCCTTTGTACCAAAGGACCCTGAGGCTGTGCTGGAGGAGGCCAAGGTGAGGGTTATCCATGGTGGAGGGTGTCCCTTTGATGACCTGCTGCTGGAAAGTCAAAGTGCCATCCAGTTTGGTCAATACAAAGGCAAAACCTTCAAGTGGATGCTGGAGAATGACCTTGGTTACTCCCTCGTGGTCCTGTCTGGACATCAGCAGGAGCGCAAGGCTGGCAGATTGGACAAAGGTGCCATCATGGCTAACAAAGATGTATTTCTCAAATATGCCTGCAAATTCGAGAAGGTTGCAGAAGCCATCAAAGTGCGCAGGCAGAAAGGGGGAACCATACCTGGCTGTGAGGGTGACTGTCTGCTGGGCTTTGGGGTCAACAGCAAGAACGCCTTCAAGGAGCTCTATGAGGCCAAAGACTGGGAGAGGAAAGGGTAATATGTGTTTTTGCTTGCTAATTGTATTGCTTTTTTGTATGTATTTTACTCTAATCATTCATGCATATTTTGTTGTAGCTATGTGGATTTCATCAAAAGCAAGAAAACCAGTGCAGGCAGTAAGATGGATGCCCTGAAGAAATACATCTTGCAGAGGGAACGGAAGAAAATTAGGGCTAAAGGGAGAAAACAGTCATCCTCTGCATCTTCTGCATTCCAGCCTGTACCGCACCCTTCACATCTGGCTTCTCCTCCTCCCACCCAAAGCTCCTTTCCCACCCAACTACAGTACACGGTGAGTTTTTAGATTATCCATGTTCTAATGTAATTATAAATAACATTGTACATTTTCTGCACTCAGAGCCAACAGATGCAGATCTTCTGGCTCCAGCCATGGAGGTGGAGCCACAGGGTGAGTGTTTTGTTTTCTTTTGAGTCCTATAGTATTACGTAACCATAAATGCCTATAAACTGAAAATAATTAAATCATGATTACTGATTAGAAAATTTACAATTTCTTCACAGTACATCATATATATAAAAATTTTGTGTGTATAGGTGGTTGTTCTCCCTGAGGCCTGAAAGCGCTCCCTTCCAAAGGAACAACATGAGTGGATCAGCCACTCCCTCTTCCAAAACCAGGGTGGAAGGGCAGTGCTGACAGACAACCTGCAGATGTGGTGGTACCCTCTACAGCCACGTCTGCTGTATCATCAGCCTCCAGCATCGCCGGACATGTTCTTCACCTTGCCGCTGTGTTTGTGGATGCCATAAAGGATGTGGTCCTACAAGCTGATCTGCAGCTCACCAGACTGCAGACGGTCCGGTCAGTGACTGACTGCTTGTGAGCTCTACAAGACAGTGAGGCGGGTGCTGAACTTACATGTGTGGTATTTTCTGGCGACTGAATACCTTGAGTGTCAGCACTGCCATAAAAAGCTGGTCGCGTGGTTCTACAACATCCTGGACCACCGCAGGATGTTCCCAGCTATCCTCACTTACCGTCATGAAAAAATTATTTTTGTAGGACAAAATACATTGACAGTTGCAGTTAACTACTAAAATGTTACACCACCCTTACGAAAAATAACCATGGTTTTATTATAGTAAAACTGTAGTAACCCATGGTTTTTTGCCGTATTGACTGCCATTTGTAAAACCACAGATTTACTACAAATACCATGGTTAAACTATGGTTAATATAGCAAAACCATGGTTAATTTGTGGTTACCATGGTTTAACTACAGTAACCATGGTTTTTTGGTTTTATTTGTAGTAAAACCATGGTTAATTTTCGTAAGGGCATTAACTAGGCTGTAAGGGTAATAATGGAACTTCATTTAAATTTTAAAATAACATTTACTTTTAAAAATGAATTACATGTCATTTGTACACAAAACAAGCCTGATCTTTCTTTTGAAGTTTTTTCAGTCTGTGTCTGCCAGTCTAGGTTCAGTTAAGAATGTGTGAACGACCCTTCATTGAACTAAGCTTTAACTTTCAAAGGTGTCAGACTCAGAACAATAGGATTCCAACACCTTGAGACACTGCACCTTTAAAGGGTTAGTTCAGTCAAATATTAAAATTGTCATTAATAACTTACCCTTATGTTGTTCCAAATCTGTAAGACCTCCGTTTATCTGGAACACAGTTTAAGATATTTTAGATTTAGTCAGAGAGCTCTCAGTCCCTCCATTGAAACTGTGTGAACGGTATTGAGAATGAGAAGTCACATGCCGATTTGGGAGGGGTCTGAGCCGGTCGTCCCTGATGGAAGGATACGCTATCTGTTGCCAGGGGCAATGCCTTCAGAACTTCTCAGAGGCGCTACTAAACATTTCAGAGCGCTTTCATTTTTGCGCATTTATTTTGTCGGCGGAACAGATCGAGACGGATCTACGAATACGAGAAAGAAAAGGAAGAAAGTAAAGCAATGCAAAAACATAAGGTGAAAGAAAGCGGACCTTACAGGAACAAGCTCTTACCAAACGCGAAACAGCGGTGTTTGGAGAAGCTCTCAGCAGCTCCCTGCAGCAGCACAGAGACCTAAACAATTTACCTCAGTGCACACATATGGACATTGGGAATTATATTGTTTAAGATGTAAGTCACTTTGCATTCACGCTGTTAATGGCTTAATCTAACCCGGACATTTACATCTCGCAATCACACATTTAACTACCCTAGCTAACCCAGAACTGGTTTGTCCACTTTGCAGCCCCCAACAAAAAAAACCTGGCACAGTATGTGTCACTGGGTTAAAATCAAATTATAACTAAACATACACAGCTTTAGCCTACATCAAAATATGTTGGAAACGTTCGTATACATTGAACATCTCGTTACAATCTAGTGTTCATTCGCAGTTAATTACTTTGCCATTTTGGTCAAGAAGTGCATTCTAAATGCAATGTAATTCCAATACGCTAAAACGCATGTGAATAAACTTACTTTGGCCAGTACAACACTGTTTTCTTCACCTGCTGTAAATGGACCCAGCCACAGCAGAAAGCCTCGTAACTTTCCAAAGACTTGTGACTTTTAAACTCCTGCATTGTGTAGTAACTTAAACCAAAAAAATATATAATTCCCAATTTCCATATGTGTGCATGGAGGTAAATGGTCCAGGTCTCTGTGCTGCTGCAGGGAGCTCGTATGGGTCGATATTTTGTATGCTTGAGAGCTTCTCCAAATACCGCTGTTTTGCAATTGGTGTAACCTAAAAAAACTGTATTCCATTGTTCCTATGTTTTCCATATGTATCGTGTGAGGTACTGCAGCAGTTTTTAACGCAGCACTAACTTCCAGGCATGGTAAAACAGTGCAGAATTGCGAGAACCTCCTCTTAACAACACATGTAAACAATCCTGTTTCGCCGCCGGTATCCTTCCAACGTGGCGGAGAGTGTGATATCGAGGGAGGGGCTTTGTGCTATGACGACAACTTCTCATTCTCAATACTCTCCATGTCAAGAAAGGTAAGAAAAACATCATCAAAGTAGTCCATGAGACATCAGAAGGTCAGTTAGAATTAAAAGAATTTCATTTTCAGTTAGAAGAAATATTCTGAAAAGGTTCAATATAGAAGACACTTGGTGCCACACTCTAATCAGCTAATTAACTCAAAACCTGCAAAGGCCTTTAATGGTCTAAGTCTAGTTTTATAGTCTACACAATCATTGGGAAAACTGCTGACTTGACAGTTGTCCAAAAGACAACCATTGACACCTTGCACAAGGAGGGCAAGACACAAAAGGTCACTGCAAAAGAAACTGGCTGTTCACAGAGCTCTGTGTCCAAGCACATTAATAAAGAGGCGAAGGGAAGGAAAAGATGTGGTAGAAAAAATTGTACATGCAATAGGGATAACCACACCCTGGAGAGGATTGTGAAACAAAATCCATTCAGAAATGTGGGGGAGATTCACAAAGAGTGGACTGCAGCTGGAGTAAGTGCTTCAAGAACCACTATGCACAGACATATGCAAGACATGGGTTTCAGCTGTCGCATTCCTTGTGTCAAGCCACTTTTGAACAACAGACAGCGTCAGAAGCGTCTAAAGACAAAAAGGACTGGACTTCTGCTGAGTGGTCCAAACTTAGATGAAAGTAAATTTTGCATGTCTCAGAGTCTGGGGGAAGAGAGGAGAGAGGCACACAATCCATATTGCTTGAGGTCCAGTGTAAAATTTCCACAGTCAGTGATGGTTTGGGGTGCCATGTCATCTGCTGGTGTTGGTCCTCTGTGTTTTCTGAGGTCCAAGGTCAATGCAGCCATACACCAGGAAGTGTTAGAGCACTTCATGCTTCCTGCTGCTGACCAACTTTATGGAGAAGCAGATTTCATTTTCCAACAGGACTTGGCACCTGCACACAGTGCCAAAGCTACCAGTACCTGGTTCAAGGACCATGGTATCCCTGTTCTTAATTGGCCAGCAAACTTGCCTGACCTTAACCCCATAGAAAAAAATGATGGGGTATTGTGAAGAGGAAGATGTGATATGCCAGACCCAAGAATGCGGAAGAGCTGAAGGCCACTATCAGAACAACCTGGGCTCTCATAACACCTGAGCAGTACCACAGACTGATCGACCCCATGCCACGCTGCATTTCTGCAGTTATTCAGGCAAAAGGAGCCACAACTAAGTACTGAGTGCTGTACATGCTCATTCTTTGTTCATACTTTTCGGTTGGCCAAGATTTTTCTAAAAATCCCTTCTTTGTATTGCTCTTAAGTAACATTCAAATTTTCTGAGATACTGAATTTAGGATTTTCCTTAGTTTTCAGTTATAATCATCAAAATTAAAAGAAATAAACATTTGACATAAAAATAATGAATTAATATAATAAAAGTTTCACTTTTTGAATGGAATTAGTGAAATAAAATCAATTTTTTGATGATATTCTTATTAGATGATTAGCACCTATATGTATTTTTGCCTTAAAAGGTTCCTACATGCGCATTGCTGGCTGTGCTTCCTCCTCCATCAGCTGTATCTGCTGCAGCCCTTAACCCCTTTCTATGCACCCCCTTTTTTGGCATGGAGACAGAAATGACATACCCAAAATAAAAAGGTTTCTGCTCATGATTCTTTCTGACTAGATACATAATCAACATATGTTCACAAAGCTGACACTTCAAAGTTTACTGTTCAGGAATCAGAATCACTCAGACTGTTATAATAATAGAGATATATAAGCTCAAACATAAAAACAAAAATAAAAATATTAAAAACATTTTTTAAATGTATTTAAAAATGTGTTGATGCAAGATATGAGTTTAGAAATAGAGTGTAGCTAAAGCCACAAGTCTTTCAAAACTTCATTAGAAATTTCATAATCTAATCTGTAAAACTGTGAATTTTATGAAATATTTCAAGTGTGTTTTTTAGAGAAGGCTAATCAGATTGATTTATGGCACTTGTCATCTCTGTGAGATCTCACATGTAAACACTGCTGTGTATTTTGTATGTGTGTTTTGAAAACTCCCCGATTCATTGTTGTATTGTTCTCACCAAACGAGTCTTTCACACCTCCGCCAGGTACGACACATTATCCGCATTATTCTTTTATCATTATTCTTTTGTTTTTATTCCACCTTTATCAGCCTTTGTTGTGGTTTTTCAATGTTAACAAAGCAACAAAGCAGCGATCTCACTTCAGTCTCTGAATGCATTTAGTCCTTATTTATCAAAAGTCTTACTATAAAAATACAACAAAACATTTTCTTACGACCTTGCATGAATTATTGTGACAGAAATGCATTATGAAGAAGAAATGCACCTGCTATTAGTAGCTTTGGAGCTAACGTTAGCATCAAGCTACATCAGACAATTTATGAAATTATTAGTACACTTTTACTCAAAACTCACTTTGAACCCCAATCGAGTGTTTGTAATAACATCTTTTTGCGATCACGGGTGGAATTTGGTTGTTTACTATTGTAAAAATATGCTATTTGTAGCCTTTTTCATAGCTGCACAAGTTAGCATTTCCGATGTACATTTTTTTTTATATTTTATAAAATGCCCCAGATCTCAAGAAAATCTCATACCAAGCTTTTCTATCGTAATCGCGGGTTTATTATTCGGATATTTCGTGTATACAGAGGTGTTTCAGTGTTGTTGTGAGCAGATATGAACCAGGAACCGTTCACGAACCATGTGACACGATCTGACGCTGTCCGGTTTTGGGACTGTCAGATTGACAAGCCGAAGGTCCAATCAGAGTCTGTCTTGGTCACAGCTCGAGTACACGGAAGCAAACACACAGAGACGGCACCCAAGGGGCAAGGAAGTCGACCGGAAGTTGAAGTCAGCTGGGGGCTGCCATCTTGTAGCAGAACTTCACTTGCGTTAGCCTCCCATTGACATCCCATTCATTTTGGCGTCACTTTGACAGCGAATAACTTTACATCTGAGGCGTTTAAAGACTCCATTTGGCCATTATTTATTTCTACAGAAACACGACAATGTATAAAGGGCTCCATTACCTTCTATGTTACATTATGGCCCCGTAGAAACAGTTTTTGTTAAAATAGGCTAACGATTGCGTCATAACCACGCGACTCTCTGTCGAACAGTAGAGAGAGATTACCGTACAGACAGGAGGATAATTCGGTATGTGGCAAGTGAATACATATGAAGTAGCTTTATCCACGAACTAATAATTTATCTACTTCATTAAATAATGAAGTATGGGTAACGGCCGGGGAATGGAGAAATGATCAGGAAATTATACAGGCAGTGTAAGAAAAATCTCAATGTCAATCGCGGTTAACGTTCTTTTATTTATTTACAGATCTACGCTTGAAGATGAATGTGATCCCTTTCATCCTGATCGGAAGTCATCTACAAAATGTCATAGCCTACATAATGTGAAATAAAGAAAAAAAGTTTTTTGTTCAAGTGTTTTTGACCATGATTTATTAGCCAAAACTACATGATTTAACACCTAGCTCACAGTTATTTGAATATTAACCTATGGGCAAATGTTTTAAGTGAAGAAATGAAATCATGTAGAACAATAAGCAATTTAAGAGACTATAAATGAAAAGCCTATATTGAATCGATACGAAAATGACTCGAGGGGATATTGTATACTGACAGTATGGTTCCTGGATTATATATGTCTGTTTTGGATGGGTTACTATTCGGTTTGATGTAGATAGAAGGAAACAAACATTTTTTTAATATGTGCGTTTATGCATGTATGTGTGCATGTGCTATTTGAATCAATTTTAATCATTTTGGATGATTGCACATGTTCTTTGTTATCTGTTATATATATATATATATATATATATATATATAGTGAGTGTGTGTGTGTGTTCAAAATAAGCTAATTAAACTAACTAAAATGACTAAGTACTGCAGAAAGGCAAACGATTACAATCCAAAAATAGGCTATAATTTCAGAGTCGATAATAATAATAAAAGTCGATTTTAGCCACTTCTTTTGTCAGGGCTATAATGTTTTAAAGGGACAATAAGTAACTTTTTAGGTATTTTATTATCTAAAATCAATATTTTTATTCATAAATATGCCCTCAATGGTGTACAAATACCTATGCCAATGTTTAAACTAATCCTTGTAAATGAAGAATTTATTACCTTTATATACATGGGACGGGTAGGTCGACGGAGGCTTCCATGTAGTTCCGCCATCTTGCAAAACTATAATAGCAGAGAGGGACAAAAAGTACTAAGCCAACGCGTTTCCACAGCGCGTTTTCGGTCAGAGCCAGAAACGTAGGTGCAAAGCAGTGAGAGGCGCTTGAAACTGCACCGGCAAGTTTAAAAGTCTGGATTGCATTCTTATTATGGACCATACATATGCCGCGCCACAGGAGAAGAAAACATAGTCGCCAAAACAGTCAAAAATAGAACGTAAAAGGAAACGTGACCGTAGATTACAGAAAACAAGAGTTAATGTTGGGGAAGCTTTTTCTAGGTGGAAAGAGCTAATGCTTGATAAAGATTTCAAAAGAGACGCTGAAGTGGCCAGTTTTCTTCTCGACAGGTAAGTCAGTGTTACAATCTATATTATAATATATATTTTTTTATATCTAACAATGCATATAATTCAGAAAATATAACGAATAAAGAAGACATAACTACTAATTACAATATTTCATGTTTTCCACAGTCAGTAATTCATACTGTAACATTCGTTTGTTAGTTGTCATGTTGCAGTTTGTTTGAAATAACACACCTGTTTACCTGAAGGAAAACTCGACGAAGTGCTATTAGAAGACATCCTGTCAAAGCATTTTGGTACATATCGCCTACCGTAGATGCAACGCGCATTTGAAAAAGCGAGGCGCTGGAGAGCAAAATTAGTTTGAATGCAAAATACAATTTCACTACTAGATGGGAGTAATTCCTACTTACTGTCCCTTTAATGTAAGATGTCATATTGTAATTATATATAGCGTAATATGATATGATATATAATTATTATAATATTAATATATTATATCACGTTATTATATTATATTATGTTTTTACTATACAATACGATTTGATTTCGAAAATATGTGAGTTTATTCTGATGCGTCATTGAGCGTTCGAGTTCAGCTTGCTTGCACTTAACGTAACGTTATATACACCTGGCTAGTCTGAGCCCTTATTTCTGGAAAGCTGTGATACTTCGACCTTAGAGACTTCTGATCATCATTCAAGACATCTAAGTATAGGTGGTATTTTGTTAATTCAGTGTGTTAAATGTTTTTTTTTTTTTTTCGTGATTTCATCTTCCCATTTACTTCAATTTACTTGTTGATAGCATATTTTCCCTTGTGCGAAAATGTCTTTCTGTGTAGCATACATGTGTTCTAAGAGGCAAGTCTCTTCTTCCTTAAAAGTTAAGCTTTTTCAGGTAAGTACACTTTCTCCATCTGTAAAATGCAAGATTATGAATTTTTGAATCATCATCATTATGTAGGCCTAAGCAGAGGTGTAAAGAGTAACGTTACCTGAAAACCATAACGTTGGTTAAGTAAATACAGTAAGAGTATCTGATTTCAATCATGTTTATTTTCTATAAAATGATATAAGTAAAATATAGATTATATTTTGTCAATATAGAGGATATATAAAATAGTGTAAATTAAAATTAAATGCACTGGATGTGATGGTTTCTGCCTCAGCAGCAGCCAGCTGCAGTCATGACCATAGGTCACGAACTCAAACACCTGCAATTCAGAAACCAAGCCCAAAAACTAATTGTACTCTAAGTGATATGCCACAACAACAGGTTTATTTTAAATGAATGGCTGTGTCAATCATACATATTTGTTAATATAGGGAGTGTATCTGCATAATGTGTGTGTTTGTGCATGCACATGTGTGTACCTGCATATTCATATGGGTGTGTGTCATATCCCATACACAAAATAAATATATTTGAAATATCTTTTTAATATATTATTTTTATAAATATATTTAAGTTAAATATATGTAAACATGTTTACATATATTTTCATATATGTTTTAACTTTTGCAAATTGTTTCATTTGAAATATATTTTGAAATGTAAAAAGTTATATATTTTCACAAACAATATATTTTCACAAACAAACACATTTTCAGTTTATTTTTTTAGATAGACCACTTCAGCAGTGGATGAGGGCATGGGAGAGCAGTGCTGTACCACTTCCCCCACCCACATTTTTCCTACTGGTCGGGATTGAACAGGCAACCCTTCGGTTACAAGCCCAAAAGCCCTAACCAGTAGGCCACGGCCTCCCCTTTACTGACTTTATTGGCCTAAAATGACAATTTTATGTAATAACACACAGAATGCAGAGTTTTTTCCCCCCCCTATTTTAACAATATTGAATACAGTTATTTAATAGTGTGTGTATGCAGTGTAAAAAACTGTGTTCTATCTATTGTTTAAGTGCACTTCACTGTAGGAGTGTCACTGTTGTACTTGCATCATAAACATTGTGCAAATTTTCAATATTTAAAAGACTTCAGGAAAGATGTCAATAAAACAACAATAAATCTAATAATTGCACTTAGTGTTAGGTACGTGCCACCTGATTTGGCCTAATAGTCCTAGGAAAGCAACTATCTGTCATTTTACACTGCAGTAATTTAAATGTAAGTACAGTACAATATATTATAGCGGTGTGTCATAATTCAGTAGTGAAATATGGTAGCCTACTGTTTTGTATAGGGGAAAAGGTAGAGGAATTACTATGACAAAATACATTTTCGACCCATCTTTAGCAAGCTAAACATTTTATGACCATATATTTTGTCATATATTTTACATTACATGCTATAAATGTAAATATATTTCACAATATATTTTTGTTATATTTCAGAATATATTTCAAAATGATAAATATAAGTGAACAACAATGCAAATATATTTAAATGTATTTGAAATATATGCCACACATATTTTTGACAATATATTTCAATATATTTCATTTGTGTATGGGATAGCCTATAGTGCCCAATTGAATGCTTTCTATCAATTTTAATATACCACCACAGCCACATTTTATTGTTTTGGTTGGTTGTGAGTGACAGATCAGCTTTTGCATTGTCACTGCAATTGATTCTCAACTGGGGTGGGGGGTAGTGAGATCATTTTTGGGTAGCATGGCATGCAGATATTTTATGAGAAAAAAAAACAATCCATCACTTCTCATCCTTTTGGTTTAATTTCCATTTAATTCATTGGATGAACTGAATGACATGAAATTCAGTAAATGTAAATTATATTAATTTGCATTTAATTCATTTTCTCAAACAATGTGATATGCTTTTTTCTTGTCAGGTTCCCCTTCAATGACAAAGACAGGTTGCAGCAGTGGATACACAATGTCAAGAGAAAGAACTGGAGACCAAAGAAGTATTCTCGCCTCTGCTCCCTTCACTTCACACAGGACTGTTTCATCCCTTTTCAGGGACGAAACACCCTTAAAGCAGATGCAGTGCCAACCATCTTCTACCCCCGTTGCCAGGCAAAGGTCAAGGTGAGGCACACCAGAGTCAGTAAGAACACAACGGTAAGTAAGACTGACTCTAACACACAAGCTGTTAAATGCAGGAACTTCAGTCATGACCATGATTACATCAGTTGCACTCGCAGTGAACCACTGACAGTCGAGACGAGTGTAGCCAGCTGCAGCCATAGCCATTCTGCAGATCATGGTGCATACTCACTGAAAAAATCCCACGGTCCTCTAAAGAGGAAGGTGTTATTTGGTCAAAGTAGCTTGCGTCCTTACAAGAAAAAATTGAAGCTTCAAACGCAGAGAGTCAGAAGACTGAAACAGAAAGTGAAGTCTCTTTCTTCAGTTGTCACTGATCTGAAAGAGAAGCTGCTTATTTCCACCAGCTGTGCTGATATGCTGGAGGCTTCCTTTAGCGGTGTTGCTAAAGAAATTCTTACATTCTTACATTCTTACAGCTTCTCGTCAATTTGATGTCACACCAGCACTCCCTCTGGATTCTGACCACGACTACAGCATCTTACCTTATGTCGAGTCAATATCCGAGTTCAAGGACGCCGCTATCCATTACATTGCTGGATTTGTGGTGAAAAAGATTAAGGAGAAAATCTTGTGCATGCCCTGTTCTCTTGCACTGAATTCTGATTCCAGCATGGACGCTTTCATTGCCCTGAAAAACAGGGGAGGCTTACAGAATCCATCAACAAACATTGTGGAGGTGTATAAAGCCTCTGAAAGGTGCTTTCAAAGACTTCTGACCACCAGTGGAGGAAAGCTTCCTCAAAGAAAAGGAGTGACAGCTGCCATTACAATGCAGGTTCTGAGTGATTGTGCTGACAAGAATATTTTTTCAGAGTTGCACAACCACATGTTTGAGACCAGTGTTGAGGACAATCATGTACACACCTTGGTTAAGATGGTAGCCTCCATGTACTGCAAGATACGCCTTCATCATTTGGCAAGGCGAGAGAAACTGAGAAAGTAACAGGGGATATGCTGGAGGCATATGCTGGAGGCTTCCTTTAGCGGTGTTGCTAAAGAAATTCTTACAAGGGCCAAGTGCAAGACTAAATCTCAAAGAATCTCTGATAATTTGAGATCTTTTGCCATGACTCTCCATTTCTACTCTCCGAAAGCTTATCAGTTTGTTCGTGAAAGCTTTGATTGTGTTGTGCCTCATCCTGAAACAATCAGGTCTTGGTACAGCAGTATTCCTGCAGACCCAGGCTTTACAGAAGCATCATTCGCTGCCCTACAATCCCATGTGGAGGACGGAAGGAAAGATGGTAAGGAGACTTGGTACAGAAAAATCCAGAAAATATTGAGAAAATCTCCTTTAAAGTTGTCAATTTCTATCGATGATAGTGCTGTATCCATTCACAAAAATAAATGTTTTATATATTTAAGGTGGGAAATTTATAAAATACCTTCATGAAACATGATCTTTACTTATTATCCTAATGATTTTTGGCATAAAAGAAAAATGTATAATTTATAGCTATTGCCACAAATATACCTGTGCAACATAAGACAGTTTTGTGATCCAGGGTCACAAATGTTCAATTGTTCAGTTGTTTCAGTGTTATCTGTTTGTGGCGTCTGTTTGTTACGTTTGTCTTGTCCTGTGTTCCCACTCTGAGCCTGCACCTTGACGTGGTGAGTGGGCTTCTAACTAAGCCAGGCTAGATATTGAGAATTAAAGCCAAGATGCTGTTCATCCTTTCTCTTTTTCAGACATGCTGGTGATTGTTGTTTCCAAGTTTTTCCAGTAATGAACACTGCTAAGTATGAAAGAACTTTAACTCAGATTGAGGACAGTGAAGAGCAGCACACATACATAGTTTAGTTATAATTAGTCACCTGGCTGTTAAGCCAAGTTAAGTTAGATAACTCAGACAACATTTGTAGTTTATATTTAATTATTTGTATTTGTCTATATTGTTCATACTGCAGTGCATACCCAATGTTCTGCTCTTATGCTACTGTTAATATACTTTACATATCGAGTCCATCGTCTGGCACGTCCACGCTACCTCAGGTAAAGGTAAGGTGCGCAGTCACTACTTTCCTGGTGCTCGTGTTCTAGATATTGCTTGCCAGGTTCCCGAGATCCTGAACGGTGACGAGCGCGTCGGAGCTGTTGTGCTGCATGCGGGAACGAACGACATCAGGCTGCAGCAGATGGTGGTTCTGAAGAAGGACTACAGGAGCCTGATTGAGACAACGATCATCATGTCTGGACCGCTTCCCACGTACTGACTAGGACAAGAAAGGTTCAGTAGATTATTTGCTCTAAATGAATGGCTAATGTCATTGTGTAATGAACAGAGACTGCCCTTTTTAAATAATTGGAATCTGTTCTGGGAGCGACCTAGGCTCTTCCGTGCTGATGTCCTTCACCCTAGCAGAATCGGAGCGGCTCTTCTGTTGGACAACATCTCCAAGGCATTACACACCATATGACTAGTAAGTCAAAGTCCAAATCACACTCTTTGCTTTCCCAACTTAATTGATATAAGTACCAGTGTAGAATATTATAGAAACTGTGTCTATTCCTCGTTTAGTTAGGTCAAACAATAAATCCACTGTGGGATCTATGAAAAATCGAATTGTGTTATAAGAAATATTATTTCTTAAGAAACACAATTGTTATTACTGTAATGCTTTATTAGCTGGTTGTCCTGCATCCTCAATAAACAATCTACAGTTAGTCCAAAATGCAGCTGCTAGAGTTCTCACTAGGTCAAGGAAATATGATCATATAACACCAATTTTATCATCACAACACTGGTTACCTATTAAGTTCTGTAACAATTACAAAGTATTACTACTGACTTGTAAAGCCCTAAATGGTTTAGCTCCTGTGTATTTAACGGATCTTCTATTGCCCTACAATCCATCGCGCTCTTTAAGATCACTAAATTTGAGGCTTCTGGTCATTCCTAGGATATCTAAGTCCACTAAAGGAGGGAGGGTGTTTTCACATTTAGCTACTAAACTCTGGAATGGCCTCCCTGATATTGTTCGAGGCTCAGACTTGCTGTCCCAGTTTAAAACTAGATTAAAGACGCATCTTTTTAGCCAAACGTTGACATAATGCATCTCATACCTTTTATACTACAGTTAAATTGGACCAAATGCATTAATATTATGAAAAGCAGCTATGCTAATTATTTCCCATCTGCTTTTTTGTTATAGACTATGTCAGCTCCAGTTTGTATCCAGCCTCTCATGGAAACTTCAGATGCCCCAACACCTGTGAAGAGACGACTCAATGCAAGCGATATGTTATGCACTAAATTAATACATTTCTGAAATGCATTTTCTGTAAAGCTGCTTTGAAACAATATGTATTGTGAAAAGCGCTATAGAAATACATTTGAAATGAATATCCTTACTGTAAACCGTACCACTAGGTTAACTTTATACAACTTCATGTCATTTACTGTTTATAATACACTACGTCTATACCACACTTTTTTTGCACTTCTAGTTAGACACTAACTGCCTTGAATTGTCTCTGTACTTGTACTCTACACATTGACAATAAAAGATAGATCTAATGTAATCTAAAGGTGTCTTGACATCTCCCTTATCAATATTCACTGTGAAAGCTACTGACTGAATATGTATCATTACGAAGTTCTAAACCATAAGTAATAAAACCACATGACATTTCTGTCAAAGTATGTCTACTTGAAGAGTCTACTGTGTGTTTTGATAATAAATATTCAATCATTTCATTAAAAAAAAATTTAATTTATTGAAACACAAAAACAATCCCTCTCTAGCTACATTCGTCGTGGGGAAGAAAAGTGAGAGGCCATGGGGTGGATGGCTAGGGTGATACATGAATGGCACAGAGGGGAGAAAGAAGGGTGGGGGGAGAAAGAGCAGTGAATGTTGAACAGTGTTATGTCCAGGGGCGTAGCAACCGGGGGGGACGGGGGGACACGTCCCCCGCACTTTTAGAAACAGGTGATTCTGACCCCTGCTAATTTTTTTTTTTTTTTTTTAGGATCCAGCGTGAATATTTCCTGTAGTGTTCTCTGATTTGTTACCTAGATTTGAGTGAAGTAACATTCAGCCAATCACAGAGCGAATCATCTCCTGGGCGCGTCTGCTATGAGCTTCAAATCTCAATTGTTGCTCTTCTGAATTTTCGTTCGTTCGTTTGTTCACTTTGCTATTAGGCAGTCTGGGATAAAATGCACCCCAGAAAAAAGTAAAGGACGATTACATCCTTTTTTCAAACACACACTGTAAGTATGTTACAGTATGTCGCGATGACACGAATCGAGCGATAAAGTTTTCATGTTATGATTTAACCTATTGAACCCGTATGGACCTCGTCACGTCGCGCCTGATTCAGTGTGTTAAATGCTCTCCTAATTGTCACTTTGGATAAAAGCGTCTGCTAAATAAGACGTAACAATGTTATTGGTTTCTGCTGTCTTTTGTTTGTCTACGTGCTGCTCGCGGAGTAAAATTATCATTTCACAATAAATCATATTTGTTTTGCAACGAATATCTTAAAATACTTTAAAAGAATAAAATTTGATAATTCATAACTGTTACTTTATGTCCTAACTAGTCTGCAGGAAAGGCAGGCTGTGACGTCACTGGCAGAGAGAGGGGGCAGTTGCTCAACCTCTCCAGAATGTGTACAGGTGAGATTTGTATCTGGGTTACTCCGCCGCGGTATCCCCGAAGCAATCTAAAATAGTCAGAATATAAACACTTATTATAGGTGCACCCTAGTGATTCAGGACAAGCCAAAAACACGGTTTGGAAAATAGATTCATGTTGTACTCGCTTATTATACACATTTTTCTACATTTTGAACACAAACAAAGTTACGGACCGCAGCTCTGATTGGTTGTTTTGTTTTTTTACCGGGAGTGATGTATTTCTGCAAATGTCAATAGGACACTGGGAGGAGCCAGAGGAGCTTGATTTTTTCACAGATTATCTGTCTCATATTTTTCATAAAATGTATGTTGTATAAAATTACTGTAGATGTAATCTGTATACTCATTTAACACCTGTTTTTGTATAACTGTTAAAAAAAAAGTTATTGTTCAAATGTAGTGCAACTGAAATATTGTAAATATCATAAAATATCTTTATTTCATAAAAAAAATAAAAAAATAATTATAGATGGTCTCCCATTGGTCTCAAAGTCCTGCAGTATTTTTAAATTTCGAGTATGATTTAACAAAAATAGGTTCCTGTAAGCTATCATGTCATGTTCCCAAATTTGAAAAAGTAAAATGCCAATTGGTATTCTATTTAGAATTTATTATGAACATCAGCTTTGGGTCAAATCACCATACAGCTGTCCCCCCCACTTTTAAAATGGCTGCTACGCCCCTGGTTATGTCTACCAATGTGAACATGTATTAAACTAAAGACAAAAGGCACATACACAACCCCAAAACAATTTAACAGACTTCAACTGTTTCATGTTTAAAACATGTTGAGAGGTTTAATCCAGCATCACCCCTACTGGATTAAGACTCTCAAGCCTTCAGCTAAATTATTTAAAAAAATATCACTACCCCTAGGTGATAAATGAACTTCATCTCTTAGAAACAGTGGAGACTTGTTAAATACAATTTGAGGGTGATGCACAATACCCCCCTGCATTCCCAAGACAAAGGTAGCCATGACACTGTTCACCCATTTACAGGACTTGTCAATTTTCCCCGGAAGGCCCCATCTCCACCGACGTCTCTGGGTGATGTCAGACAGCACAATGGTCATCTGAGGGAAACGCCAATAGAGATTTTTGCAGATCCTGCTTCATCGCTGCAACGAGATCGATGCTCTTCCTGCATCCCAAGTCGTTCCCGCCACAGTGAATCAGCAGGACATCCGGGGCTGCTCTTCCTCTGAGGGACCGGTAGAAGACCGTGCCATCGAAGTCCACCCCAGCCAAACCAGTAAACCTTGGCCGCTAGGCCAAGATTGGCCCTGATGGTCTCTCTGGCCCTCTCTTCCCCACGACGAATGTAGCTACTCCCGATGATCCAAATCACTGCATACAGCAATCACAATCAAAACACTGTTTTGTTAGTACGAGTAAACATATTAATTTAACACACAAGTAACTTGTCTCTGGCCATTGATTTATTTATATCCGAACAAAGCAGAAAAAAAAAGTCTATGCAAATATACAATAAAACACAAATTAATTGCTCTTCTCTGTTCATTAAAATAATAATAATAACAATATAGGTATTACACAAGGTTAATTTATTATTTTATTCTCTCTTACAGTGTTGCTTTGCATATTTTATACTATATATTCTAAATGATACTATATTAATATGGCTTACCATTGTTGGTAGCATAGTTAGCCATTGTTCTTCTTTTGTAGTTTGTATTTTTACCTATGAAGAAAGAAAAATGAAAAGGGCAACCATTAGTTATAGATGTTATTGGTGACATTCGTTATTGTCCATTTATTATCTATATGTTATTTAACAGGCCAAAGCAGACGCTTTTGTCCAAGCGATTTACTGAATAACTTTTTTATATGACTGATTCGTACATTTCTCTTGCGATGTAGATGTGTAGATAACAGTTAACGCATTTTGTGATTATATTCGGCGCCCATTAACGTTATACAACATCATGTGCATCAAAAATTTAATTATATTTAACATATTTGATCCCTGGGCCATTAAATAACTATCGGGTATGAATTCATATCAGTTATTGAACATAATTTTACATAACTTCTTAATAGTATGCATTAAGTTAATATGGCATACTGGCGTTACATTTTAAAATACTATACAAAATAATTTATTTAGAATAATTACTCCTGCTCACTCACGCCAAAGAACTCCCCGCTCAAAGTCGCCGTCTCTGCAAGATTAACGATGGCAGTTTTCACGCACAGGTACTAGAATATTTACATCTGTCAGACAGGTTGCTGACGTCGTCAAGCTTCGTTGAGTCTGCGCGTCAGAAACGGAAGTGCTAAAAAACGCTAAAAATGGGCTTCATTTGTCTCAATTGAGTTCCAATGGGGTCGCTGTGTCCATTTCTTTTACTGCCTATGGATGGCACTGGGAGAAGCCGTTTATCATCAGATCGCGTAAATCAGTGGAAAATGAATAGAAATGATGATTCTGTCTGAAGACATATGAAGTAAACATCAGTAAATATATCCACATATCTCCGCGGATATGCATCTATGGTCTATAAATCCTTATTGACGCTGTTCAGTGAGTCTATGTGAACACAAATAAACCGCTGCAGACTTGACTGAATATTAATGAGTGGTGAATTTCTGTTCAAAATGGGGCATAATACGGATTTATTATTTTGCACTCCTGACATAAATTACCAAATAACTGTCACTGCAACAATATTTTATCAAAATATTGGTCAAATATCGAAGCTAGAGTCTTTAAACTTTCAATTGATGCACAGGTTGTCCAGATCAAGTAAGAGAGTGATGTTTAATGTGCTGTGAAAGTGAAACAATAATAAACTGGGGCCGTCGGCGATGTTTGCACATAAAGGGGTTTTAAACGGGTACCAAGGGCCACAGCATGGAGATGAAAGAGGGTCGAAGAGGACAAAAAAGCCCCAATGCATCACAAAGCCATTGCATGGCGAGCAGATCCAAAGGAAGATCCGTGCAGATTGTGTGGACAGCCAAAGGGCCTGCCTCAGAAAAGGCCAAAGAAATGTAAACCGCTGACTTGCTCTCTGTGTCAGCAGCCCAAAACCAAGGACTATGGTTACT
Source organism: Carassius gibelio (assembly GCF_023724105.1). Classification (NCBI taxonomy): domain Eukaryota; kingdom Metazoa; phylum Chordata; class Actinopteri; order Cypriniformes; family Cyprinidae; genus Carassius; species Carassius gibelio. Next base: position 23,300,329 of record NC_068403.1, on the reverse strand, counting down.
CACGGTACAATCCTTTTGCAGCAGTTATGAGTACAAAGCTGTGGAACTTTGGCTGGCAGAGCTGCGGGTCTCTTGCTCCCCCTAAATAATTGGCACAGATTTTTTTTTTCTTTTTTTTATTACCTGTTAATTTTATTAGTGTTCGTTTGTTTAGTTTCTTTTAGTATTTGTATTTAGTATTTTATTTACATTTATAACCTTTTTTTATTTTTAACTTGTTATACTGTTTCTTACATTTTTTTTCTTTTTATATTTGTATATACCATTGTGTTTACCTTAACATTTTATAATTTTTATAGTTTTTTTCTAATGTGAACTATTTAATCTTTTCTAATATCTTAATTTTTGTTGTACTGTTTCTGCTGTTAATTCTTTTGTTTTAAAATTTTCATTTAGCATTTGTTTTTTTGTGTGTTTGAACTATTTAGTGAAATCTTTTATTCTTCACTTTGTTGTACGGTTTCTGCTGTTATTTTTTCAGTTTTATGTATATATTTGTTTAATAATTTTTTCACAATTATATATTTTATGTCCGATTTTAAAATTCTTATGTTTTTGGTAAAAAATTAAGTCTTAACATTAATTTAGCGGCACTTACCTGACTTGTGAACTTGACAAGATGGCGCTGTTTTTCCCGCGAAGTCACTCAGGCTTGTGCACGTGCAGAATTATCTCCGTGTTGGTTGGATTAGTTTTTATTCGTTTAGTCAACATTAGCATAGCTAATAATCATTCATTCAATGTTTTTCCAAATATACTTATGTAGACTTAATAAAATATCTTCTCAACTAAGCCCAAGCAATAAAATTAACTCAACTTAAATATTTTTTCCCTTCCAACATTTTGTTAATTGTATTTTTTACACTGTATGAATAGATGGAGACAAACACATTCCGATTTCTTTCATTTTGGCTGCTTGCTGCTTTGTCGAGTTAGAAAGGGAAGTGAGCTCAGATAACACAGTTATTTCAACTGCTTTTAAAAGAAATCCATTGTTGTAGATGCAAGTTTTAAAGAAGTTGTGATCTCGGCCTTAATCACAGAATCGGCTCTACTGATGAGATGCGGAGGACAAAATCACATGTGATTTTTTGTGCAGCCCTTGTTTGTTGATCACAAAGTACAAATTAGAAGAGTAAAACTAAGATGTGGAGCATTGTCAAAGTGCCGCCATTACTGTCTAGAGTGTGTGGAATGGTGTAATGGGATTGGTTGAGCAGATATCGCATTCTGCAAAGAAGGGAGAAAGGCTCTGGTGCAGTTTGGAAAAAAAGGGAGAAGCATGACCCAATAACGCTGCAAATATAGCATTTTCCATAAAATAAAAATGGACTTTTCAACCAGAAACAATACAGATTTTTGTTTAGTAATTTTTTCACAATTATATATTTTCTACTCTCCTGGCTTTGAGTAGTCTTGCACAAGACTACAGCCAAGAAGACGCTGGCTGAGCTCATTGAGGCTGTGCTGGAGTGAGCCACTATAGCAGTGTAGCGACAAGGAATCATGTGTGACAGCAGCAGTGGGCCGGTCCCATTCCACCACTCAAAACCAACAAGCAGATAAGCCTGGAAATTTTCCAGGTTAGCGCTTGTTCCTGATTTAAAAAAAGAGGAAACATTAAGACTCATTTAATGAGATTTAATGAAATAGACTTTCACAAAAACACACCTCGAGGTGGTTGTGTGTAATCTTACTGGGTATGAAGAGGTTGAGGTGGTTATGGTAGGACTCCAGGAAAGTGGACCCCCGAGCACAGCAGTACACAGGAAGTGTAAGCCCTCCTTTTTAACACTTCCTGTCTGGGTGTACAGCTGCACTCCAAGAGGGTCCTGGATGCAGGGAAGAAGGCGCCTTTGAGTGTCCCAGATGCCGTCCATCCTCTCCTGGTCCACCAAGGGGATGCCCATCATTTCCCTGGTGTCCCTGAAGGCCTCCAGCAACAGTCCGATCAGCTGCTCTGTCTCCTCCAGGCCACGTGTGCAGCGACGACAGTGCTGTGCCAGCTGTCTGGAGGTGAGCCTGCTGGTCTACTGCTCCTCAGTGAGGCCTCTGATGCCCTGCTGTTGCTCAAGCTCCCTCCTTTTCGCCTCCCTCAGCAGGGCCACATCTCCCTCATCCCAGACGAAAATGCAGGCAGAGAGCTTTGCCATGAACAGACCGTAGAGCAGGTGGCTGGTTCATGGGGACCAGTCCCTGACCCTCATGTGAGGTGAGCACAGGAATGAGGACCTGTGCGTGCTCATTGCCCACATTGGTGACCCAGGCTGCGGTCCCAGCTCCTGCCAGTTTTTTGGCCACCTGTTCTTGGAAAACAAAACAGTTCAATGAGCTCCAAACATATACAAATAATCAAATATATTCAAGATAATCTGTGATTAATACGATACCGGTTTTGTGGAGTCCATTTTCAGGATGGACCCCAACACAGAGGTGACCCTGGCTTTTAGCTCATTGTATCGGAACCGGACATCCTCTACGTGGACAGAGAGGAGCCACTGGGCAGTCGGTTGTGGCAGTTTTGCGGATCACGTGAGTAAACATGTTTTACCCTTTCTCAGGTAAAAAAATAAAAATTTATTAGTCGTTCGTAAAGTTGTGATGACATTAAGCAAATATTTCAGTATAAAAAATTGTTTCATTCATGATTCTCATCGACACCCAATAAATGTACAGTTTGCTTCCTTTCTTTTTCAAATTATGCAGGAGAAAAAATGTGGAGTCTTTGATAAAGATATAATGACGTTTAACCCGCAAAAAATAGATTTTGGTATAAAGAGTATATTTTCATCGACACACACATACATATACATATATACAGCCATTTTAGATGTGTAATGCATGCAGAATTTTTCTGAGATGTTCGTTTGTCCCTTTATTCACATTGTAAGTTTTAATAATCAACAATGATGAAATGAAAACGAAATTCGTCTAAAACAATAAAAACATTATTAAAAAGAAGAAAAAAAAAATACAAAACCCTTGATAATGTACCCTTTTATGTAGTTTCATAACAAGGTTCGGGAGGAGCATGTCAGGTACTTAGCCTAATTAGCACAGGTGGAGCCACTTAAGATAATCAACCTTAGGGTATAAATACAGCTGAATTAGCCTACCTGTCTTTTATATAATGGGTGGGGGTACTCTAGGTTCGGGCCATTCCCGAGCTCGGAGCAGCTTCCCGGACAGCACGCCAAATATGCATTATAATATTTCAGCTAATTATATGTAAGTCTGAACTTGTGAACACAAGTTTAATATTGTTTGTTTGTGTATGCCATGAATTACCCTTAATAACGAAAAACTATAATACATATAACACTTATTATGTGTATCAGGTTTTCAGTCTATTGTTTTGTATAACATCAGGTGCATTTCTTTACTGTTGCATAATGGAAAGCAAGCCCAACCTTCGTTTGAAGCTGGAGAGCTGGTGGTGAGGCCGTCTAAGAAGGCAGCCACTGTGGAGAAAGTCCACCTTTCACAGGTGGCTGAAGGGGTGTCCTTTGTACCAAAGGACCCTGAGGCTGTGCAGGAGGAGGCCAAGGTGAGGGTTATCCATGGTGGATGCTGGAGAATGACCTTGGTTACTCCCTCGTGGTCCTGTCTGGACATCAGCGGGAGCGCAAGGCTGGCAGATTGGACAAAGGTGCCATCATGGCTAACAAAGATGTATTTCTCAAATATGCCTGCAAATTCGAGAAGGTTGCAGAAGCCATCAAAGTGCGCAGGCAGAGAGAGGGAACAATACCTGGCTGTGAGGGTGACTGTCTGGTGGGCTTTGGGGTCAACAGCAAGAACGCCTTGAAGGAGCTCTATGAGGCCAAAGACTGGGAGAGGAAAGGGTAATATGCTTTTGCTCGCTAATTGTATTGCTTTTTTTTTTGTATTTTACCCTAATCATTCATGCATATTTTGTTGCAGCTATGTGGATTTCATCAAAAGCAAGAAAATCAGTGCAGGCAGCAAGATTGATGCCCTGAAGAAATACATCTTGCAGAGGGAACGGAAGAAAATTAGGGCTAAAGGGAGAAAACCCTTTGCATCCTCTGCATCTTCTGCATCTCAGCCTGTACCGCACCCTTCACGTCTGGCTTCTCCTCCTCCCACCCAAAGCTCCTTTCCCACCCAACTACAGTACACGGTGAGTTTTTAGATTATCCCTGTTCTAGTGTAATTATAAATAACGTTGTACATTTTCTGCACTCAGAGCCAACAGATGCAGATCTTCTGGCTTCAGCCATTGAGGTGGAGCCACAGGATGAGTGTTTTGTTTTCTTTCGAGTCCTATAGTATTACGTAACCATAAATGCCTATAAACTGAAAATAATTAAAATCATGATTACTGATTAGAAAACTTAAAATTTCTTCACAGTACATCATATATAAACATTTTGTGTCTGTATAGGTGGTTGTTCTCCCTGAGGCCTGGAAACGCTCCCTTCCAAAGGAACAACATGAGTGGATCAGCCACTCCCTCTTCCAAAACCAGGGTGGAAGGGCAGTGCTGACAGACAACCTGCAGATGTGGTGGTACCCTCCACAGCCACGTCTGCTGTATCATCAGCCTCCAGCATCGCCGGACTTGTTCTTCACCTTGCCGCTGTGTTTGTGCCCCAAAGGATGTGGTCCTACAATTTGATCTGCAGCTCACCAGACTGCAGACGGTCCGGTCAGTGACTGACTGCTTGTGAGCTCTACAAGACAGTGAGGCGGGTGCTGAACTTACATGTGTGGTATTTTCTGGCAACTGAATACCTTGAGTGTCAGCACTGCCATAAAAAGCTGGTCTCGTGGTCCTACAACATCCTGGACCAGCTGGATCTGGCTTACCGCAGGATGTTCCGAGCTATCCTCACTTACCGAAGTTTTTTCGGTCTGTGTCTGCCAGTCTAGGTTCAGTTCAGAATGTGTGAACAACCCTTCATTGAACTAAGCTTTAACTTTCAAAAGGTGTCAGACTCAGAACAATAGGATTCCAACACCTTGAGACACTGCACCTTTAAAGGGTTAGTTCAGTCAAATATTAAAATTGTCATTAATAACTTACCCTTGTTGTTCCAAATCTGTAAGACCTCCGTTTATCTTTGGAACACAGTTTAAGATATTTTAGATTTAGTCCGAGAGCTCTCAGTCCCTCCATTGAAACTGTGTGAACTGGGTATACTGTCCAGAAAAACCATCATCAGAGTAGTCCATGAAGAAATATTCTCAAAAGGTTCAATATAGAAGACACTTGGTGCCACACTCTAATCAGCTAATTAACTCAAAACCTGCAAAGGCCTTTAAATGGTCTAAGTCTAGTTTTGTAGGCTACACAATCATTGGGAAGACTGCTGACTTGACAGTTGTCCAAAAGACAACCATTGACACCTTGCATAAGGAGGGCAAGACGCAAAAGGTCATAGCAAAAGAAACTGGCTGTTCACAGAGCTCTGTGTCCAAGCACATTAATAAAGAGGCGAAGGGAAGGAAAAGATGTGGTAGAAAAAAAGTGTACAAGCAATAGGGATAACCACACCCTGGAGAGGATTGTGAAACACAATCCATTCAGAAATGTGGGGGAGATTCACAAAGAGTGGACTGCAGCTTGAGTCAGTGTTTCAAGAACCACTATGCACAGACATATGCAATACATGGGTTTCAGCTGTCACGTTCCTTGTGTCAAGCCACTCTTGAACAACAGACAGTGTCAGAAGCGTCTAAAGACAAAAAGGACTGGACTTCTGCTGAGTGGTCCAAACTTAGATGAAAGTAAATTTTGCATGTCCCAGAGTCTGGGGGAAGAGAGGAGAGGCACACAATCCATGTTTCTTGAGGTCCAGTGTAAAGTTTCCACAGTCAGTGATGGTTTGGGGTGCCATGTCATCTGCTGGTGTTGGTCCACTGTGTTTTCTGAGGTCCAAGGTCAATGCAGCCATATACCAGGAAGTGTTAGAGCACTTCATGCTTCCTGCTGCTGACCAACTTTATAGAGATGCAGATTTCATTTTCAACAGGACTTGGCAGCTCATAGTGCCAAAACTACCAGTACCTGGTGCAAGGACCATGGTATCCCTGTTCTTAATTGGCCAGCAAACTTGCCATGTCCTTAACCCCATAGAAAAAAATGATGGGGTATTGTGAAGAGGAAGATGTGATATGCCAGACCCAAGAATGTGGAAGAGCTTAAGGCCACTATCAGAACAACCTGGGCTCTCATAACACCTGAGCAGTACCACAGACTGATCGACTCCATGCCACGCTGCATTTCTGCAGTTATTCAGGCAAAAGGAGCCACAACTAAGTACTGAGTGCTGAACATGCTCATTCTTTGTTCATACTTTTTGGTTGGCCAAGATTTCTAAAAATCCCTTCTTTGTATTGGTCTTAAGTAACATTCAAATTTTCTGAGATCCTGAATTTAGGATTTTCCTCAGTTGTCGGTTATAATCATCAAAATTAAAAATAAACATTTGCAATATATCAGGCTGTGTGTAATGAATTAATATAATAAGTTTAACTTTTTTAATGGAATTAGTGAAATAAAATCAACTTTTTGATGATATTCTAATTAGATGATTAGCACCTGTATGTATTTTTGCCTTAAAAGGTTCCTACATGCGCATTGCTGGCTGTGCTCCCTCCTCCATCAGCTGTATCTGCTGCAGCCCTTAAACTGGTACCAAGGGCCACAGCATGGAGACGAAAGAGGGCCGAAGGACAAAAAAGCCCCAATGCATCACAAAGCCATTGCATGGCGAGCAGATCCAAAGGGAGATCCGTGCAGATTGTGTGGACAGCCAAAGAGACTGCAGTTTGTACAGTTTCTATAAGGGAAAAAGTTTCTGTGCCACTGCAGCTGGAAAGACAGTATCTCAATGGCTTTCTGAGCAGAAGAGGGTTGCAGCTGCAGACAATGGTGTCCATGTGCCTCGGCTTGGACAACTGCTTGGAGGAAAAAGAAGAGAGAGGAAGCTATTGCACAGGACCTTCCTCAGAAAATCCAAAGAAATGCAAACCACTGACTTGCTCTCCGTGTCAGCAGCCCAAAACTAAGGATCGTGGTCTCTCAAGGTACGGTGACAAATCCTTTTGCAGCAGTTATGAGGGCAAAACTGTGGAACTTTGGCTGGCAGATCAGCTGTCTCTGGCTCCCCCTAAATAATTGCCACTAAATTGTTTTCTTTATCTTAATCTTTTATCTTTGTTACTTTTATTAAAGTTTTCGTTTGCAAGCAGTTAACTTTATGTATATGAAAGGATTGTAAAACATCTAAAAGGTTTTTGGGTTTGCAACTCATTTGTAAATTAGTCTAGAGGGTCCTGATGTTGTAAATGTTTGTGTTGTGTGTCAGCTAAAGTTTGGTGATCAAAAACAGATTGTGTACACTGATCAAAGGGTAACAATTTAAACCTTTTTAATGATGTCCAGCTGTGAGGGAGCACATTGACAAAATTTAGCCAAAAGCTGAATGATCAGTCAAAAGGATGTGAGACCTATTGAACCTTTTTAACGACAAACATCTCGTTTATAGTTAAGGAAAAGAAAAATGTTAATCATGTAGAGGTGCTGGTTGTGTTTTACAATGGTTCAGACTGATCTTAGATAGATAGAGAAAGGCCAATAACAACAAAATTAAAGAGGGTTGGGGGGCGGTGATTTTTTCTTTTTCTTTTTTTTTTAACAAGTCAGACTATGGTGTTGGAAAATTTTCCATAATCTTAGTTAAATTTAGTTACATGTATTATTTTTATTAACCCCTAGATCTTTCAACCTCAACATGAACGTACTTCAAACACTCGTAGCTACGGCTATATCTACCCCACCGTGTCTACACACCAGGATATGTAATAAAGACCAGATAGTTGCTGACGTAGATCGCGCCAGTAAAATCACCCCCCAGTTAAGTTTTAAAAGAAAAAAAATCTAAAAGATGTTTCATCTGTTGTTGCATATGCATAAATCAAAGATTTATGGTATTAGGGTACCCTCTACTGATGGTTATTGTATTTTAGTAGTGTTCTCAAGTGCCACCCACACACGCTGATATCTCAACAATAGATGAAACAAAGGCTGACGGTTACCGGGGTAAGTGTTTTTCATCTGAGTTATTTAAATATATTTTAATGTGAATTTGTTTATTGTCTCATGGTTATAATCTCTAGCTGGTTTTGAGAATCAGGATTTCTACGAAGTTTTGGAACAGATTCTTGAAGAGATATGCAAGTATTTCCTCCTTTATTCTATTAACTATTCAATGTTTAATAATAGCAACAATAACTATCATTTTACCCAGCTGATGAGGCCGAGCTATTTTTGTGTGATCATGACAGCGCTGTTAATAACGGTAGGTCACATATGCAGACATTCGTTTTTCTCAAGTTGTTAAGCGTCACCTTCTCAAAATTACCAGGAAAATAAAATACAAATGTTTTTTTGCTTGTCTTTTTTTTTTTTTCACAGTAGAGCACATTATTTCTGACAGTCATGTGGTGAAATTTACCTACAGAGGAAGCATTACAAGAGGCTGTGGTTAGCTCCGAATCACGTCACGAACTAAACATCACAAATCCCACACCCACCCACGTTCCGGCTTCGGAGGGACCATCTCACATGCTCCCAGACTGCACGAGTTTTCACACCCCAGGTACGTCCAGGCCCCCGACACACAGAGAGCCAGGGTGTAAAATGTTTGAGGTTACCAGAGCAGGAAACAGATGATGTTCCGACCACCAGCCGTTTAAGGACTTTCAGAGAATAATGGTATGCATTAAAGCAGAAAATCTCATTATTCCATTTTATGTTTTGCCTTTTATTCAATAAATTAATAAACTTATTTTACAGAACAAGGGTACACTGAAGGCGGCCTAACAGCATGGACTGATTTGATGATACATGCGTGGGATCAAGTGTCCTTCAGTGCTTCGGAAATTGAGGAAGAGGAGGAATTACCTCATGAAATTCCTCAGGAATTGTTCTGTGATCATGATTTAAACCAGAGACTCTATTATGATTATGCTGTGCCACATTCATTGGAACTTTGAGAGACTTTTCGACTTGAGTGGAAAAACATTATCTTATCGGGAAGCAGAAGACATCGTTCCTATTGCACAAAGTGATGTGTTATCGATTGCCATCCATTTATCGTCGTTTCTTATTTATCGTACCAATTATTATTACTGATGGTATTTCTGGTTCTGTTGTACTTAGAGAAACGGTGGTTTTGAATTTTTACAGTACTGTTTTCGTTATATCTGGTTATAAATCGCATTGTGAACGGTGATGTTGTTTTCAGGAGTGTACACGCTTGTCATTAAGCTTGAAAAGAGGTGCATTTCAGATTTTTTTAAATAAAAACAAAAACAATAATAATTCAAAATGAGCAGTAAAATGTCACAATGACTTACATGCCAGACATGTGGTTCACTTGTGTGTCCAGGTGAAAAGGAACGGTTTCCTAGAGTGGCACAAATATGTATAGCTGTGCAATTCTGGTTACTGTGACGGAGTGAACCTTTTTTTTTTTTTTTTTATCTTGCACTCTTCATGTTTACAGTTTTTTTTATGGCCTTGTGTCTGTTTTTGCGTGATAGTTAAATATTCTAAATAATAAACAAAACATGTATACATTTATTTTGTCCTCACATTCTTTCTTGTAACTCTTTATAAGCATCTGTTTATCTGTTTATCTGTTTATAAGCAACTGAAAAAAGCCCAAATATCAGGGCATGACAAAACTTCTTCAGGCCCCAAAAATACCCTTAGACCTCAGAGAGTTAAGGCATTTCTCAAAGTCAAACAGGAGGCTTCCAGTTTTCCATCGCACATAGTGACAGACACTCTTATGTCAAAGGATATTTTGAGAAGGGAGTTCAGCTTGACATTGACAAAGTTGCAATCAAAGCAATGCACACAGATCTAGAAGCATATTTATTGAACTCACTTTGGGGGGAGATTTGGGCTTAGGTGCAAATCTACCTACAGTCCACATCAGTAAACACTTCTCATTCGTGTCAGACACAGTAACGTTAGTGCAGTGGTGTTATCAAATGAAGACCCGCCCCCACACATTAATGTGTTTATTGCTGCATTTACCACATTATACAATCTTATGGATCAGTTAGGGCCCAGTGTTTTTTACATAGATACAGACAGTGTTATCTTCATATCGAAAGATGAAGATTGGTCCCCTAAAACAGGGGTGAGCTGATGGGCGAACTTGATGCAGCAGATAATATATTGACTTTCACGTCAACTGGACTGAAATCTTAAAGTCACTCTTAAACTAAACGGCGTCTCGCTTCATTCTATTAATGAAAGTTGTCACCCTAGAAATCATGTCGTCTGAATCATGGTTATGTATCATCACGGGACACTAGCCACCTACTCACTCACACAGAGACTATTTTGCAGAATAAAAAGTTCACACTGCATAATAGTTCAGTTTTGACAAGATACAAAGTGGTATATGACAAGGATGTGCTACTACAGCACACTTCCTTATGGCTAGTAATGATATTTCTAGATCGCAAAATGTGTATGTTGAAGATGTTGACTTCAGTTTTCAATTTCCATTCTCAGCCGTGATCTCTGGTCCTTCTGGAAGCGGGAAGACTGTCTTTGTGAAAAAATGTTTGTGTAATGCACTCAAGATAATCAATTTAAAAAATACAAAAGGTTGCCAACAACTGTACATGATGAACTGTTGTCATTGTATGATATAAAATTTATTGAAGGCATTCCAAACACTTAAACGCATGAAACTTTTCCTCCTAATGTCAACTCAATCTATATAGATGATGATTTGATGAAGCTAGCATATTCAAACGAGCTAGCATATACTTCTCACAAGCTTTCACGAAATATAATTTATCATATTGAGTGTGATTAGAATCTTTATCAATACGCACTCTTGTTTTGTACAAGATTTGATGCAAATGATGATTTTAGGACATAAGATTTACCATGGAAATACAAAACTCTCTATGGAAAGTTATGATGTGACAAATCAACCTTTTGTTTTCTTTTTGATTGATTTTAAAGCTAAAACAGCAGAGCGTTTTCGTCTCAGATCAGGGTTGCCTTTAGAACAACAGGTGGTGTACGTGCAGAAAAGACGGTAAAAACTTTTGCTGAAAATGAGTGATAGGCTCTGTAAAAGCTTCTCTTAAAAAGGTTATACAAGGCTTCAACGAAGCAACTACGTGTTATTTTACAGTCAGTCTCAGATCAGCTGATTCTATCCCTGTGTGAAATAGCTCTTAAAGCTGCAGTAGGGAACTTTTGTAAAAATATATTTTTTACATTTGTTAAACCTGTCATTATGTCCTGACAGTAGAATATGAGACAGATAATCTGTGAAAAAAAAAAAAAAAAAAAAACCTAGCTCCTCTGGCTCCTCCCAGTGGTCCTATTGACATTTGCAGAAAGTCATCCGCTCCCGGTAAAAAACAACCAATCAGAGCTGCGGTCCTTAACTTTGTTTGTGTTCAAAATGTAGAAAAATTTACATTATAAGCGAGTACATCATGAATCCATTTTCCAGTCAGTGTTTTTAGCTTGTCCTGAATCACTAGGGTACACCTATAAGTGTTTATATTCAGACTATTTTAGATTGCTTCAGCGGAGTAACCCAGTACCTTTGTGATTCTTCATAGACATAAACAGAGAGAAGTAGTTCCGGCTACGATGTTCTTCCGCAAGACGCAAGCAGTTCTGTTTATTAACCGCTAGAGCGTCAAAAGTTCCCTACTGCAGCTTTAACACCAACCAGCTTCCGGAGATAAAAAAAAAAAAAAAAAAAAAAAAAAAAACACAGCTAGTAAAATAATTAACAAAAAAAGAGAGGATGATTCATCAACCAGGTGATGTTCCTATACCTCTGTTAAGTTTGGCAATACCATTTATCAGTAGTTTAAATACCTCCAGACAACATTAGGAATGGAATGATGAAAAGCTTTACCTAATCCCTCAGAATCAGATGAATAAATTATGAACGGTTGGTGTTCAGAGACAATTTAGCAAACTGTGGAGAACGATTTAAATATAGCTATAAAGAAACTTAGTGCAGAGGAGTGATTTAGATTCACACGGGAAGGCTAAACTTCATTCCAACATCTTGCAGAGGTTTTAACTATAGTAAAACAAGGTGATTTGGAGAGTAGTACTTTAACTCTTACACTACCGAAACCACACACTATTCATACCTATGCACCTGTTAGTTCATCTGCTACTGCACCTGCCAGCGCGCCTGATAATGGCAAGGATCAAATTGTCAACGAACTCTTAAACAATATGCCGGCAATGGAGTTTAAAAAAAAACAAACTCATTTAAAAAAAAAATTCTAATGCTAAACAAGTGTCTTCATGGACAGCTTCTGGCAAGTTTGTATTTAAAGGGAGTGTAATCACAGGATCACACATGTTGGATTTGGTTAAAAGTATAACTGCGCCTCACATTGACCACTTGGTTGGAGTGAATTTCTGTATTGCTTTTGCCTCTTTAAATATTTTCCACTTTCGACTATTAACAAACCAGAGAGAGTATAGTGCACCTTGTCTCCAAAAATATGATTGATGAGGGTCATAAAAGCCATCGGTTCGGGACACCTATTTGGACTCCCCCCTCCCCTCCCTTCACAGTGACCTAAATATTATCCAGAGAAGAATTTCGGTGGGAGGGAAAAGTGTTTTCTGTGTTGGGAGCAGTTTTTTTTTTTTTTTTTTTTAAACATTAAAATGTGAAGTCATGAAAATGGTATTGGAGAAGTTTTTTTTAAGGTTTTAAATACACAGTGCATTTCAAGAAATGGGTTATAAACAGACAAAATGGAAACAATGTATTTTTAGTTTTTTCGTACTCAGAAAAGTGTAAAAAACAGTGTTAAACTAGTTACAAATTAAAAAGAAAAGAAAACTAGGTTTACTGGTTATTTATCGAAAACAACCAAACAAGCCAAAAATGATCAGATACGTTTCGTTAAGGAACACATGGAAAAGATGTGAGAGCGTGTAGTATTACAATTTAAAAAGGTGTTTTGTTGCCAGCTAGAAAAGAGTTTTATAGCATTTGTACCTTACCTCAAACTAAAAAAAACAAGCGAATGTAAAGCAACGATACAAACCAGAAAAGTTGGTTGGTCACACTGTTAGAAAAAGTTAAAACAAAAGAAAAAAAAAGAGGTATGCATTTATGTCAAGTCTATGCTGTACTTTTCCACTAACTACCATTTTAAAAATCGAGACTGTTACTGACAGAGAGTTAAACAAAAGAAGAGATCTCCCAGCAGGTGTTACGGCATCTCTGGTAAATTGACCTCACAGACACACTGAGAATGAGGCTCGGGAAAGCTTTGGAGAAGCCACGCCTACAGCCCTACCCTCTCTAACGATCAAGCCATGCTTACAGGATTCCCCACCTATCACTCTAACACTGAAGGGTGAGACCAGCACGAAATAGTTTAATTATTTTAACAGATTTAAATCCAAGTAGTTTTTAATAAATAGACATCAGTTCTTAATTAGTGGAAACTTTATATCCGTTTAAACATAAGACCAATTTTTACTTTTAAATCATGTAGGCCTATACGGTTTTTATTTATTTTTAGTTGGAAAAAAAATTCTTGTTGGAAAAAAGGGTTTTGTTTTTAATTTAAGTTACTCTAATCCAAGACTAGTCTAAATCTAGACTATTTCCGTTGATAGATCTTTTATGTTTGTCAATCTTAATTTCTCAAGCTATGTCAGTTAACACACACACACACAAATTCCTTCGGTCACGTTTGTGTTGTGTTATCTAATAAATAAACCAGACATATGTCAATATCAAAAAGTTGTGCATCGAAACGTGAACGTGTCCAGCATCTGGTGTCTGTGTGATTACTGGCGCGAGCATATCCATTAGACATCAAGCGATGGTAAAACATCTAAATGGTTTTGAAATGCTTGTAACTCAATTGTGAAACTAACTAATTTCAAGGGATCTGTGTCTTTTAACCATCAAAAAACCCATCCACTCAAAAGACCCAATGTTAATTTTAACCAGACAGAGTGTGGTTTATAGAAAATTTTTAGTTTTAATTACATATTTTTATTCACATACAAAAAACACACGTACCTTGATTTTCAAGCCTCAACACACAAACACTTATGAGATATACCTAATACAAACAAATGAATTAAGATCTTTGATTTCCAATGTAAGATGGAATAACTTTTAAATGCAAATGATTCACAATACTTTGTGGGGAGAAACGCTAAACATATCATCACATTGATGTTGGAGTTATTAAAAATTTGTGCATTTCAAACCGTCAAAGTTAATGCTGTATCTACCCCGTCGAGATGAAAGGCCGTCTTTATGCTCCAGGATATGTGATAAAAGGCCAGAAAGTGTCTGGCGTACATCATGCCGGTAACAGATACCCTCAGTAAAGTTGTAAAAAAAAAAATCATATACATAAATCAACGTTATACTTGTATGAGTATTAAAAATTTCTGTTATTAGGGCCACCTCTACTGAAGTTTATAATATTTTAGAGGTGTTCTCAAGAGGTCGACCAAGCTTTAAAAAGTTTTCTAAAAAGTTGTCATACTCATTACCTGCAAATTATCTTCAAGCTGTGCTACGTTACAAGTCCAACAACAGATGAAACGATGGCTGACAACTACCAGGGTGAGTGTTTTTATATAAATTATTTAAATATATTTTAAAGTGAATTTTTGTTAAAATGTGTCATGGGTGATCTCTAGGTGGTTTTGAGAATCAGGATTTCGATGAAGGTTTGGAACAGATCCTTGAAAAGTTATGCGAGTATTTTCCAACTTTATTTTATTAACTATTCAATATCTAATAATAACACCAATAACTCTGATACCATTCTTACAGTTGATGAGGCTGTGTTGTTTGTTTGTGATGAACCTGGAGCTGTTAATAACGGTAGGCCTTTTTCTCATTAAGTTAAAAGTGACAAGGTTCACATAAAATGATTACCAGAGAAATAATGATTTTTTTTTTTTTGACAGACGAGCAAGCGGTTTCTGACAATCAAGCGGTGATAATACCTCCAGAGAACGTATCACAAGAGGTCGTCATTAATACCGAATCACAACACTATCCAAACGATGTCAAGAATCCCGCCCCCGCTGACGCTCCGATTTCCGACTGATCTTCACACAACCTCCCAGACGTCTCAAGCGGTCGCACTGAAGAAAGCGTTACGTGTAGGCCTCGTCCCTCGGAGGGCCAAGGGGTAAAACGTTTGAGGCTACCGGAGCAGGAAACGGATGATATTCTGACCACCAGTCGTTTTAGGACTTCAGGGAATAACGGTATGTATTAAAGCAGAAAATCTTATTACGTTTTATTCAACAAAATAAAACCTTTATCAACATTTACAGAGCAAGGATATGACGAAGGAGGCCTAACAGCGTGGAGCGATTCGATGGTGCATGCCTGGGATCAAGCATCCTTCAGCGATTCGGCAAGCGAGGAGGTGATGGAGGACTTACCTCACAAAAATCCTCAGGAGCTTTTCCATGAACGTGACTTAAATAGAAGGCTTGATTATGATATTCTTCGGCAGTTTGACACACTTTTCGATTTGAGCGTTCAAACATTGTCCTATCGGGGAACAGAAGACATATTGCTATTGCACAAAGTGATGTGGTGTTGATTTTGAGGAATATTATAGTGTGTCAGCAACAGCACAACGAAACCTTACGTCACACGGCTGAATTTTGGAGAAGTTGTTACGAGCAGCTATATGGTGAATTTCAGCAGTTTCAACAGCGCATGAGTGGGGTACCGGCAGAAATACACCAGGTACAAGTTGAACAAAATTTATCTGTTAATGCCCTTATGCTGAACACAGAACGTTTAAATCTTATACAAAGAATGTTATCAGATTTGTATGAGCACGTTATGAGAGGTACCTTGATATGTATTGAATTACTGCTTTCTTTTTTTGACATCGATTCGTTATTACCACCAGATATTTCTTACATGAATTGTTTGTTATTGACAACGAGTCATTATTATCGTTAGTTATTTCTTACATTTATTATTGTTTTGTTCTTGGCAATTAATTATGATTTTCATTAGTTTCTTTCATTTATTAATATTGTTTGTTGTTGTCATTGATTTATACCTTAAAAGTATTGCATGTTATTGTCCCCCACCATTAGGTGTTTTACTTGCAGAGAAAAGGTGTTCTGAATTTATACCCACTGTATACTTCTGTTTTTGTTATGTGGTTAGGTCACATTGTGAATTGTTATTGGTGTTTTCAGGAGTATGCACACTTGTCTTTAAACTTGAAAAAGGTGTATTTTCGATTTAAAAAAAATGTATATTTCAAATAGTAAAAGATTTCACGATGATTTACATACCCAAACTTCAGAAGATGATCAGAGGTCATTAAGACCCAGATATGATTTTCAAAACAATACAGAACAGTTACATGAAATAATTAACAGTCATTTACAGATGTTATCGTCTGATCCACTTAACATGGTGGATAGATTACATGAGCTTATAGACGAACAACATGAATGTGGATTTGGTTAAAAGTATAACGACACCTCACACGCTCCGTGATGAATACAGCCTGCGTGGTTGGAGTGAATTTCTGGATGCTTTTGCAACTTTAAATATACCATTTTCCATGATCACGAATCCGCAGGTTAAACGCATAGTTGAAACCCTTAAAAGGAAAATCCCCCTTGAAAAAAAGGGTTTCGAAAAAGCACGTCAAAGACCATGCCACAATCTACTGCCACTGATGGACAGGTGTTTAATTCACCCTCATTCGATACTACTGCCTGGTTATCTTAAATTATTTTTTTTTTGTAAATATGTTTGAAATAATTGTGTTGTTACGTGTTAAGTGTTTGAGGTTAATTAAAAAAAAAGACTGAAAAAAGGTCTGTCTATACGTTGTCTTTATTTATACAGTACAACCATATTGTTAATACATTCAAGATTACATAGCGTTTTTTATTTTTTAAACATGAAATAATAGCACAGTACTAGGTGTACTACAGACACCTTTTAGAATTTTGTACACACTTAAAGGGACAGTAAGTAGGAATTACTCCCATCTAGTGGTGGAATTGTATTTTGCATTCAAACTAATTTTGCTCTCCAGCGCCTCGCTTTTTCAAATGCGCGTTGCATCTACGGTAGGCGATATGTACCAAAAAGCTTTGACAGGATGTCTTCTAATAGCACTTCGTCGAGTTTTCCTTCAGGTGAACAGGTGTGTTATTTCAAACAAACTGCAACATGACAACTAACAAACGAATGTTACAGTATGAATTACTGACTGTGGAAAACATGAAATATTGTAATTAGTAGTTATGTCTAATTTATTCGTTATATTTTCTGAATTATATGCATTTGTTAGATATAAAAAAATTATTATAATATAGATTGTAACACTGATTTACCTGTCGAGAAGAAAACTGGCCACTTCAGCGTCTCTTTTGAAATCTTTATCAAGCATTAGCTCTTTCCACCTAGAAAAAGCTTCCCCGACATTAACTCTTGTTTTCTGTAATCTATGGTCACGTTTCCTTTTACGTTCTATTTTTGACTGTTTTGGCGACGATGTTTTGTTCTCCTGTGGCGCGGCATATGTATGGTCCATAATAAGAATGCAATCCAGACTTTTAAACTTGCCGGTGCAGTTTCAAGCGCCTCTCACTGCTCTGCACCTGCGTTTCTGGCTCTGACCGAAAACTCGTTGTGGAAACGCGTTGGCTTAGTACTTTTTGTCCCTCTCTGCTATTATAGTTTTGCAAGATGGCGGAACTACATGGAAGCCTCCGTCGACCTACCCGTCCCATGTATATAAAGATAATAAATTCTTCATTTACAAGGATTAGTTTAAACATTGGCATAGGTATTTGTACACCATTGAGGGCATATTTATGAATAAAAATATTGATTTTAGATAATAAAATACCTAAAAAAGTTACTTATTGTCCCTTTAATACAATTAAATGCATCACAGAGAGAAGGTTTCAGTCTCTTTACAAATAGTGTCACCATATCATTTTTAATCAGATCGTCATGGTACAGTTTAACAACATTGTCATAATGATAACCCTTTGACATGTGATACACAAAAAACACACAAATGTTGTCCGCAAGTATCTGATGTGAAGTCTTGAACCCGTTTGTTATAGTATTGTACACAGATAGAATTGTTTTTTAAACAGTCTTGTACAGTCTTTGGAAAACGGGGTTCTTTTGGAGATCCGCCAAAGGTCCTTGTTCATGTAGACAGTGACCTAGTGTAGCCCCGGTTTTGTGGAGGGTTCTGTATTAAAAATAAGCATAGGCAGAGAGTTGTTTTTCTGAGCTTTGGGGAGATAATCACTAGGAAGCACGCCTAAAAAAAAAAAAAACATGTTTGCACGTTTTTATTTCAGTCTCGAAATAAAGCCAAAAACTCCAGCTTAAAATTTTTTAAAGCAAAGGGGTTTTCATCATAAGCCCCTGAAAAGGCATACTTTTCTGTCATTGCTAAAGTTATTTATTTTGGTAGTGTGCCGAGAATTTTTTTTTCTTGCTTAGACACACGAGATTCAGAGGAGATAGAAAAATTCTTCAGACACACACGACCTATGGGGTATTTATTAGTGATGGATAGAAGTGCCTGTGCATGTCCCAACCTGATCCCAGGTGAAATAAACTTTTTTCACAAAAAGAGATGCTGATACAATATTGAGTCTATAACCAACAGCATCATCTCACATTAAACAGAACTCATCTTTAGCTCTTGTCCTTCTTATTTTTATGTACACCATTCAACAAATTTTTCTTGAAAGAAAATATTGCTATGAATGGGTGCTGGTAATTCTATCACATTACTAGCATTGGTAAACACAGCTTTCTTCATTAACCCCCATATTTTCTCCTGCAGGGTCAGTAGCATCCATGTGACCCAGTGTATCTTTGTAGAACAAACCTGCTGAAAAGACACTTTCGTTTATCTTTTCCTAAATTAATCAGAGCTTCAATCAATCACCTGTACTGGGGCAGGTACTGGAACTTTGGGTTATCAGACAATCACCTAGAGAAACATCCACCTGTGAGAATTTACATGGTCCTGGATAGTTTATTAAACCAAAAGGTGATCCATCTGCTATATTAGAACCATCGGGTCTGGTTATTTGGAGCCTGGTTTATAACGGTTTTATTCAAAATGAGGTAATCTTCGCCAGTGCCCGCTATAAAAAATTACAATGGTGATGAATTCGTTATTGCAGATAGAGGTGGTATTTCAACGCAAATATTTTTTTTCAATTGATGTTTGGGTCATGAGAATTGTAAATAAATCTTGTGAAATAGAGCCATGTTTAGAAAATAGTGTTCAGAGCTCTTTTGGCATGGACAGATTTATTTTTATGTTTAGTGCAGGGGGCGACGGGTACGTTTTGCAACTGTACACTTGTTACTGTGGCATTTAGCTTTCTTTACACGGCCACTCCCCCTACACATCCACGCAACTGGTAGTTTAAGAGACCCTCGTGACATCACCATTAACCTCTCAACGGAGGCGGTCGCATTTCTTTCCTCTCCTCCCCGTCTTCCCTGCTTCGCCTGTTTCTCTTGTCTCGTCTACTTTGAGAGACTCTCTCTGCACTGCTCTCCTAAACTGAAACATGGATTTGATAAATTGGTCTCTCAACGCAATTGACACCATCTTCTCGACGAGGAGCTTGGGTTCGGGGGAACCTGACTGCCCTGCCGGAACGTTTGCAGCCGGCTACACGATGGACGCGTGGGCGAATTGGCGGGTCGTGTGTCTGGTGGCTCTTTCTGTGGAGGACATTGAAGACATCTACCTATTCGGAACCATGATAACAGATCTTCTGCTGATTGGATTAGGCTTTGCCCTGGGTTATCGGAAAATTAAGAAGACGGGAACAGCTGTTCAAAGCCTCATAAGGCTGCCCGTCATGATTGAAGCAGTGGGCAGAGCGGTCAGCATTGAGACTGAGACTATTAACTGCAATATGGATAACATCACGGTGAAGCTCACGGCTTTGGAAGGGAAATTGGAGGATTTGGAGACCAAAAGGGACAATCATAGTGACCGTTAAATTGTAATGCGGCTACTAGACCAAAACAACTGGTATCTTATCTTCTTTCGGCTCCACTACCAGCTTGGCCTTGGCTGGAAAACAAATTTCTCCTTGGAAAGCACGGCAGCGAGAGACTCTGCGTTCCTCACCCATTTCCCCCCACACCTGTTGATTGTTGACTCTGTCTAGGACCTGACCAAGGCTGTCTCCATGGTAACTTGCTGTGACGCTGTATAATCTGCGGACTGAGGCATCTAGAGAGAGAATCGCAATTCTCCAGGCCTACAAATACACAAACTCTTACACATATACAGATATGCACTCACCCCACACCCCCATCCCTCGCCTTCACTGCTTTGTTCCGCCAGTCTGGCAAGCGGGCCTGTGACCAGCGCTGTAATGGCTGTTGGACCGGATGCTGATTGCCTGGACTGGATCACCTCGACCCCCCAAATTTCCATCCCCAGTTGCTAGTCGTGTGTTTATGGTGAATTGATTATGTGCATTTGTGCTGTGGTGTTTTTACTGTTCTCAAACGGTGCTCCCATAGGAGCACAGTCTGGGTGCTGGTTTTTTTCTCCTCTCTTTCCTAATGTTTTGCTGTTATCTCTTCCCCTGTCCACTGTATTTCGTTGCCTTGTGCCCACATGTGCAATGACAATAAAGTTGAATCTGAGTCTGAACCCATTGTCAAGATTCCATGGTTTAAATGGTTAGCACTTTGAATCCAGCGTTCAGTGTTCAAATCTCGGTGGGACCTGTTTGTGGCTCATTGGTCTTAGGAGTATGATTCTCGCTTAGGGTGCGAGAGGTCTAGGGTTCAAATACCGGAAGAGCCCTCTTCTGTCTTAAGGGCAGCTGTGGCCTAACGGTTAGAGAGTTGGACTTGTAACATTTTTAGATACGGTTTCGCTATAGTAACTGGTGGCGACTATCACGCCACCAGCGTTAGGGGCAGTTGTAGTTGTGGCTTGACCGGAGCGCTCCTAAGCTCATTCTGAGTTTGTCAGCAGCGTGTGAGGTTGATCTGATGGAAAACAATGTAAGCTTTGCTGGGGATCTTTTTCCTTTTAACTTTATCTACTGACATGACAAAATGCTAGCTTTCCTGATTTGTAACATTGAAAAACGTCCCTTATCCAGTGTAAATTATAGCATGTTTCACATTTTACAGTTAAAAGCACATAGTTTTTGAACAGTTTTCAAGAGAGACTGCAGTTCTTCTGTGGGAACATATAGGAGCAGCTGCCATGTTTGGATGGAGTGATCTGGTGGATCGTCTTGGTGTAGCACTTGCGACAGCTACCCACTATACGGTCTGTTCATGGCAAAGCTCTCTGCCTGCATTTTCGTCTGGGATGAGGGAGATGTGGCCCTACTGAGAGAGGTGAAAAGGAGGGAGCTGGAGCAACAGCAGGACATCGGAGACAATCACAGAAAAGCAGCTGACTGGCAGGCTCATTTCCAGACAGCTGGCGCAGCACTGTCGCCACTGCACAAGTGGTGTAGAGGAGGCAGAACAGCTGATCGGACCGATTCTGAAGGGGGTCCACTTCCCTGGAGACCTTCCGTAACCACCTCAACCACTTCATGCCTAGTGAGATTATACACACACACACACACACACACACACACACACACCCACCCTGGTGTGATTGTGATGGTCTACTTCATGTAATTTGTAAGTTTCAATTAGTGTTAATGTTTCCTTTTTTTTATCAGAAACAAGGGCTAACCTGGAAAATTTCCAGGTTTATTGGCTCAAGGGTTTGTAGCAGTGGAGTGAGGACCACGCTGCTGCTGCTGTCACACATGATGCTTCCTTGTCACTACACTGCTACAGTGGCTCACTCCAGCACAGCCTCAATGAGTTCAGCCAGCGTCTTCTTGGCTGTAGTCTTGTGCAAGACTACTCCAAGCCAGCACAGTTTACAGGTGTGTGTCTGTCTATAATGCTATGCTTTATAGCCCTCAGACTTCGGTTTTACTAAATTGTTTTCAATTTAAATGTTATTTTGCTTGCGGCAGTCCTGGGAATTCAGGGAAAACTTTGGGTGGGACCCAGATGTCCCAGACAGAATCCCAGCAGACTTGGGACTTGGGGAAGAGGCAGAGGAGCAGGACCACACCATCTCCCCTCTTTCTTTAGTCTCAATCAAGGAAGCTATATGGGAAGCTCTCATTCTTCCCAGGACTTGCCACCTGAGCCCCGGCAAGATGCCTATATGCATACAAGCATATAATGCAATCACTTGGTGAACTTTTTCAAGAGCTTCTATCTTGTGTTTTCTTGTTAGGTGTGTGGAGGACTAGACGGGGCACTAGGATTTTACATTTGAGAGTGGTGGACCTGGCCAAGATATCTTGTTGAGCTTAGGGAAAAGCCTTGCATCTCGACAGGAAAGCCACCGACCTTATTCGGCTGTGGGACAGACTGCCAGACAGTGACAGATAGGGTGTTTCCACTGAGACACGGAGGAGAGACTTTTGCAAGGCAGGTTCAAGGCCACCCACTCCAAAACCTCAACCTGCCATGGAAAAGAGAGCCTGAAGCGGTAAGTTAAACATTTGCACACTTTGAGCTGTAAAAATATAAATGACTATGCTTTGTATGCTTTATTATGCCCTAGTTTATTTTACATGCGCTGGGGCAGAGCTTGAGACCTGCGCAGTGGCCTAATATTAGTCGGATTTTAGAGGCAGTATGTCTGGAGCTCTGCTCCAATCATCCAGCGGGGAAGGTGAAGTGGGGTATTTCAATGAACCACTGGGCTGCCATTCTACACGACTGCCAGGCCATACGGAAACTGGAGGGAAACTGCCCAGCACTGAGTGGACGGACGAGGATTCAGTTGTTTGAGGTCAATCAGCGGACTCTTTCTGTCTGGTAAGTAGTTTTATTGATATTTTATATTTTGATTGTTAAAAGTAACTTTGCAATTCTCAGATTATGTTCATCCTATTAATTGTGTCATCTCAAAAAGGTACAACAACAACAGGAAGAAGCTGGAGGCAGATGTGCTGGCTCTGAGTGTTCCCTTGCCTCAGACCAGTATGGTGTCTCACATTCAGCTTCCTGTAGCCAGGCAGATGACCTCAATGCCCTCTGCACCAGGGTCAGATTAAATCTTTCCCCTATGTTGCAAACCCTGATCTGTCAGGTCAGGCCACACGACGTGGCAGCGACCTCCCCCCCCTGCATCAGCACCCAGCGTCTCTCTCTGCTCCACAGGCTGCTGCCCTCTCTGCTCCAGCAACATCAATGAGCAGGACAACTCTGTGGAGGAAGAGGAAAGCAGCAGAGTCTTTTGCTCAAGAGCAAGGGCTGCCCATCCCCAGCAACCTGCGCGAAAACCGTATGCGTGCATTCAATGTGGGCAGCCTAGAAAAAAAAAAAAACACACCAGGTTGAGCAACTTCTATTTCTGTGCCACAGCAGAGGGAAAGACATTAGGACAGTGGCTGCAAGAAGAGAAGAATGAGGAAATTAGTTTTATTTATAAATATTGTACATATAAGAATTTTAAAATGGGAAATATAAAGTGTACTAAATAAATTACTAAATAAATTACTAAATTAACTTTGTCTGTTCTTTATTTGAGGACATTTATTTGCCATCATAGAGTTCATGCAAACTGTCTTTATAATATTTATTCTTTATTTTAGAACATTTAATGACTGTTCTTTAGTTTGAGAACACTTATTTGCCCTCTTAAAGGTTACATCAATAGATCAAAACCTTATTTCAGGTTTATCTGCCTTCATTAAGGCCACTTTAATTGTCTTAAATGGTGGTTCTTTATTTTAGAACATTTATCTACCTTCATTAAGACAATGTTTATATTTCCAAATGAATTTATTTTAGATCATTTATTTGCCATCATGGCGGTTATTGTCTTAACCATTTCTTTTATTTGTGTAGCTTTTTAAATTATTCATTAGCATTCCAATGTTCCGGTTTTCTAAATAAATTATACATGCTTTTTTTTTTTTTAAATAAACTTTATTATAAAAAGGTATGAACTAAGTTTAAATGTAATATCAATACACACAGTCTGTTTTTTGTTTATTTATTAAATAGTTCACACTAGAAACAAAAAGTATGAACTGCTGGGCTGCCTTACTACATGACTACCCGGCCATACGGAGACTGGTGGGGAACTGCCCATCACTGAGGGGGATGTACAAGATTACAGCTGTTTGAGGTCAATCAGCGGACTCTTCCTGTCTGTTAATCAGTCCCATTGAAAGCCAGCTATAAAAGGTAATTTTACAATTCTCAGATTATGCTCATTCTATATTGTGTATTTTCAAATGAGTACAACAATTTCAGGAAGAAGCTGGGAGGTAGATGTGCAGGCTCTGTGCCTTTGCCTCAGATCAGCATGATGTCTCACACTCAGCTTTTTGGAGCCAGTAAGATGACATCGAGGAGCAGAACAAATCGGTGGAGGAAGGGGAAGGCAGCAGAGTTTTTATCTCAAGAGCAAGGGCTGCCTCATCCCCAGAAACCTGTGCAAAAGATTACGTGCACTCGATGTGGGCAGGGAAGACATTTTTTTTTTTTTTTTGGGCACACCAGGGTAGGCAGCCTCTAATTCTGCACCACAGCAGAGGGAAAGACAGTAGAAGAGTGGCTAAAAGAGAATAGATATTAGGGAAATCCTCCACTGTAAATAGGTTTTTGTAAATATAGTACATATTTTGCTTCTTTTAAGAATTTAAATTTGATTCCATTAACATTTATCTGTATTTAAAAAAAAAAAAAAAAAAAAAAATGGTATAAATGGTGTTTGAGAACAGTTATTTGCCCTCATACCTTATTTCAGGTTTATTTGCCTTCATTAAGGCCATGTTAATGGTCTTAAATGGAGAAACTGGATTATGCTGGGACCAAACTCTCCCACTGTTTTGCTGCAAGCGCCCAGATATCAACTAAAATAAATTAAAAAAAACTAAAATGCGGGACCCACAACCAAGTCTGTGGGCCCAGCTCCTGTGAGAGCTCTCCACTATGATTTAAGCTAAATACATTTGTGTGTATATGCCTATATTCCTTTTTATATAATCCTATATATATTTTTTGTTTTCTCCTTTCACAGAAGCACTGCAGGTGCGTGTGATCCATTAAATTCATCTTGCATTATCGTCTGATAAACAAAGCGGTGCATTGCCATTGTGACTTGCCTATGATGAGTTCACAGTGGACCGGACATTTAACTCCAGGGTCACGTTTTTCATAGGACGTACTACTGCAATTTGTGATTGGTAGACCGCACATTTCAAATAATAAAATGGAACAATAAAATAACAGGTTAATGGCAATTTAAAATTTTCTATTCTGTTTGGAACTATGAAATTTCATTTCATTTCGGTTCCTGCCAAAATTTCGTTCGTTTCCGGTTTTCGTTTCTTGAACAGGTTCAGAGCCCTGGTTTTAAATCTGTCAGGGGTTGTCTGACCCCAGATGTTTTACTTCGAGCTAATGTGGTGCTAGTTTACTACCGTGCTAGTGGTGCGGTCTTTAAACTTCCTTTAAAACCCCCGTTTGTGTTACATGAGATAAAAACAACTGTTTCACTGCTGTCAAGTGCAATTGTATCTAAAGCAAAACATAAGCTTCTAAGTTTTTCAAAAATGCTACTGCCAATTTGGAAGTTGCCAAAATGCTAAACCCAACATCTTTTTTTTGCTGTTACACTAATGACCTACAAATTTACTTCAGAACATAGGGCAAGTATTCAAACTAATCCTGGTACCTGAAATTCCTTCCTCTCCCCATGCTCGAAATCTGGATGTGGTGTTTGATAAATCTTTAAAATCTGATAAACTCATTAGTGTAGTAGATTCTAGCTTATTCCATCTTCATGACCTCTCTAAAATAGTAATTTCTTTAAAAAAAAAAAAATAAATAAATAAAAACCTCCATAGAGGTTGCAATCCATGGCTTTATTATATTTCGGCTGGATTATTGCAATGACCTGTATTTCGGTACATCAAAGTCCCAAATCCCAGCTGCTAGATTCTTGAAGTGGTGTAAAAAGTTTGATCATTCCATTCCCCACTTGCAATCATTACATTGGCTACCAGTTCACTACAGAATGGAGTTTAAAATCTTGCTACACTTAAATTCAGTCTTGTTTGGCGGACTTGCTTCCACCCCTACTCTTTGACGAGGGGACTAAGATCTCAGGGTAAATTTATCTTCCAGACCCCTAGAACCTGCTTAAAAACCAGAGAATCCAGAGCATTTGAAGTGGTTGGTCTCATTCTCTGGAACGATTTACCAGATCACATTAGAATGGCTTCCAATTTATCAGTTCAAATCAGATCTTAAAACACATCTTTCTCTCTGGTTTTTAACATGAAATGTGTATGTGCCTTGGAATTGTTTTAAACTGCTTTTGTTGTTGTGTGGGTTTTGAAGTGTTTTTTAGTTTACTGATTTTCTCATTATATATATTAAATGTTGTTGCGCAGCACTTTGGTCGGCTTCGTTTCATGCTTAAATGTGCTCTAAAAATAAAACTGGACTTGAACTTAAAGACTCTCCAGTACAAAGCTGGAGGATAGCCGGTAACATACAATTATCTAATTTTGAATAGAGTGCATTCCTTCAAGCTCTGCTTTTTTTTTTTTTTAAATAAATAAAAAACCTTCCTGTTTTACTCAAAAATAACACTTATTTCTTCAACATGCAATTTCACACACCACACTTCACTCAATCTTTCCTTCTTTAAAAAAAGAACACTAACTGAGAGCTATTTGAAGACTCGTAGTAACTTGCAACACCTGTTTACTTCCTGGCCCATCCCACAGCAAATCAGCTCAAAAGTGAGCTGTACACCCCATAAACACCAGGAGAGAGCGCTAGAGACGCATACAGAAAATCGATGTCCACAAAATGTTAAATAACTTTGGCAGAGCTTTTCAGATGCAGTGTTTCCAGTAATCGAATTTATTCTTACAAAACATAGTGTAATATATATGTATATATATTCAGTCAAAGTACTTGAACAGTAAAGTTTTTAATGCTTTTTAAATAATTCTCTTCTGCTCACCAGGTCTGCATTCAATTGATCCAAAATACAACAAAAGCAGTAATATTGTGAAATATTTGTACTTTTTAAAATAATTGCTTTGTATATGAATATATTTTAAAATGTATTTTATTCCTGCGATCAGAGCTGAATTTTCAGCATCATTCCTCCAGTCTTCAGTGTCACATGATCCTTTAGATATCATTCTAATATGCTGATTTGAAGTTCAAGAAACATTTGTTGTTGTTATCAATATTTAAAACAGCTGAGTAAATTTTTTCAGGATTCTTTGATGAATAAAAAGATCTGCATTTATCTGAAATTAAAAGTGTTTGTAATTAAAACACTATAGTATTCAAAAGCTTCAAGTCAGTATTATTCTTTTTTATTATATAAATTAATACTTTTATTTATAGATGCTTTAAATTGATCAAAAGTGATGATAAAGTTGTATAATTTTACCAAAGATTTCTATTTCAGATAAATGCTATTCTTCTGAACTTTCTATTCATCAAAGAGACTTGTAAAAAAAAATCCTATACCTTTTTAAACATAATAATATTAAATGTTTCTTGAGCAGCAAATCAGCATATTAGAAAATGATTTCTGAAGGATCGTATGACACTAAAGTCTGAAGTGATGATGCTAAAAATTCAGCTTTGAAATCAAAGGAATAAATAGAATTTTCAAATATATTCAAAAGGAAACCTATTTTAAAGAGTAAACAAAAGAAAAAATGTTGGCTACTTTACTGTACTTTGAATAAAAATACAGAAATAATGAGCAGAAGAGAGGTCTTTAAAAACATAAAAAAATCTTACTGTTGAAAAACTTTTGACTGGTAGTGTTTTTATATATATTGAGTATAAAAACCTCAAACCTCAAAAAATATCATATATATGTATAGCGCATGCTTTTTATGATACAAATCATTGCAAAGCAATATAATTTCTATAATATTTAGTAGTAGTTTATCAGTTGTGACTCGCAGAAGCTAAACCATAAAGGGACTTAAAGGTATGTAATCATATTTTGTAACTGATACGGAACTTAAAGGGGGGGGTGATATGTTCGTTTTCACTCAATATCCTGTTAATCTTGAGTACCTATAGAGTAGTACTGCATCCTTCATAACTCCAAAAAGTCTTTAGTTTTATTATATTCATAAGAGAAAGATAGTCTGTACCATTTTTTCCCGGAAAAACACGACCGGCTGGAGGCGTGACGTGTGGGCGGAGCTAAAGAATCACGAGCACCAGTAGGCTTTTGCGTTGAGAGCGTTTAGAAGCTGTGACATTACCGTGAGGAAAAAAAACCATAATCCATATCAAACCATGGCAAACCATCAGCCGTATATTTATGCCAGAATCCAGATCCAGAGGCTGAAATTTAACAAGAGCAGCAGCAACGACTCTATGTGGTATGTATTGAAACTGTATATATTTGCTTAGCGGTTTTGGAAAATGACTAAGTTCCACTTTATGTCGTCTTTTTTTTTCTAAGTTGTACATGTGGAGAGTGCAGTTTGATGACAACATCGCATGTTGTTTACTTGATGTGCTTACGCGCTGATAGCTAAGTTAACAACACAGAGATATTTGAAGCAGTTTTACTCACCGCCTGCGGTTCCAACACACGATCGTGACCCTTTTTCGTTGGGACTGCATCATCCTTAAGAAATAAAGTATATGCAAATCCAGCGTCAAACTGGACCTTGTTTGTAAAACAAGCATCTTCGAAATGCAAGGAACAAACAAAAACACTTGCACAACTCTGTTGATGGTCTGTAAAAATAAACTCCATCCACTGGTCCCTTGATGCTGTTTTTTTTTTGGTAATCTGTGCAGGGTTGTCTTGCCCTGGCAACCAAAAACACACTTCTTTTGTGACATTTCCCTCTCGCTCTGATCAGTGAATGTCTCTGCTCTGCTATACAGGAGCGCGTGCTCTTCTGGGAGAAGTGCCCTCAGGACCCATATAAGGAAATTCCGCTCCATCTAACTTCACACAGAGCCATACTCGAAAAAAACTTTCCGAAACTTGTGACAAACCGGAAGGAGTATTTTTGGAAATACTTCCAAACGCTCTCAACGCAATGCTCTCTTTGGACTGCCTGTAGCTTGTTTATTGAAGATGCAGGACAACCCCCTAGCAGTGCATAACAATAGTTCAGTCTTGAGGTCATGAATGAATGACCTATCTTTTCTGCATCAGAAACAGGTAACTTGTTTCGTAACATGGCAATGTTTCGAAACATTGCATTTTTAAAACTCTGTTTGCTTAGATAACTTAGAAGTTTCATCTTGCCTTGTTGACAAATAAAGTTAAGTATCATCAGCATAATAGTGGAAACTAATCCCATATTTTCTAATAATATTACCAAGGGCCAATATGTATTTTGAAAATAGCAGACCTAGGACAGATCATTTTGGCACTCCATATTTTACCAGTGATAAATGTGATGAAGTTGTAGTGATTGGACAGGTAGGATCTAAACCATCTTAGATCCTGCCCTTGAATACCTTTACCATTACTAGTACTAAGATCAAGTAAAACTAGCAATAGCCACATTTCCACTGTCAGGCCAGTGCGAGCCAGGGCTTAAAACAGGCTTATAGCCTCAGGCCAGTAGCACCGAGGCCAGAATAGCCCAGGGTTTCCATCGTCGAGCCTGAAGCTTGCCCTTTACACACCTCTCAGGAACAACATCACTCACGAAACCCCTTCATTTCACCAACAAAGAGAAGTTATCAGTAAACTAAGAAATAAGTCACTGGATACAATGATACATTAAGCATAATTAATTAATTTATCAGGACTAAAAAATAATAACAAAGAAATAAATGTATTTCTGTTTTATTTATTTTAAATGCTTATGTAAATAGCCTGCTTATTTAGTCGAGTCTTTCTGTTTATTTGTAGCCACAGTAGCCTATACGTCACATTTAGAATGAATGATAATATCTCTATTTTTATAAAAGCTCCCGAACATAAAACATTATTATATTTTTATGCCAAGTGGAGCTAATCTCTCTACGAGACTTGTGACAGATAATATAAGTTACTAAATAAATATACGATTGTGATAGAGAATAAGAAGCTGAAGTCTGATTTTTTTCAAGCGGTCATATTTACCATGTTTACTATGGTAATGTTAATGCCTAGCGTGCACAGACATTTCGCTTTTACAAATATTTCTGACTTGTATGGTGATTATAATCCACATCAGATCAAGTTATTTCAAACACTCGCTGCTGCCTGAAAGTGAGTTTTGAGCTCAACTTATTTAAGAAAATTGTTTAATGCTGGTGTTAAAGCTGTTATCTTTCTGAAATGATCCGCAGCGCAGACTCTCTATTTTTATAAAAGCTCCCGAACAAAAATCATTATTATATTTTGATGATATGCTACGTGGAGCTAAACTCTCAAGACGGGAAGACAGATAAAATATGTTACTAAATAAATACACAATTGTGTCTGATTTCTCCAAGTATTTGCATTTACCATGTTTAATATGGTAACTTTAATGTTTAGCGTGCACATTTTTTACATTGCTTATAAATGTTTCTGCCTTATATGGTGATGATAATCCACACCGGATCAAGTTATTTCAAATACTGCTGAGTAAGAGAACTTGATTTCTTGAACTCAACTTATTTTAAAAATGCTTTAATCCTGGTGTTGAAGCTTTTATCTTTCTGAAATGATCCACGGTGCTGATGCTCTCAAGATGCGGAGAAACTCTGCCTTTGTTCATAATCCCTCCTCTAGTCCCAGCTGGCTCACTTTGGCTCAAGGTTTTCATCGGGCCAAAAAACCCTGGCCATTGGCCCCAACGAAAGCCCCGACGAGGCACGATCAAGCCCCGGAAGTGACAGTGGAAACGCGACTGGCCCTGGCACACACTAGCACGACCGATTTAAGATCGACAGTGGAAACGCGGCTAATGAGATGCAGCCTTGACCTAATGCAATTTTAACAAGTGCAGTTTCTGTGCTATGGTGGGGCCTGAAACCAGACTGAAATTCTTCATTTTGCAGGAGGACAATTGAGCAAACAAAACTTTTTCTAAAATTTTAGACATTAATGGAAGATTTGAAATGGGCCTATAATTTGCCAGTTCACTAGGATGAAGTTGTGGTTTCTCAATAACAGGGTTAATACCCGCCATCTTGAATGGTTTTGGGACGTGACCTAAAGATAACGACAAGTTAATAATATTGAGAAACAGTTCTTCTGCTACAGGTAACAACTCTTTCAGTAATTTAGTGGGTACAGGATCTAATAAAAATGTTATTGGTTTAGATGCAGTGGTAAGTTTATTTAGCAATTCCTGTCCTATAGTTGAAAAGCATTGCAGTTTATCTTTGGACGCGATGGATGAAACTGAAGTGTTAGACGCTGTAGAGTCTACATTTTTTATTGTATTTCTGATGTCATCTATTATATCAATGAAGAAATTCATAAAGTCATTACTATTAAAACTGTGAGGGAATATTTAGATTGGGTGGCATCTGAGAGAGAGTATAGTGTATTATGTGACAAAAAAGATTGATTGATGAGGGTCATAAAAACAAGACATTATAAGAAAATATGAGTTACTAAATATGAGTATAAATGCCATTTGTGCCATACACAACTATTATTGCTAAAAATCATCCAGTTTTCTTTTTATGTATTAGCATAAATATATCAAAATCCATAAAAACAAAACTGTTTAAAATAGTTATCAGATAAATATTTTAGAATAGAGTTGATCTCATTCTTTTTTTTTGTTTTAAACAATTTGAATCGGATTTAATTTATGCAGTTTTGCTGATAAGGTGAACATCTTTTATCTATTTTTAGCCTATATTTATTGCAGTGTAAATATTGTCTGACTCTGCGCGTCACTGACAAAGAAGCCTAGCCTATTTTAAAAGGAAAACATGGAAATTACCATTTTCTTCAAGTTGTATCCTTCAAATACAGTGGTATTTTTCATAATGTTGTGGAGATGCCTTCACACGGCACCAACACCTTCGTGCAGCTGTGGTTGTTAGTAAAATATTAAGACTGGACCTATTCAAACCAGACAATATAGACCGTTCCAACGAATTGTAACCCCTAGGGGGCCATGTCAAACCAATCTAAATTGTATATATATTCACAAGCAGGCTATCCCAATAAAGGGAAATAATAGGAGAGAGAGGGACTGGAGTATTATAAAAATAGAAACAGTTTATTTTATTTTTCTCCAGTTAGACACACTTAAAATAACAAACATTAGGCCTCTGGTCAACAAATTCAGGGACAGGGACAACAAAGTGCAAAATCAAAATGTGTATAACAAAAATCAGCAAAACTCAAATCAGCAAATACAGAATAAATAAGGCACATCACAAATCATATGCACAGAAAACAAAATAAATTTACACTCAGCAAACCAGTGACCACACAACAAAATTGTTATTCCCCGTCCCAGGATATTGCACCAACCCAATGGCCCAAGATACAAACATAAAACATACAGCAACGCACACAGATGAAGACTAATGAGCAACACAGTGGGCCTTCCTCCCACACACACACACACAACTGAATACTAAAAACAGGGCACAGGAAAAACAGTGGCCAAGATGGCATATGACGGTCCTCCTGTATGGACACAGACCGCAGTGTCGAACCAAGAGCTTGTTTAGTTGTAATACTGTAGCAATCGCCTTATTCCGTCTGGTTTTTACTCATACATTCCCAGGCCAATATTCTCAGCACAACAAACAGCACTCGGCAAACTTGTAGTGGTCATACTCTAAATCAGCGAATTTTCATTGAAACACGCAGACACAATCCGTAGCCGGTGAGGGCTCGTGAAGACGGAGCTAGATGTAACCACCGCACTGAATAACCCACAAACACCGAGTCGAGATCAACTCGTACAACCAACCAAGAGTCCAAGGAACCAAGAATCTATAGTAACACTAATCAGAGGAACCGCCAGCTTGCTACATTTAAAGGTGCAACGCCAAACGCCCACCACCTGATTCAATCAAGGCGCAATTCCCGCTGCCTACGCCCTACCCGCTACATTCACCCACCCTTAAATGTCACCGTCCCGGTGGCTAGGGCAAGGGTCAAACCCAAGGCCTAAAACCAGTGCTATGGGAGGAGATAGTCAAAGCGCTTTCTGCCAAGGCCACAGGTGGTCTTCTGACAGTCGTGCATGGGAGGTTGTGAGGATTGGGATGGTGGCCTGCATTTGTTCTAACAGTTCTCCTTGAAACAAGGGTTTTACTAGATGTTGATACTTCCCCTTCAACACCCAAGGAGTCACGTATTAAATGTTGAGGTGTGCTCTGCCCCTGCTGTTCAAGAGCTAGAGGCTGCGACACTCCAAACTCCATGGAAGGTATTGATCCTCTTACAGGAGGTGCATCAATTGCCACCAATACTCCACAATCATCACCTTCATCCATACTGCCATCAACATCATCCCCTATGAAATTTGGCATGCTTACATTAAGCATCTCACCCCCATATACAAGATGTGGTAAACCTGGGTCAGTTGGGAGGGGGCGCAGTTCTTTCCGATTGATATTCTTCTCGGGACCTAACTGATCTCTTGGCCTAATTTTATAAAGTGTACCAACCTCATCAAGGCACCTCACAATCTCATACACCACATTTTCCCAATGATCACTAATCTTGTGCCGTCCATGCGGGTGACTGCGACGATACACCAGTGTACCAGGGGGCAGGAGTGGCAAAGGAGCCAAATGATTCTTTGCTCGTTGTTGAGCGGCTGCCTCCAAATGAGCCCGGGCCTGGCTATAGATTGCTGAGAGATGCTTCTGGTGTTCTTGAACCCACTCGGCAGTAGTAGAGTCTGATGGAATATCAATTGTGCCCAACAAGGAATCAAGTGGAAGAGTGGGCTTACGCCCAAACATCAGTTCATACGGAGAAAACCCCGTAGACTGATGGACTGTGGTGTTATAAGCAAACAAAACCTGTGGTAGATGGTACGGCCACCGTCTCTTCTTTTCAGGAGGTAGTGTACGAAGCAAGTCATGCAATGTGCGATTAAATCGCTCACATTGTCCATTGCCTTCTGGATGATATGGGCTAGTGCGAGATTTACGAATTCCATACACTCTGCACAATTGTTGGAACAGCTCACCTTCAAAATTTCGCCCTTGATCAGTATGGATACGTAGTGGAACACCATAAGTGTAAAACCACTGCTCTGTCAAGACTCGAGCTACCGTTGACGACTTCTGGTCTGCTGTAGGATATGCCTGTGCAAATTTAGAGGACACATCAGTAACAACCAAAAGATTCTCTTTCCCATCACTAGATTTTTCCAATATGGAAAAGTCAATGGCTACAATTTCTAGGGGACTTGATGCCAACAGACTACCCATAAAGGTCCTCAGTTTTGGCTGAGTTGCCTTGGCCACCACACACCGCCGACATTCACGGCACCACCGGTCGACATCCTTCCGCATAAAGGGCCAATAACATCGCTGGCGGACAAGACTAACTGTTCGATCTACCCCCTGGTGGCCATGATCATCATGCAAGGCTGTGAGCACTTCTGTCTGAAGAGCCTGGGGCAGCAGTAGCTGCAAGACCTTTTCAGTACTGCCAGGGACATGCGTCTTCCTGTATAGGACCCCCTCATAGACTACTAGGTCTGCCCATTGACGGACAAGCTCCACAACAGCAGGGGACTCAGTGGACCTCTCTGAGGCTGTAGGAGGACTACCCCTCTTCCAATATACAAGGAAGGCCTTCAAAACAGGATCCTCAGCCTGCAAAAGTTGGAGATTTGCCCTAGTTCTTGTAGGGCATGCATCTATGGTCTGTATTTCAACAGAAGGGGACACGACCACACTCTTAATTTCGGCCGGCACAAAGATCCCCGAGGTAATCCCATCCATAGAGACTGAGACTGGTGGTGCCGGCAAGCGGGATAATGCGTCCGCATTCTTGTTACATACGCCAGGACGGTACTCCATGGTGAAATCAAAAAGAGCTAGTTGCGCAGCCCAACGTTGCTCTACAGCTCCTAACTTAGCTGTCTGTAAGTAACAGAGCGGATTATTATCGGTCAGAACAGTAAATTTGGTACCGAGCAGATAATCCCGAAACTTGTCTGTTACTGCCCACTTAAGTGCCAACAGTTCAAGTTTCATGGCTGAGTAGTTATCCATGTTTCGCTCAGTTGGTCGCAAGCCCCTGCTTGCATACGCGACTGGAACGCCGAGGTCCTCCGTCCTGTTCTTGAGATAAAACGGCACCAAGCCCAAGCCCACTAGCATCTACCTCGAGGACGAATGGTTTACTAAAGTCGGTGTAACCCAAAACTGGTGCGCTTATCAATTTGTCCCTCAAAGTATTGAACGCTTGATCACAACCCCAGTCCCAATGGTCCCGCAAATTGGCATTACGTCCCATCCTATTTCTGTTAGGGTGTGGCTGGAGCTTTGCCACCAATTTATGTAGAGGAGCCGCATACCTCGCAAACCCCTGCACAAAATGCCGATAATACGATGCAAACCCAAGGAACGATCGCAACTCTGCGACTGTAGATGGAGTGCTCCAATCCCTAACTGCGCTGATCTTGTCAGGGTCTGTAGAAACCCCAGAGGCTGAAACAACATGGCCCAAGAACTTTACTTCAGGCTGAAAAAAATGACACTTCTTTAGTTTAAGCTTAAGACCGTGCTCGCGTAGACGACTAAATACTGACTCCAAACGTTCCAGATGTTGTTTGAACGTGGATGAAAAAACGACCACATCATCTAAGTACAGGAGAAGGGAATGGAAACGCTGGTCCCCAAATATTCTTTCCATCAGCCGCTGAAAAGTCCCGGGTGCGTTGCACAACCCATATGGCATCCTCTGGAACTCAAACAGGCCAAAGGGCGTGCAAAAAGCGGTTTTAGCCCGATCCCTTTCAGCAACTGACACCTGATTATAACCACTCGCACGGTCAAGAGTGGAGAAGAGAGACGCACCTGTGAGGGCATCCAAAGATTCCTCAATTCTTGGCAAAGGAAAGGCATCTTTCCTGGTCTTTGCGTTTAGTTGTCTATAGTCAACACAAAGACGAATAGATCCATCTTTTTTCTCCACCACCACGATGGGTGAGGAATAAGGACTACAGCTTGGTTTTACCACTCCCTGATCTAACAGCTCCTGGATATGAGTCTTCACTACATCATACTGGGATGGTGGAAGTCGTCTATAGCGCTGCCGCACCGGAATGTCGTCAGTCAAAGGAATCTCATGCTCGATCAAGTCAGTACAGCCTAAAAGTGCCTCACTACAGCTAAAAGTGTCACTATACTTCTGAAGTAAAGACTTTGCTTCCCATTGCTCGGACTCAGTTAAATTAGGCCAGGAAAGGTCCGCAAACCCCAGCGAGGGAGTTGTAGCAGCCTCCATTGACCGAATAAACGCGACAGGGCCTTGGGTGCCATTTTCTTCCTGGAAGCAGATGGATTTACTAGCGGAATGTGCAGTGATCAAATACATTTCCCCCAACAGGGTACGTGGTTTTATCCACCGATCTACCTGGCCCACGTTAACAACTGGCACTTGTACGGTACCATTTCCAATGGGGAGCAAGGAGATTGGAACATTTAAGTCTGGTGGCAACTGCTACCCTGTCCCTGCTGGTTCTAACAGTACAGAAGAAATCAATGGGCCAAGCCCCTGCCTACAGGTGGCTGACACAAACTTTAAAGATCCAGCTGGAACACAGATAGAGGACCCAGGGGCAGTCAAAACCCTGCCTAGAACCCCAGACGTAGAAAAGTCCTCGAAGTCCTCTAGAAATATGGCAAATAGTCTTAGTGTTTATACTTGACTAACTGGGGCCCAGGTCAGGAAGCAGACAGACTGGCTAAACCGACCGTCTGCTAGCTGCCTCCCGTCACAGAGGTCAGTTAATTCTCAGCACATAGAGACTCTTTCACCTAGATATCACACTATAGAGACTGTGTCTGTTCCCCGAACTAGAAAATACAAAAAACGTCCAAACCAAGTTAAGGTTAACAATTTAATTGAGGTTCAACAAATAAAAAACAAATGCAATATGGATAAACAAATGATAAAGATTGGCTTATTGAATATCAGATCCATTTCTACGAAAACACTTTTTGTAAATAATATGATAACTGATCATAATATAGATGTGCTCTGCTTGACAGAAACCTGGCTAAAACCTGATGATTACATTATTTTAAATGAGTCCACCCCCCAAGATTATTGTTATAAACACGAGCCGCGTCTAAAAGGCAAAGGGGGAGGAGTTGCTTCAATTTATAATAACGTTTTCAGGATTTCTCAGAGGGCAGGCTTCAAGTATAACTCGTTTGAAGTAATGGTGCTTCATATAACATTATCCAGAGAACCCAATGTTAATGATAAATCCCCTGTTATGTTTGTACTGGCTACTGTATACAGGCCACCAGGCCACCATACAGACTTTATTAAAGAGTTTGGTGATTTTACATCCGAGTTAGTTCTGGCTGCAGATAAAGTCTTAATAGTTGGTGATTTTAATATCCATGTCGATAATGAAAAAGATGCATTGGGATCAGCATTTATAGACATTCTGAACTCTATTGGTGTTAGACAACACGTTTCAGGACCTACTCATTGTCGAAATCATACTCTAGATTTAATACTGTCACATGGAATTGATGTTGATAGTGTTGAAATTATTCAACCAAGTGATGATATCTCAGATCATTATTTAGTTTTGTGTAAACTTCATATAGCCAAAATTGTAAATTCTACTTCTTGTTACAAGTATCGAAGAACCATCACTTCTACCACAAAAGACTGCTTTTTAAGTTATCTTCCTGATGTATCCGAATTCCTTAGCATATCCAAAACCTCAGAACAACTTGATGATGTAACAGAAACTATGGACTCTCTCTTTTCTAGCACTTTAAATACAGTTGCTCCTTTACGCTTAAGAAAGGTTAAGGAAAACAGTTTGACACCATGGTATAATGAGCATACTCGCACCCTAAAGAGAGCAGCCCGAAAAATGGAGCGCAGCTGGAGGAAAACAAAACTAGAGGTATTTCGTATTGCTTGGCGGGAAAGTAGCATATCCTACAGAAAAGCATTAAAAACTGCTAGATCTGATTACTTTTCTTCTCTTTTAGAAGAAAACAAACATAACCCCAGGTATTTATTCAATACAGTGGCTAAATTAACGAAAAATAAAGCCTCAACAAGTGTTGACATTTCCCAACACCACAGCAGTAATGACTTTATGAACTACTTTACTTCTAAAATCGATACTATTAGAGATAAAATTGCAACCATTCAGCCGTCAGCTACAGTTTCGCATCAGACAGTGCACTATAGACCCCCTGAGGAACAGTTCCACTCATTCTCTACTATAGGAGAGGAAGAATTGTATAAACTTGTTAAATCATCTAAACTTACAACATGTATGTTAGACCCTATACCATCTAAGCTCTTAAAAGAGGTGCTTCCAGAAGTCATAGGTCCTCTTCTGACTATTATTAATTCCTCATTGTCATTAGGATATGTCCCCAAAACCTTCAAACTGGCTGTTATTAAGCCTCTCATAAAAAAGCCACAACTTGACCCCAGAGAACTAGTTAATTATAGACCAATCTCGAATCTCCCTTTTCTGTCCAAGATACTAGAAAAGGTGGTATCCTCACAATTATATTCCTTCTTAGAGAAAAATGGTATATGTGAGGATTTCCAGTCAGGAT
Organism: Carassius gibelio; assembly: GCF_023724105.1. Taxonomy (NCBI): domain Eukaryota; kingdom Metazoa; phylum Chordata; class Actinopteri; order Cypriniformes; family Cyprinidae; genus Carassius; species Carassius gibelio. The sequence goes on along the minus strand of NC_068403.1, from coordinate 23,261,459 downwards.
TTAGACCGTATCATAGTACTGAAACTGCTCTCCTTAGAGTTACAAATGATCTGCTCTTATCATCTGATCGTGGGTGTATCTCTCTATTAGTTTTATTGGATCTTAGTGCTGCGTTTGACACAATTGACCACAACATTCTTTTGCATAGACTTGAACACTTTGTTGGCATCAGTGGAAGTGCATTAGCATGGTTTAAATCGTACTTATATGACCGCCATCAGTTCGTAGCAGTGAATGAAGATGTATCTTATCGATCACAAGTGCAGTATGGAGTACCTCAAGGCTCAGTTCTAGGGCCGCTACTCTTCACGCTTTATATGTTACCCTTGGGAGATATCATCAGGAAACATGGTGTTAGCTTTCACTGTTATGCTGATGATACGCAGCTCTATATTTCCTCGCAGCCCGGTGAAACACACCAATTTGAAAAACTAATGGAATGCATAGTCGATATAAAAAATTGGATGACGAGTAATTTCTTACTGCTAAATTCAGAAAAAACAGAGGTGTTAATCATAGGGCCTAAAAACTCTACTTGTAATAACCTAGAACACTGTCTAAGACTTGATGGTTGCTCTGTCAATTCTTCGTCATCAGTTAGGAACCTAGGTGTGCTACTTGATCGCAATCTTTCCTTAGAAAGCCACGTTTCTAGCATTTGTAAAACTGCATTTTTCCATCTCAAAAATATATCTAAATTACGGCCTATGCTCTCAATGTCAAATGCAGAAATGTTAATCCATGCATTTATGACTTCAAGGTTAGACTATTGTAATGCTTTATTGGGTGGTTGTTCTGCACGCTTGGTAAACAAACTACAGCTAGTCCAAAATGCAGCAGCAAGAGTTCTTACTAGAACCAGGAAGTATGACCATATTAGCCCGGTCCTGTCCACACTGCACTGGCTCCCTATCAAACATCGTATAGATTTTAAAATATTGCTTATTACTTATAAAGCCCTGAATGGTTTAGCACCTCAGTATTTGAATGAGCTCCTTTTACATTATACTCCTCTACGTCCGCTACGTTCTCAAAACTCAGGCAATTTGATAATACCTAGAATATCAAAATCAACTGCGGGCGGCAGATCCTTTTCCTATTTGGCGCCTAAACTCTGGAATAACCTACCTAACATTGTTCGGGAGGCAGACACACTCTTGCAGTTTAAATCTAGATTAAAGACCCATCTCTTTAACCTGGCATACACATAACATACTAATATGCTTTTAATATCCAAATCCGTTAAAGGATTTTTAGGCTGCATTAATTAGGTAAACTGGAACCGGAACACTTCACATAACACCGTACTTTCTACATCATTAGAAGAATGGCATCTACGCTAATATTTGTCTGTTTCTCTCTTGTTCCGAGGTCACCGTGGCCACCAGATCCAGTCTGTGTCCAGATCAGAGGGTCACTGCAGTCACCCGGATCCAGTACGTATCCAGACCAGATGGTGGATCAGCACCTAGAAAGGACCTCTACGGTCCTGAAAGACAGCGGAGACCAGGACAACTAGAGCCCCAGATACAGATCCCCTGTAAAGACCTTGTCTCAGAGGACCACCAGGACAAGACCACAGGAAACAGATGATTCTTCTGCACAATCTGACTTTGCTGCAGCCTGGAATTGAACTACTGGTTTCGTCTGGTCAGAGGAGAACTGGCCCCCCAACTGAGCCTGGTTTCTCCCAAGGTTTTTTTCTCCATTCTGTCACCGATGGAGTTTCGGTTCCTTGCCGCTGTCGCCTCTGGCTTGCTTAGTTGGGGTCACTTCATCTACAGCGATATCATTGACTTGATTGCAAATTAAAACAGACACTATTTCAACTGAACAGAGATGACATAACTAAATTCAATGATGAACTGCCTTTAACTATCATTTTGCATTATTGAGACACTGTTTTCCAAATGAATGTTGTTCAGTGCTTTGGCGCAATGTATTTTGTTTAAAGCACTATATAAATAAAGGTGATTGATTGATTGATTGATTGAAGCGTTGACACGCTACTAAGGCATGTTCCCAAATGGCTGGGACTGTTAACCCGGAAGTAAACAAACTTGCACCGTCTTGGCAAAAAAACTCTTGCAGGCAGCAACGGAGGACATTCATCCCGATCAATCCTGGGACAGAGTCCTTGTTTGTCTTAAGTCTGGAGTCCGGTGGATCTTGAACCACCAAGACGCCTATGGAAGGAAGAACTTTTCCTAAGACTTCTACATCCAATTCTAAATATCCTCGATATGGGATATCCAGGCCATTGGCTGCTTTTAACTGTAACCAACCACAAGAACGTAACTGATCACACCCCAAAACTCGAAAATGGTCATTAAAGAAGGACTCCGTGATAGTAGATACCATAGAACCGGTATCTATAAGACAAGTAACAGTTACACCGCCCATCTGAACATCTGCCACTGGACACTCGCCCACCAATGCAGAAGGACAGGACAAAGAAGATATAAACGAGTCTGAGCCCATCAAACCCCCTTCCAGTGCTTGGCTCCATGCATGTAGTTTCCCTGTTGCCTGCTGGAAGAGTCATCCCTCCCATTCCCAATGGGCAGCCTAGGCCCAACCCCCACACGCTGTGTCTGCCGGGAGCCAACCGGACAATCCCTAGCCATATGGCCTACTTGCTCACAACGCAGACAAATAGGTCTGCCATCCACATCAAAACGAAACCGCCTCTAATGATTGGTCTGCCTATTTGGTAGATTGGATGGCCCTGAGCCAGAGGACAGATGTTTAAGAATAGTATCTAATTGGGCCTGCTGCCTACGCAAACAGTCTTTCAGCTCGGTCAATTCATTACTTTGTTGTGCTACAACAACCTGAGCTTCTGCCTGCTGCGCTCCCAACACCCTTGAACTAGCGTCACACGAAAAAGCCCTTGCACGAACAGGACGGGGCCCCTCACCATCATCGGCCCAGCGAAATGCCTCACGACGCAAGTCCAAAAAGGAGGTATTGTTTTAATTCTCTACGCAGCATTTTGTCTCTAACGTTTTCTACAAATTGATCACGGAGAACACAATCAGGTTTAGCAATTGCAGTTGTATTTTTACGTTGTGCGACTTCCATAAGTGACATTAATGAGTGTGAAAATTCACGCAACGTTTCTCCCTCCCGTTGACGACATTGGAAAAATTTTTGTTGAGCGTCAATATAAGACTGGCTACAGCCAAAAGTCTCAGTTAGTATAGAGAAAATATTCTCAGGTTCGGATCTAACTGGAGCTTGATGGAGTTTAATTTCTAGCTTTGCTTCCCCATCCAGAAGATCATATACGAAATGCGCCTGCTCACCTATGGACATATGCCTAACCTGTAAACATCGACGGACCTCTTCAATCCATTCCTCCACCGGAGGAGACTCTGAACTACCAGAGAACCTAGGATATTTACGTTCTCTAGGAACATACACATATCTTAATCCGGAAGACCCTGGCTCCTGAGTATTTGGCTCTTGGCGATTTGGCTCTTGCTGACTCTGCTCTCCCTGTTCTACAGCCCCAGCAGATGCTACACTTCCCTGACGTAGCCTTTCATTGTCAACCTGCAACTGTTTAATCTGCTCCATTAGCTGCCCGACCCGTTCCTCCAAATCCTGGGACATTTCGAACCGAACAAAGCCAGAAGGCTTTTTTTTTCTTTTTTTTTTAATATATACAAACCACTGGTCACTTGCAGAACCGCCGTCCAGGCCCAGTCCTCAACCACTGCTTTTCCTGTACTCTACCTGCACTCAATACATACACACAAAAAAACAACAACAACAACAACAACCAGTCCCAATCGCACCCTGCCGACTACGCCAAATGTAACCCCTAGGGGGCCATGTCAAACCAATCTAAATTGTATATATATTCACAAGCAGGCTATCCCAATAAAGGGAAATAAAAGGAGAGAGAGGGACTGGAGTATTATAAAAATAGAAACAGTTTATTTTATTTTTCTCCGGTTAGACACACTTAAAATAACAAACATTAGGCCTCTGGTCAACAAATTCAGGGACAGGGACAACAAAGTGCAAAATCAAAATGTGTATAACAAAAATCAGCAAAACTCAAATCAGCAAATACAGAATAAATAAGGCACATCACAAATCATATGCACAGAAAACAAAATAAATTTACACTCAGCAAACCAGTGACCACACAACAAAATTGTTATTCCCCGTCCCAGGATATTGCCCCAACCCAATGGCCCAAGATACAAACATAAAACATACAGCAACGCACACAGATGAAGACTAATGAGCAACACAGTGGGCCTTCCTCCCACACACACACACACACACACACACACACAACTGAATACTAAAAACAGGGCACAGGAAAAACAGTGGCCAAGATGGCATATGACGGTCCTCCTGTATGGACACAGACCGCAGCGTCGAACCAAGAGCTTGTTTAGTTGTAATACTGTAGCAATCGCCTTATTCCGTCTGGTTTTTACTCATACATTCCCAGGCCAATATTCTCAGCACAACAAACAGCACTCGGCAAACTTGTAGTGGTCATACTCTAAATCAGCGAATTTTCATTGAAACACGCAGACACAATCCGTAGCCGGTGAGGGCTCGTGAAGACAGAGCTAGATGTAACTACCGCACTGAATAACCCACAAACACCGAGTCGAGATCAACTCGTACAACCAACCAAGAGTCCAAGGAACCAAGAATCTAAAGTAACACTAATCAGAGGAACCGCCAGCTTGCTACATTTAAAGGTGCAACGCCAAACGCCCACCACCTGATTCAATCAAGGCGCAATTCCCGCTGCCTACGCCCTACCCGCTACAGAATCAGTGTCCACAACAATATCGAAGTGCGCATCATTGATCATTGTTCTCACTAAAATATTTTCTCAAAACATGAGATCTGCAGTTTAGTTGGAAGCTGAATTATTGTGCACCTATAGCACTCCTCACTGTCATGAAAACAGCATGACACATGAAAAGTAATCAAGCGCATCAACTAAACATGCATAAATTCGTATAATTTTTTACTTCTGCATAATGACTATGTAATTTCAGTGATTATCTCCATTAATGAGAGTGGAATATTGAATGTGAATGTGTATATAGAAATTAAAACAGATTTGAAAATCGATGTTTACCTCATTACTTTTCTCACTCCAGGAAAAAAAAAAGTGTTTACGCAGGGTCTAGAATGTCTGTACTTTGCGAACATATTTAAGGCAAGTTTATTTTTTATAAATCCCCATATGTGCATGGAAAATTGTGTCGAATTTTCTATTCCCATTTTTTGAATGTACGCAACATTTATAAATGAGACCCCAAACAGGTTCCAATGTACCACGTATTGATGCAGGTATTGATGTTAGGTATAAAATGTTAGCCTAAATGTACAGTAAGTTGCTTTGGATAAAACATAAAATTTAATTTAATGTAGATCATACCATTAATATTAGACCAGTTAAGTTGTAAATGAAAAAAGAAAATCTAAAAGATGTTTCATCCTGTCGGTGCAACATCACCCCAACAGTGTTAAGTAAACTGATAAAGATGTGTGATTAATTACTTCTGATGTGTATGCATTTTATTTTTGGGCATACGTAATGTTTATAAATGAGACCCCAGACAGATTCCAATGTAGATTGTGGCGTTAACATTGCACCAGTTATGTTGTAAAGAAAAAAGGAAATCTAAAAGATTTTGCTTGATGCAATTTATAACAAAACTCTTGAGTTGAAATAAATATATGGTAGACGTGGATGAAAATTAAAGATAAAAAGGCTAGAAAATACGTCCAGATTTTTTGTTTTTACCTGTTAACCAGACCCTCCATTATGGAACTCACAGCTGAAAGTGCCCTACTTAACTTAATATTGTAACAGTTCGTTATTTCAGTGTTTTACACACATAATTTTGGTGTCTTTGGAAAGCAGACCCTTTGGGCTTTACTTTATTATCAACCAGAGTTGATAATGCTCATAAATTAAGGTTTCTACAAACTATTTTAGTCATTAAACATACCACTTTTATAGTTTTTTCAACTATAAAACAACAGACAGAAACTTCATATAATTATCATATAAAGACATTTATTATAAGTGATTTATCTGAGCACTAGAAAAATACAATGGGAATAATTTGAGTAAGAAAATTAAATAAAAAAAAATGGTATGAGAGCGGAATGTATGTGTACATTAGGAATGTACTGCAAGAGCGATGTCGTTTGTTTCGAGAGGCATGTCTATCGAGTGTACAAACATGGACCCATTTGGATGTATAACGCTAGCCAGGTGTGCTATGAATGTGTTCACTTTTTTAACATAAGACACAATAGCCCTAACACACAAAAATGCTTACAACAATCAGTACAAATCTTACTCTAACCCTTCCATCAAAAGGTTGGAATATATTAAAGCAAGCAGAAACGTTTATGTCATCATGCATTAACTCATGGCAAAGGCTAATTTCGACCGTATCATGTGGATGGTTTTAATGAACTTGATAACGGCGATAGAATAGCTTTGAAATTTTTAGGGTGTTTCTGTCATGATCATGGTTGTCGTTTTAATCCTAACGAATTGAATCCGGTATCAAAAATACCATTTGGTGTACTCAATCTGACAATAAGATGAATGTTTTGCGTAATACCTACAATCTCAAAGAATAGGAGATTCAGGAATGTCAGTGGGAGAAAGCAAAAAAAAAAAAAAAACGATCCTGATGTCAAGGCTTTTTTGAGTAATTATAATGCATCTGTGAGGCTTAACCCCAGGGATTCGGTTTCGGGGGGAGGACGAATACCCTCAAACTGTATCTCAAGGCCGGTGAGGGTGAATGCGTATTCTATCTGGACTTCACATCTATCCTTACATACAGTCATGTAAAATAATTTGTTAAGATTTAGATATGGTTTAATTATATTTTGGCCTAATTAAATGCACCGTGCTCCCCTAAGTACTGTAAACTAGTCCACTCGGTAGTCCACTTTCAAATCTCCAGAGGCTAAATTATTGTTCACACTGTGTTGTATCTGTGCTGATAAACAACATCAGAGTCAGTGTCAGCATGGTAGTGAAGAAATAGTCATTTCAGGAGTTCGGACATCTGTTGAATTTTACTGAGCTATTGTTAAAGGTTATTCAGTAGTCAGAGTTGAGGAAGTCTGGCATTTTTCGCAGACATCAGACACGTTATTTGTTGACTTTAAGACATTGACAAAATCACATTCAATCGCGCACGCAGATCTAAAAATAAATATTTATTGAACTCACTTTGGGGGAGATTTGGGCTTAGGTGTAATCTACCCACAACTGAACTTTTAACAGTCCCTGAAGATTTCACCCACCACATCTTCGGATACATTAAACACTTATTGTTTGTGTCTCAGTAGTGCTATTGCAGTGGTGTTATGCAGACAAAGACCTCACCCCTGCACATGATGTTTATGTGTTTACTGCAGCATTCACCACTGTTTATGGTCGTTTGAAATTATAACATTTTATGGATCAATAAGGGCCCTGCGTTTTGTCATGTAGATACAGTGTTAATTTCAAAGTGAAAGATTGGCAGCCTAAAACAGGTACATATCTTGGTGAGCTGATGGACGAGCTTGATGCAGGCGACCACTTCACAGAATTCACACTGATGGAACCAAAATCGGACAGCATTAGAACTGCAACAAATAAAGGGTTAGTTCAGCCAAACACGAAAATTATGTCATTTATGACTCACCCTCATGTCGTTCCAAACCCTTAAGACCTCCGTTCATCTTCAGAACACAGTTTAAGATATTTTAGATTTAGTCCGATAGCCTTCTTAAGCTCCTCTTTAGCCTTTTTAAAGCATCGAAAATACATTTTGGTCCAAAAATATCAAAAACTAAAACTTTATTCAGCATTGTCTTCTCTTCCTGTCTGTTGTGAGCGTGTTCACTGCAGTGTAGTGATATCCATTTCATAAACTAATCATTCGATTTAACCGGTTCTTTTTGAACCAGCTCACCAAATCGAACTGAATCGTTTGAAACTTTTCACATCTCCAATAAGCATTAATCCACAAATTACTTAAGCTGTTAACTTTTTTAATGTGGCTGACACTCCTTCTGAGTTCAAACAAACCAATATCCCGGAGTAATTCATGTACTCAAACAGTACACTGACTGAACTGCTGTGAAGAGAGAACTGAAGATGAACACCGAGCCGAGCCAGATAACGATTGAACGATTGACTCGATCATTCTCGAGTCAAGATCCAGTTGCATCGGTTGTTGGATCACCAGTAGTGATGGGAAGTTCGGTTCTTTTCCGCGAATCGGTTCTTTCGGACAGTTCGATTCAATAAACCAGTTGAAGAAAACCGCTCACCGGTTCTTTTGCGCTCGGTAATTACATCATTGGCGATGACTGTCCTTGATTCAAGCCTTCAGTTCAGCCGCACTCATAACATTAGCACAGAATCAGTTCAAAATCAATCATCAAAATAATCAGTTCGGTTCAGACACTCTGTGTGTCAGTCTGCTTCACACTGAATCACACATGTGCAGTATCATCAGCTCCTCAGTTCATGAATCGGACACATCCGACAGAAATGGTTCTTGAATCTTGAACGAGTCAGTCTTTTGTTCGTTATCTAGCTCGGCTCGGTGTTCATGTTAAGTTCTCTCTTCACAGCAGTTCAGTCAGTGTACTGTTGGAGGGAATTAATTACTCTGGGATATTGGTTTGTTTGGGCTTGCCTAAAAGTGAAACAACAGTTTATTGCTTACTTTTCTTTTTAGGCTCCTTAGTTGTGTGTGCAACTTTACCTAGGCTTTTATTTTACAATGCACATAGTGTTGTTTGCCTCCATGTTATATTTGACTAGAAACAGTTGAATTATTTTGCTGTTTGTGAACAAAATATCCAGAAGAATATTTGAAGGAGGGCTTGCATTTCCCTTGAAAAACGACTACATGACATTGCAGAAGACTGTCTGTTAGAACCAGAACCGACTCACAAAGATGATGCATATTCTATTATCAATGATACACAATGCAGCAATGACTCGAGACTCCCTGAGATAGACAATTATTTTCCAGACTGCATTGATGATGGTGTGTATGATAAAGTGACTGAAAGACACCATGTTTCAGAGCCTGACTCTGAATCAGAATCTGAGCAGGCAGATGAGCCAGTCAGCCTTGTTGAAAGTTTGGCCAATGGGCTAGGTGCACAAGATGGCGCCGGTGAGCTTCAGCGACGCGAGTGTGTGCATACTTATTTCCGGTCCTGCGACGCTCGCATTTACTAAAAGGGAAACTTACATACGAAACCTGGCTAGATGGATGTAATAAGTGTTTTTCAAATTTAACAGCGAATAGTGGTATATCAAAGACACGATGAAACATCCTCCCTACATTTTTGCATACCCCTGTGTGAAAATTAATCAAGATACAACACGGAGATTGCTTTATTCGTCTGTTGATTATGCGGATCAGCGTCAGCATCAGGTTAATCAGTCCACAGGGATTTCTTCTTTCAAACACAAACCACTCAAATATTTCTGATTTTTCTGATAAATTATGTATGTTTTATTAATTTTATTTGATAACAGTTTATAACTGTGTACAATTTAACGTAATGCTATTAGGTTTGCATTAATTAAAAGATCGCTGTTTGCATTCATGTGTGTTTTTATCGATGTTTATCTGTTTAGTAAAATATCTGCAGCATAAATAATTTTGTCTATAAGCAGCGCATGTATTTTGTCACGAATTCTTCAGATAAAACAAATATTAAAATTAATCATGTGTTAGTTGTATTATTTTACAGCCCGTTTTTTCATTTCAAAATGTTTGATGCAAAGTTGACTGTCAAATAATAAAATATGTTGTGAAAATGATGATGAAACAAACTAATGTATGTGAACAACTGAGAAATGTGAAGATAAATCACAGCCCATGTCTCACAAGGCGAACATTTCATTAAACAAAAAAATAATAATCAATGTAATGCAAACATTTTCGATAAATAAGTAATTTTTACATTTACATAATTGGTAAGGTAAAAATAAATTATGTATCTGTGTGTACACACCATGACTTCAATTTTCATTTCGTGAACAGTAGGGAACATAGTGTATTTACTTCATTCACCGGACCCAAACATACACAGTTTCAAATGCACTGGCTCAGTTAACATTTATAGAATAGTAATAATAGCAGTGTATATCTTATTTGCATTTGAAGTGATATTATAAATCTTTTAAACATATATAAAAGGTAATATTTGGATTTCTCCGGTTCTCTGCACTGGCGTTTAGCACAACCAGAAATATCTACGCACACACTCGCAAGAACCGGAAATCCAAGATGGCGGAGATATGCAACTAGCCCATTGGGCTGTACAGTTTGGTGTTTCTTAAGTAGTCCTCAAAGCCCTCCTTTGTTGAGATTCTACCACACAGAAACTGCCCAAGGATGCTCGAAGTATCCTTAAAACAAGAACTCACTATAAAATTCAGCAAAAATGTGGTGGTTTGTATTATTACAGAGCTGTCCTGACAGCTTTGCACAACATCCTAACCCAGCTAATATGTTTAAATGTTGCAAATGGCTTTACTTTCTGATTGCAGACGAATATTGATGGCCTGCCATTGTGTAGGAGTTCAAGTTTACAGTTATGGCCCATTTTAGGACTTTTGTGTCCCAATGAAAGAACCTGATGTCATTGGGCTTTTCAGTAGTACAAAAAAAACCATCAGCCCCTGATAAATGTTTAGGGACTTTACCCATGAATTAAAGCAGGTGCAGGATGGATTCAATTTTAGAGGAAAAAAAATATTTGTATTTTTTTATGTTAATTGTACTAGATTCTGTTGTATGTGATACTTGTCACGATCATTAGATGGCGTGCCCATGAACTTCAGTAGAGGGCACTCCACTCAGGACCATTTCACCCATCAACCACCAGATGTCACCATATCACTTGGACACTAGCACCTATTATACTGTTGCACTACACCCGGACTACATCTCCCATCAGTCACTGCATCACTATCACCTTGCCACACCTGCACCTCATTAATCAGCTAATCTCCTTGCCACACCTGCAACTCATTTACACACATATATAAGCAGCACTCACACACAAGCTGTGTCCAAATTCAGGGTCTACATCCTTTGGAGGACGCATTTGAAGGATGTTACGTCACAGCGGCGCGACGAAGGCTGTCCAAATTCGTAGGATCCTTCAAATGCGGCCCACAAATGCGTCCTCCTTTTCCCCGAATTCGAAGGATGGGTGTGGTGGATCCTTTCGCGTCCTACCTATCCCATAATTCTTTTCGGCAGGACGAAGCGAGCGGTAGCGGAGTGGGGGAGGAGTATTATTTTCGATGTTTTTTAAAAACTGGCTTTTCAAAAATATATATTTTCAGTGGTTTTCTAGGCATTTTGTTTTAGCGTTAAGCATTTTTTTTTTACATGTGTATATGTAAAAAAAAAAAAAAAAAACGTTTACTTTTGTAAACTAGCTTCTTCCTTACTGCCTGTGTGAATTTCCCCTTACACACAGCTTATTTGTTAGTGATTGAAGCTGTTTTTAACGCTTCTAAGGACGAAAGAGCAGACAGAAGTGTTTATAAAGCTCCGGGGAGAGAACGATGAGCTCTTGTCTTGCTTGGCGCTGTCACGGTTGCTAGGCGACAGGATATGAGCAACGGTTAAGGGAGGGAACTGAAAGAAGGGTAGGCTGTCCAAATTCACAAACACCGACTTCCGGTTTTTGCGGTCATCGGAGGACCCATCCTCCTTCAACCGGGTAGGAAGGATCCTAAGGAGGATGCAGACCCTGAATTTGGACACAGCTACAGACACTTTGTGAAGTCTTGTTTAGCCTGTCTGGCATTTCCGGGGTTTTTTTTCCTAGTGTTTGTTCTTCCTGTGTATTATCTTGGATTGTTTAATCTGACTCTGATTCTCTGCTGCCTGCCCTGATCTCTACTTGTTATCGTTAATGATTCTGGATATTACTAACATACCTGACGCCGTTCCTGATTTCTGCCTGTATGACCATTCTCTTAATAAAATTCTGCACATGGATCCGAACACTTCTGACTCCTCGTTAAAATCCCCTGCTAGAGCTTTTGTAAAAAAAAAACAAAGGGTCATAATGGATATATTTTAATAACTTAATGACATAATAACTTAATAACTTAATGACTTTAGATTACATGCACCTTGCATGTTCAGGTGTCACACGTAGAGTGTTAAATGTCTGGCTAAGGGGTCCTTTGAAATTCTGCTTGTCCTCCAGTCTTGTTTAAAAGATTTCTCAAAGTTTGATTCACATGCGTGCATACATACCAGTTGAGTTTGCAAGGAAGCCCAGATCTCTCCAAGAGCTATACCACTGGAAAGCCACGGAACTAAGACAGTTTCTGTTGTATACTGGCTCGGTTGCACTGCACCATACTTAGATAGTACTTTATATAATACTTTTATGTTATTGTATACTTATATTAGCATAATTGTCATTGTCAGTCCACAGCTGTATTCTTTGTTTTATACCTATGCTAACATGCTGCTCACAACCTTTTGTAAGTCATGTTCGGGAGCTTTATGGAAAAGTGTATAATGTGCATGTCCTGGTTCACCTGTCAGCTGATGCCCAGCTGCATGGTTCTTTAGACTCCATCTCAGCTTTTCCTTATGAAAATTACCTCCATACACTGAAGAAGTTTGTGAGAAAGCCATTTCAAGCAATTTCAAGCAATTTACTCTAGTGCAGATAATAAGTGGGCTATCAGATTTTGAAGAAATTAGTAATGTTGAGCTGACCTGTAAAGCTTTAGAAAATAAATGTAAATGTAACTTTGAAGAAAGGTTTTGATACACTTCAAATGTTGACTACTAGTGCAATATAGTTTATTAGTTATTATAACTTAATCTCAGAGGAAGTTGCCTTAACTAAAAAAAGAAAAAGATGCAAACTGTTACATTAATTTTATTTTGTTGCATCAGTACAATATTTTTAGAGTGTGAAATATAAATTCTCACAGAATGTGGCCTATTCATTACCAATATTTTTAACCATCTATTTATGTTTTTCTAAATCCCAAACAGAGTCAAGGCATCAGAAAGTATCCGTCTATGAACATGATTATAGGCTATTTTAGATTTGGGAAATACACATGCGTTACAGATGTGACAAAAAAACACAAGTTTTGGAAGACTTTCTGTGATTTACAATGAACAAACCAAAAGCAACAATATCTGCAGAGAAGTTTTTGTGTGTGTGTGTGTGTGTGTGTTTCAGAGGAAAAATCAGTGTTAAGATACAATTCTATTACAGACTGTTATGCAAAATTATTTAAAAACTCTTTTTTTATATATATTTAATAGGTCTGCCCCCCACGTAAGATTTTTCTAGTTAATTTAATATTAGTTCATTTATCATTATTCTGGCTACCATTAGTCAACTCGCCTGGCAACGTGTTCTGTGTATACTGTTGTTTTTCTCTTGTTGGTCTGATTGCTTCTGTTATTCTCATTTGTAAGTTGATTTGGATAAAAGCATCTGCTAAATGATTAAATGTAAATGTAATTATTCAACTTATCAATTAATCTGTTATCGATAATGAGCCTTAATATATTCCACGCTCAAGCACATGCATTAAATTTGCCACAAAGCCCAGGCAGAAGTAGCTTTATAATTGTGAAAAAAGAGACATCTTAATTATTTATTAATAAACATTTTTTTTCTTGTCAGCTGCAAGATTAATTTCACAGTGCTGACTGTCTCCACATGGACGTGCCTATAATGCGAAAAAGTAGACATTTGAAGCTTTCTGTAGTTATATATCTCATGTACGTGAGACACCATTTTCAGTTATTTCATTATCAGTAAAAAACTTAAAGTGATCAAGAGGGCGCCTCTCTGTCATGCATGCACGCTAATAATTTTTGGAATAAACACTTGAATATGAATAATAATTAACATTTTGCACATGCATTACAAAGTAAATAATTTTTACATGCAATTATCCAAAATAAAACCAAACAAGATTTGAAATAAAGATAAAATATATAGACAAAGAAGAATAAATGCTGCATGTGCACTCAGCATCAAGCGCACCCGCAGATCTTTCACTCAGATATTTTAAACACCTGCATTTAAATGCGGCTGCAATTTATTTATTTTTGTACATTTTTACTTATTATATTACAGCAAGTAAAGAAGGCTCTCTTTAAAATCACTGAAGATGTCATTTACTGGAGCTATTTTTTTTTTTTTTTTACATCGTGTGCATTTTGTTGATTATAATGAAAGAACTTGAGTTTAAATGTAAGGAGGTTTTATTAATACATACATTCTTTAGATTTTCAATGATTTAGCGAAATCGTGCAGGTTTCATTTGTTCTTTCATTTATTCCTTTCTTGCTTTAATTATGTCTAAATAATGGGAACAAAATTATACAATGTTCAACGTTTTGCTAAAATAAAGAAAAATAATTTATAAAACAAGCAACAATTTCTTAATCAGTGTACAGAAAAATATCTTTTTTACAAGAAGGTATCTGTCAAAATAAAGGAAAGGTAATGAATAACAAAGTAGTGCATGACAAAAATTCATGCTGTTTTATTGAAGGAATTTTTAAATATAAATTAAAATATAGGCCTAATATGTGAGAATATTGATATTTTGTATATAAATCCATGTAACCTAGCTCACTAAAATAGGCTGCCACTTTTAATACTTCGATGCAAAGTAAACCACAATTTCTTTAGAACAATATAACACATAATTCATATTATATAAATAACACTGCATACCTATTAAATGTGTCAAATCTAAAATATGGTGTAATACTGTGTAGCTTAGAGAAAATATCAGCACAGGCTCATAGGCTTGACACTTATCCTGCTTGAATTCATTCTAAGAAACGCACATAACTTCAAGTAATAAACTTTCATCTGTGAATATTAAATATTTTAACTAGAGTGTTTTTCTTTCATTTTCCCCGACTGCAGCCATCAAATGTAACACATCAGTGAGGCAAAGCTGATGGCTATTTGCGAAAATGTGCTTTGATGTGCTTGTTTGATAACTTGTGGTTACAGCCCCACTCAGCGGTCAAAAGCTGCAAATGCAGTTTGCAGACGCATGGCGGTGGCACTTGCGGCGGCAGAACGATCATTTTGGTTGGCCACCTACTGTACATTCAATTAAGGACAACCATCGCACCTTTGACGTTGGGGTAGGGTTGTAGCTGTGACCTGACCAGAGCGCTCCTGAGCTCATTCATAATTTGTCAGCGTAACTGCCATGTGCTTTTTATCAAACGTATCTGATACTTTTTTTGTTTATTTGTTTTAGATAGCTGGTCAGTACACAAAAACACCATCATAAATACCTTCGGATAATTGGGATGGATAAACAGATGCAGACATCCCAACCTGCAAAAAGTCATTTCAGGGAGGTATCCCGAAGACCCCCCCCCCCCCTCAGCTGTAGTCAGAGACTTTGCCTATCTGAATGGAAAAAATGAGATATATTGGGGCAGCCTTCCCTGCGCTTAGCCTCCCTAACATGTTGTGGTCAATAAAATATATAGCATAAAATATTATTTCTATAAGCTATAGGCCTATGTAATTATTCATTAATTATGTTAAAATATATTGATTACTTTTACTATTTATATAATCTGCTTATACAATTTATGTAAACTGCTTTTATTTATTTTCCATAGCAACTTTAAACAGGTCTAGCGTTTGTTGTTTTCATGTAGCCTTGGCAACTATCCTGAATAATATGCAGATGAAATTAAACTTGTCAACTCACCTCAACATGCCTTTTGCAATCATTTAACCCGCCATGGGCAATGCTTGAGCAAGACTGTCATTATGTTTTACATCTATAAGACAGGGTTACACTTTCGTGTAGTCTGCCATAAAATGTGTCTTATACTTTTTTCTTTTCTTTTTTTTTTGGGCACTCTCACTCTGCCATGGTGCTCCTGTTTCTAGATAGACATAACTGATTAATTTTGTTCAGGAGAAGAAATAAAAGCCCGCCCACACTGACAATTGATTGGTTGATTTGCAGAAACAGGCCAATCAGGATGCTCTCTGTCTGACATGCGCTTCGCACACGCGCACATTAGCACACACACGCAAGGTCTCTCGCTCCCTCTCTGCCGTGCATGCGCTACACTGTTTGAAACACAGTATCTGTTTCGCATGTGCGCTTTTGCTTGCTCGGTCTAGATTCCGGGAGATTTTAACTAATTTGCGGGTCTCAGGGAGCCGCTTTCAATATGCGGGAGACTCCCGGAACTTCCGGGAGACTTGGGATGTCTGCAGATGGTAACTTAAACTGAATTTTGATGACATTGTCAACCAAACTTTTTTGTCACATAATGCACTATACTCTCTCTAACCTGCTTCTCTGGTGGTCTCCTCCTTCCTAGCCTAATTGTTGTCACCTTGTCCTCCAGCTAATAGCTTCTGCGATGTACAGGATTGTCAGGAGGGTCTTAGATGTCAGTAGCTGGTATTTCATGGCTGCTGAGTACCTTGAAGGTTGGGGCTGCAAAAAGAAGCTGGTGACTTCACAAGTTGGTGACCTCAAAACCCCAGTGGGGGTGGGGGTTCTCATCCTGCTAAAATTAGAGAAATCAGTGAATTTGGCATCATTCAGGGGGCCTTGGGGGTGGGCCTTGGGAACTGGCTAAGCAAGGTACTGAGACTGTCATATACACAAGAAAAAATGGTCAGGATCCAAGCCAAATTTTACTCACTTTCTTCAGGAGACAAAGGACTACTGCACCAGTTTGGAGAACATTATAAATAAAAAAGCAAGGAAGACTTGTCATATTTTTTAAGAATATTCAGTTTTTTGATGAATCAATCAATGGTTTGTAAACTCTGGCATGTTTTATTTTATATTTCTCTTTTTTTGGTTAATAAAAAAAAAAAAAAAAAAGGTACTGAGACTGTCATAATAAGTAGCCATGTGCTGTAGAAGGAAATCTACCTGAAATTAGTTAATGCATGAAATGTGTTATAATAATTTATATAATAAAATATTTTAAGATAAATT
The DNA here is from genome assembly GCF_023724105.1 of Carassius gibelio. Taxonomy (NCBI): domain Eukaryota; kingdom Metazoa; phylum Chordata; class Actinopteri; order Cypriniformes; family Cyprinidae; genus Carassius; species Carassius gibelio. Next base: position 23,244,397 of record NC_068403.1, on the reverse strand, counting down.
AGCATCATATAGTAGTATTGTATAATATTCAAAATTATATGTCTTAAAACACTCCAATTTAAATTTTGTAAAATGTGTTTTTATACCATGTATCAAGGATATATAACCTTCTATTTTAATTAATTAAATCATATTATATTTCCGATATTTCAATTTATAATCAAATATTTAATTCTATTAAACTGATTTTTATATTTAAAATGTATTTACTGTAAAATGTCAAATAATTTAAATCGTTATTTGTGTAGGGAAGATGTAATGTGTCCTCCCGGCCTTTGGGGGGAGCTGTGTGTTGTGTTCTCATTAGGGCAGTGAGTGAGCCCTTCTGTTCACCCACACAGCTCTATTGCTTTTGTGAAAGGTGAGGAAGATTATCAGTTTGCTCCACTATATCCATTAAAATTATCGAATTATATTAGCCATCCATGTTATTAGAATAAATATATTGTTGATCAGACATTATTTTTGATATATTGTTTTGTATTTCAGATATTATTGCACGTTTCATATGTTCCATGTGGCTGAGCATATTTTCATGTATATTATGTTACGTTTAAGGTCTATTTGTTTATTTTATGGTCTTATTTTCTTTATTTTGATTAAATCCATCGTTTATCTTTGTCATACGCTGTAGTTTATCTTTCCTATGTTTTATGAGCTTACTATTAAGTTAGCTGCAGTTTCAACTTGTCAATTTTGTATTGTATATATGTATTGTCAATTTTGAGGTTATTTGATATTATCACAGTTCTATTTCCTTTGTGAAAGCCTGTTGCCATCCTGTTCTGCTGTGAGAGTGACTGTGTGGAGAAAGGAGCCTAATAAAAGAAACCTGCTCTGTATGAATCAAGGATAATGGTGTCCTCCTCACTTAACACCTAAACACAATGCAGAGACATTTGGGGGAGCACACAGACGAAGAGGGTGTGTCTACCTCCCATGAGACCCTGAGGAAGGATGAGGTGGGTTACATATGTTTTCTTTAAATGTATAATAAATTATTTAAAAATATATATTAAAAATCATTGTATTATATTTAAATATTTTGTTCTACTAAATAATTATTTTTAAAGCAGTCATAAAAGATAATTTCACATTTCACATCGATTTCTTGTTAATACCATATGCATAAATTCTATATTAAAATTTGTAATTGTATAATACATTATTTTTAAATATATTAAACCCATTGTTGTTTTAAATAGTATTGCATTGTTATATTTCAATAGTATTGTGTTCATAAAAAAAAGCTTTAATTTAAAACCACTTTGACTTATTAAATGTGGTATTTGTTTCCAATCCTCTCTTATCCATTATTATTTCAATAAATGTAATCGAAATTAAATGAGAAATCATCATCATGCAGTTTTAAAAAGATATATTGATTCAATTGATATATTGAACCATATGTGTTTTTATTAGGGCCGGGACTTTAACGCGTTAATTGAGATTAATTACACAAAAAATAACGCGTTAACTAAGATTAATTAATTACAGAAAAAAAAATTCCCGCATTTTTAATAACTTATTTTTTAACTCTTTATTGTTTTGGCCAAGGTTATTGAGAGTTGGACTTAGTATGTTATGGCCTCTGAAGCAACAGAGAGATGTTTTCTAATAGTCAGTGTTTCCAATGTTCTGAATGTAATTGACAGTATTGTGTTTTACTTAAAAAAAAATAAAATAAAACGCTTTACAGAAAGTTCCAGCACCTATAAGCTTCCTGAATTTCTGAAATGTACTATTTCTAAATTGTTTCTAAATATGCTATTGCTACACTTCATGGCAAAAATTGCACTGGTCTGCTAGACTTGGTTGAACAAAAATAAACACAGGGTTCCCGCGGGGTCTTAAAAAGCCTTAAAAGCATTGAATTTATTAATTTGGAAATAATACCTTAAAAAGACTTTAAAAAGTCTTGAATTTTGTTGTCTGGGTCTTAAAAATTGTGCTGTATGTAACTTCTATGTATTGTAATTTTCCTCAAAAGTTTCATTTGTCAACCACGATTATTTTGATTAAATGACGTAGTATAAATGAAGAGTGGCGGAACCAGTAATTGAGAACGCAACGCAGCCCCGGGTCACAGTCGAGCGGCAACCTCTCGCTCTCTCTCGTGAAGCCAACAAGGAAGTGACTAAAACTGCAATTCATCGACTGGCCGCTTGAGTCTGGTTGCAGAAGAGAGTCAGTCCCATAGACTCCCCATCTTAAAATGCCCAATTTTACAGCAGAAAAAAACATGTTTACAGCCTGGTAAAAAAAATACGTCGACGCAAAATATGCGCATCGATTAGTCGACCTGTTTTTATTTCTCTAAAAAACGTTTGCAAAACGTTTACCTTATGTGCACTGAATATACGCGATGGCCGGATCAACATTCTACGTTATTTAACCAAATCCAGGTGTTTTTCTGCATTAATCTTTTTTTTGGCGGCTGTCAAAGCCTTATTTGATCAGTGAGTGATGTAGAATAGAATGACTGCTTGCCTGACAGGGCGCGTACGAGAGAGAGCTCCGGCTGCGCGCGCACTCACAGTCTTCAAACAACACGAGCGCTTCTTGCTCTCTCTCTCCTTTGTGCATATTAATCAAAATAATTAAACTTGATAGAAAAAGGGCGAAACACCGAAGTTTCATGCACGCTCGCGCATTCACAGTCTTCAAACTACACGAGCGCTTCTTGCTCTCTCTCTCCCTCGTGCATATTAATCAAAATAATTAAACATGATAGAAAAAGGGCGAAACATCAAAGTTTCATGCGCGCTCGCGCACTCACAGTCTTCAAACTACACGAGCGCTGTCTTTCTCTCTTTCTCTCACTCATGCATATTAACCAAAATCAATAGACACGATAGAAATTAGAAAAAGGGCGGAACGCTAGACATCAAGTTGTTATTTTCAGCTGAAAGAAGAACTTTTTCTCTGTAAGCTAGGCCCTATGTGTTCAGTAAGCTTGTTTCAGTAAGCTATGTGTTTTCAAGGCTTCAAGGTTTTATTGAATGCTATCTCTTATATATAAAGTGCAAAGTAATGCACTCTTAGTCAGTCTTTTATTTTGTAATTTTAAAAGCAATAAACGTATATTGCAATGTTAAGGAATTCATGTTTTTTTCATTAAGATATGTAAATCAACATGTATAAATTGTTAGTTGTCAATTAATTGGGAGATAATCGAAATCGAATCGATCTGGAAAAAAATCAATCGTTAGATTAATCGATGCATCTAAAAAATAATCGCTAGATTAATCGTTTAAAAAATAATCGTTTATCCCAGCCCTAATCCAAGCACATGAATGCTCTCAATTTATAAAAACAAATTCCATTGCCTACGTGTTTCAACCATATACTGTATGGTTTCAACCAACAAGTGCCAGCTAGCTGCTAATGTTCCTGTAGCGGCAGCAGGATCTAATAATAGGGGCCGTTCACATATCACGCCTAAAAACGCGTGGAAAACACTAGGCGCACCGCTTTCTCCTTCTTTCCAAAGGGCTCGGGCAGAAGCGCACCTGAGGCAACAATGACGCGCACTCTCCATGAAGACGCAGAAATTTCAGCAAAGGATAAATGGATTTGCAGCACTAAAAATCGCACGCAGTAGCTCTGCTACTAAATTTATTTTTAAAATGGCAATCCATATACAGCTATGATCAGCTGTTCCTTCATCTTGGCTGAGCTTTCAACATTGTTACAGGAAAGGATGAAGCTGATTGGTTAGTTCTTGTCACATGACCAGCGGTGCGCTTGCGGCTCTCTGAAAAGTAGAGATTTTTTAACTCGATGCGGTGCGTGAGCGTCGCGACCGCGTCGCTTCCATTATGAACGCGCATACTGCGCGCCTACATTGGAAATAACGAACTTGAGCGCGCAAAAGACACAATATGTGAACGGCCCCTTATAGCCAGCTTGCTGCTAGCGCTGCAGACCCTTCAGCTATGACCGCAACTAGAGTGGATCTGCACACAGCTTTTGGGTCCACGCCAACAATGAAAGCCAAGGTGTTGTGGACTCTTAACACAATCGCTAAACATCAGTCCTACAATGGAAATGAGGGTATCTCAGAGCTTTTCAAATGCATGTTCCCTGACTCTGAAATCGCTAAAATATTTACTTGCGGTCACGGTAAAGGAGAAGTTGACGGAACTGGCTGTCCTTGATAAAGAGATTGCTGCCCTGAGTGAAGAGCTAGGCAGTTGACTGTGTTTCTTAATTTAATGTATTGTTGAGTTCTAATTTTTGATGTTTATTGGTTAGGGGTCTCTCAGTTCCCCATATTCCCAGCATGGAATAAGTAGCTAGCTAATATTAAAAAACAACTTAACATTGTTCGGCAAACTGTCTTGTGGCCTACTGAAATGTTTTTACTTTTCACACCTGCCTGGCTTATCTTTTACCCATTCCACATTTGATAAATAAATGAAAACAAGTTCAAGGATTTAGTTTTTCTTTGCTGGTAGGGACGTGAAATAGGTATTAATTTTTTATATAAATGGACTTAAAAAGGTCTTAAAAAGACTTGAATTTAACTTTAAGAAACCTGTAGGAACCCTGTAAACAATATTTTGTTGCTTAAGCTTATGTATTCAGTCATTATTCAATGGTATACTATAAATCCATGTGAAAAAAAATTACTTCTCACTGTTCTCAGGTCAAATATTTATCTGTGATTAAAATGCGATTAATTTCGATTAATTAATTACAAAGCCTCTAATTAATTAGATTAATTTTTTTAATCGAGTCCCGGCCCTAGTTTTTATTAACTTGTTTAACAGGGAAGGTCCCATTGAGATACAATATCTCTTCTACCAGGGAGTCCTAGTTAAGATTGGCAGCAAAGAACGAAGTTACATAGAAATACACATCACCACACAATGAACAAACATAAAACACAATTTTCTAAAAACAATACAAATCCTAGTCATTTATTAAAAGATAAAACATTCTATAAACAGATTTTAAATTATTATCAAACATAGCGAAAGATGGTATAGATTCCATATCCATACATAACGGAGCATAACTAGAAAAAGCTAAACGACCTATCTCTGTAAGAAAAATCTGCATCTTAAATAAGAGTTTATTGGTTGATCTGGTATTATAGTTATTTGTGCAATACAGTAGGTGGCCAACCAAAATTTTGTTTCGGCTGCTGTGTCTGCAAAGTGCATTTGTTTCCAATCCTCTCTTATCCGTTCCACAGAGGAAAATTAATTACTTGAAGTTATGTGCGTTTCTTAGAACGAATTCAAGCAGAATGTCAAGCCTATGAGCATGTGCTAATGTTTTCTCAAAGCTACACATATTTTAGATTTGACATATTTAATAGGTGTACAGTATTATTTATATAATATGAATTGTGTTATATTATTCTAAAGAAATTGTGGTTAATTTTGCATCAAAGCATTAAAAGTGTCAGCCTATTTTAGTGGTAGATTACATGGATTAATATTCAAAATGTTAATATTCTCAAATATTAGGCCTATATTTAAATTTATATTTTAAAAAACAAGCATTTTTCACGCACATCTTTATGCATTACCTGTCCTTTCTTTTTACGGATAACTTCTTGTGAAAAATATATTTTTCGGTACACTGATTAAGAAATGGTTGCATGTTTTATTTTAGTAAAACATGAGTCACTGTATAATTTCGCTCACATTATTTAGGCCTAATTAAAACAAGATATACTAATAAATAAACCTGCAGTGGGATAACTCATTCCCAGATACTGCATCTTCTTAGTAAAAACGGCATGGTTTTGCAACCTACAGTGTCACAAACAGAATGAGACTATCCACACACAAAAAAAGTGAAAGAGATTGGAAAAAGTGGAAAATTATTTATTTGAATTCTGGCGCTTTCGTGATGGCCCGTGACGCGCGCTCTGACACATATGTCATCTGATTGAGGCGGAACTTATGGATGGTCTTTTCCATTATTTGTTTTATTTTTCAGAAGTTTTTATATATGTTAGTGTGTTTTATGGTGAATGTGCCTGTATCTGCATGAGTGCAAATCAGCTAGGGCTGAACGATATGGACAAAATTTCATATCTCTATTTTCATGCCAGATATCTCGATATCGATACAATATGACTACGTGTTCTTTTGCTAAGCACGACCTGCACAACACGTCACTCTGGTTTACATCGTCTTTTCTGAATCCAAAATACTTCCAAATTATGGAAGATGATTTATGTTTTGGCACCAAGTCAGATTCTGCACTGCCACCGGCCGCATTATCTCCCGCACTCATTAGGGCTCAAGCCCGAAGGGGCGAAGAGCCCTATTGTTCTTCTAAGGATTATTTAGGGCTCAAGCCTGGAGGGCGAGAGCCCTATTGTTTTCCTTAGGATTATTAGGGCTCAAGCCTGGAGGGCGAGAGCCCTATTGTTTTCCTTAGGATTATTTTTTATTATTATTATTATTATTATTATTATTATTATTTTTTTCTAACGTTACGGGGGCTTTTGGGGCCCTTAACATGCTTAAAAAGTCTTGAAAATTGGCACACACATTGGAACCTGCGGCCATTAGGGCCTGGCAGAGACTGATACACGGGCGTGGCACAGGGGCTCTACAGCGCCCCCTGGAATATGGAGGGCCATATAGCATACATACTTGTACGTAGACATACGAAACTCGGTACACATATAGAACTCATCAATACAAACAACTTTCGTATTGCATATCATAGGCTCCGCCCAACAGGAAGTTGGCTATTTAGGGTTTATTATTCATATTTGTCGTCAAAGTTGTGGGGGCTTTTGGAGTCCTTAACATACTCAAAAACTCTTGGAAATTTGCACACACCTTTGGATCTGTGGCCTTTAGGAGCCTGCAGAGGTTGGGACCCGGGCGTGGCACAGGGGCTCTACGGCGCCCCCTGGAACACAGTCATTAATATTGATGTATAGCTCACACATACTTACACGTATTAATATGAAACTCAGTACACATATAGATCTCATCGTGCCGAACAACTTGCGTATTGCATGTCATAGGCTCCGCCCAACAGGAAGTCAGCTATTTAGAGTTATGTAAAAAGCGCATGCTCTGGAATTTGATATACTTGTCATAGGTTTTTTACTCGATTGCCACCAAACTCGGTCAACATGATCTCAAGACATTGGGGATGAAAAATTGCCAGGGGATTTTTGATATCTCGAACGGTTTGCTCGTAGCGAGGCGTTTAATTTATGGCGAGAATTGAGAAACAGGAAGTGTCTAATACCATCCACATACATTTCCTAATTTTAATCAAACTTCATCAGATTATTCATTGTATGATGTCGATCGCATATATGTGACTATTAGGAGTCAAAGTTATAGCGCCACCAACTGGCAGCAGGAAGTGTGTCATTTTCAAAATGCTTTGAATTCAGCATCTTATTTTTACTCGATTTGCTTCAAACTTCATCAGAATAATGTTAAAACACAGCCGATATAAATCTGCTGGGGGGATATTGATATCTAAAAATATTGTTGCCGTGGCAACATGTCAAACTGGAATACTTCTCAGGTGATTTTGAGGCATATAACATGCTTAGAATTTCATCAAACTCAGAACACACATCAGTATTAGTGACAGCTAGACACTGGCAAAAGTTCATAAGAGGGCGTGGAAGAGGCACTCTATAGCGCCACCTTTTGTCAAAAGTGAGGGGGTTAGTTTTAGCTACAGACACCAAACTCAGTACAAAAATTGTTCTTATCAAGACGGACAACTTTCTAATTCACAGTCATCAGCTACGACCAACAGGAAGTCGGCTATTTTGATTTGAATGTGGATTGTTTTTTACATTTAGCTGTGAATTAATGCATACTGCTCAGAGGAGAGTAACACTATACACACCAAACTTGGTGTACATGTTGAAAAAACATTGAGGAACTTAAATTGTGAATGGGTTTTGGATAGCTTGGATGGTTTTGTCGTGGTGATTTTTTTAAATGACAATAAAGATGGAACTATTAATTTTCCTGCATTTTTAAATTCCAAACACTTCAAAACCTTTTTTCATACAGAAAAAAGTTATTCTGAGTAAATATGCATAGTTTCATGACTTTACAACACTGTATGGATAACAGAAAATTAAAAAACTGTCAGACATCTCATCTCACTCTGTCCCTCTGTTTGAGTATTATGTGCTGAGACTTACATTGTCTGAGAGAAAATGCGCCCCTACAGGTTCAATTCCTGAAAGGGAAATTCGACTGAAAGGGAGGAGACTCTCTTTTAGTTTCATTTTTAAATCGGTTAAAATACAAATAAATACTTAGATTTAATTCACACTGACAAGCTAAACCAACATATATGATTATTACCGGTTCAGGGCTCATGGATAAATTATTTCTGGCCAGAGATACGTGAGAAATAGGAGAGATGAATCACCGCTGTGACCACGAGCGTCTGGAGCGAAGAGCTCAGAAAAAACGAATTTATTCCTGTTTTAAAGCTTTTAAAAATAAAGTATTGCAGCGATATCACACAATTCACCAATTAGAGCACACCAAGAGCTAAATTAAGATGTTTTTGAACTGTTTGTGTGAAAATGATATATTCGCGGCTGCCTATATCTGAAATCACTGCCTCTGATCAGCGCGCACAGTGTCACAAGTTCAAAACTAACGAATATATTCTTGTTTAAGAGCTTTTTAAAATAAATTATTGCCATAAATGCACACAATACATCCATTATAACACAACACGAGCTAAATGCAGGTCTTTTGTGACCCGTTTAAGTGTGCAAGACTATTTGAAAGCGCGACTGGCAGAATAACATATATCTCTCGAGCTGCAGGATTCTGCCTTTCGTCGTAAGAACGAACACTTCAAGGACAAGATTATTTCAAAATACATAATAGCTTGGCGAATATAAACGAAAACAGCCACGTGAACATAAACTGTTGAGAAATAAATCTAAAGTGGATCTACTGGAATTTAATATTAAGTGAACGCATATACCAGCTGCTTCTGTCTTCAATTTTAATCTATATAAAAAATTAAACTCATTCATCTTGGCTGCTTGTTTAATGTGTGTACGTATCTATTTATTATTTTGCTCTAACAAGACTTAATCTATATTTAATTAAATCAATTACATTTTATTTTACATTTTATTTTTCCATTTCTGCATCTAAACGCCTAAAAACTATTGTATACTATTGTTAGCAATTTCTTTATCGTCCAATTTATCCGGTGTACACGCTTTTATTTTCATAATAAACTTGTTTGTTAGATTATACACAGTTATAGTGGTCTATAATAAATATTGACAGGTTTTATTCAAGCTGTTTAGAATGATTGCCTTAGGCTAATTTTTTAAAATGTAAATCCCAAAAAAAAAAAAAAAAAAAATAAATAAAAAACATTGGAAAACAATAACTTGTACTTTTTTATACATTTTGTATAGTTTCATAGTTTATGCATTATAGTTATAAAAACAAACAAATTTAGCCACTCACATAGAAATCTTAGGCCTTACCCTTTTCTGACAGTTTTAGGGATTTTTAAAAATCCTAAAAAACCTTATTTGTGCTGCAAATAATAATTTCAAACTAATTTGATACTGACCTCTGACATCCTGTGACATGATATTTATTTGAATTTACATAATCTCATGGATGTAACAGTAAATCTGTTCAGCTCACAGATCAAGACTAAGCTGTAATGCAAGCAGAACTTTCACAAATGCTTGTAGGTCAATAAAATCATTACAAAACACTTAAAAATCATTTAAGGGATTTGATAACACTGTAAAATAATGTCTAATTTGTTAACATTAGCAAATGCATTGATAACACTTTATAATAACTGCACTCATTAGTAAATAGTCAGTTCATGCTTTATAAAGCCTTGTCCCAATATTAATAGTCAGTAGTAAGCAGTTTATAAATACAGCTATAAATAGCTTGTTCTTGGTTTATGAGCACATTTATTAAAAAGGAGAATAAAGGGTCAGTTATCTTCCTATGAAAAAAATAAATAAAAAAAAAATAAACAAACAACACAGATTGATACAGAACTCAGAAATGTTATTGTGGATTTATGATAAACTCAGCCTGTAAATGAATTCATACTCCTCCAAGAAGACACAAGTAGTTCACACCAAACTTTTTCAACATGATGCCAATATACTGAAGATGTTAAATTTCGAATGGGTTTAGGATACCTTAAATGGTGTGGCCATAGCGATTTATTAAAGTAACATAAAAAAAAATACAATAGTTATTTTACTATATCTTTAAAATTTTTAATTCCAACTCTTCATAATTTTTTATATACGTAGAAGTCATCATTTGAAGGAAGCACAGTAAGTTTCATAGCTTTATCATTTTCAAGAGCCAGCATAAAATTAAAACTATCATAACATATAAATCAAGCTTGCAATTCTTAGTACCAATAATGGCCACCAGATGGAGCTATAGGATTACTTTTAAATAATTATTGTAGAAACAAGTATGATTTAAATCATTTATAGAAATCTTTCAAAGAAAAATAATATGAATTTTATGTATTTTACTGATAAAATGACCCTCACTTAATTAGAATAACAAGCTGAAGTATTGTGAACTGTATATTAAGAATAATTCTTTATAGGCTTTATGGACAAATACGTTTTGAGTGACTCTTGAAGGATCAGCACCACATCCTCTTTTACCACTGTTTAAAGAATGTATCTAACAGTACAGGTGCGGATGAATTTTGAATGGCTTGAATGGTCTTGTCGTGGTGATTTTTTGAAATAACAATAAAAAAGTAACCGGTAAATGTCTTTACTTTTTTTAAGTGCAGCTTCTAAACACTTCAAAAAAATGTACACATAGAAGACAAGTCATTCTGAGGAAATATGCATGGTTTCATGACTATACAACACTATATGGATGATAGAAAATTAAAAAACTATCATACATCTGATGTCACTCTGTCCCTCTGTCACTGTGGGTAATGTGTCTGTGTGTGTGTGTGTGTGTGTGTGTGTGTGTGTGTGTGTGTGTGTTAAGTGAATTAGGTGTGAAACTATCAGGGAGCATTTAGTCTCCAGCGCCAACATTTTACAGAACTGCCACTTTCCTGGAGTCTCAGAATTACAATGTGTCAGGTTCTGAGAGATCTAAGATTCCAAAAAATGATTTAATTAGAATACCATGAAGTATTGTGAAATACTATATATTAAGACTTTATATATAGGCTTTTTGAACAGATTAGAGTGACTTGTGAAGGACCAGCACCACCTCCTCTTGTCCGATGGTTTGAGGAATATATCTTCCAGAATCCGGGATTAAGATTTAGGAGCTCATTTTTATTCCACCTCCTTTCCTGAAAGTCTGTCTTGCAGAATTGACTAAAAATTAATCTTCACATTAATTCCTAATTATTTAGCAATTCTTTTTGTCAGTTCTTCTTGTCCTGTTTTTTTTTTTCTTCTTCTTCTTTTCTGACCTTATGACCCAGTCAGCATTTTTCTACAATGGTCAAGTCTTAACTTATCCATTTCTGTATTGCATTTGTGTTTGATATTTCTCATGGGTATTTCATAATTTTCGACTTTGAGTTAAAACAGTTTGAGTTAAAACTCTTTTTTATTGCATTTCATCTGTAAAAGAAAACATGCCCAATAATTCTGCACACATGAATATAAGGAGTTTTTCTCTTCCAGCTTTCCTGGACTATTGTATAGCACTAATAAATGATTAAATAAAAAATAATGGTAGTTATTAAGATTGATATGGTTTGGAATTGGTAAAATGTGCTTGGAAAAAAATCACAAAAAAACAATGTTTTAATGTTTAAGTTTGGAATATTAACTGACATGAATGAATGCTATATAAATATTGTTCATGTTAACATAATGTTTAGAAATGAAATATTATTGTAAAGTGTCACTAAAGTTATATATATTGTTCTGTGAATGTGATTTTAAAGTCTTGATGATTCTGATTAACCCTTTAACTGCCTTATCCTTTAAAACCTCACTGCCAGAGGGATATTGTGAATGCATGTGCCCGCTGGGCACAGTTTACCTGATGCCACCGGGGTGGCGATGGCATTGGTGGCTTGAGCCCGCCATCGCTGCTTG